>NC_086284.1:105636608-105956749 GCF_963924245.1 Chroicocephalus ridibundus
AATTTGGAACAACAGACAAAACCCCCTAATTACTGTCCATTATGATGCAGAGGAGATATACCGTATCCTAGAAAGAGTAAAGGAAGATGGAGAACTTTACTGGTGGGAAACTCTTTTTGGATGGTCTCCAAAAGCAAATGAGATACAGAACCCAGTGCTACACCCCATCATGGTTCTACTGGCTCTTGTTATACTATGTTTGTTATTGAACACTGTTTTATATATCAAGGTTTGGAAGATGACAAAACAAGTTATGCTATTAAAGAACCTCCCTGCATATATAATGTTTTCTAATCCCATTTGATGAAGTAACACGTATATGCCTCCTTAATAGTTATAGAGTTTAACCCAACATAAATTTTCCCTCAAATTCTAACTAAAATGTGTCATCGTCTATTTATAGGCACAGAGGCAAGAGGTGACCACCACTCTGTGGAAAATAGGTTGGCTTTGGTCATGGGGTGGAACGTGGTGATGCAGATCCCCTGGGTCACATTGTGGTGTCAGGACCAGCCAATATTTTGGTTGTGTCTTGGTTACAAGCGCAGTGAGTTTGGTCAATCTGGTACTTTCTTGTTGAGGTTACAAGTACAGTGAGTTAGGACGATTAGGCACTCCCTAATCATACCTGAAACTCCTGCTGCCTGGATTGTAGCCTGCTCCGGACAGTACCAGAATTACTTGACAAGAATTGTGGCCAAAATGGAAAAATACTGACCAAAGTCAATCATGTTGCCATCCTAAGTGAGACTCTTTGAGCTCTCTGGGATCGCAGCAGACTGTAACCCAGTATCTTCCCCTGAGTTGGGACGCCTCTCAGAGTAGATTTCATGAGGATTTCAAAAGGCAGATTTCACAAGGATTTAGAAGAGTAGGTTTTGTGAGGATTTCAAAGATCCTCTACTGACAGACGCTGATGAAGGAAAAGAGTGAGTGATTCACTACTATTGGATTTCTTGAGGTTTCAAAGATCATTTAGTACCAATAATTTACTACTTTTTACATGAAAAGAAGCATCTTAATTATACAGGTTAACCTCTGTATCTGTTTGTGTGTATCCTTGTACGTGTGAGATTTAATTTAGGAAACTCTGTTGTAAGTCTTGTGTGAACCTTGCCGTTTCCAAATCTTTAACTAAGTCATCATGTGGATTATAGCAAATTTTGTTAAACCACTCTGATAATTGGCTGATGATTAAGTATTGTTAAAAATCATACAACCTAATCCTGTATTAATGAATCTTGAATTGCTGCTACTTCAAAGTTGTGCAGGATCCTAAATAAACATTGGCAACATTCTCCTTCCTTCCATTTTTATTTTTTTTAATGAAACAGATACATTTTTGAAAATTCTCAGTCTTTTATGTGTTTGCTGGTTTTTAATTGAATCCCAGCATGAAAAGTACAAATTGTTTTAAAGTGTCATGAAAATATTAGATTTTTTTTTTAAAAAGGGCTTTAAATATGGTCTTCAAAAACAGATAAGAAACAAGACAATAGTAACTTCTCCTTATTTCTGTGAGATGTAACTTTCTTACCATTTACATTAGTATCCATTCAGAAGCTCCTTGTTGATGTATGAGCTGTAATCTGGGTCACTGCAAGGAACATTGGTGTTAAATTCAAACTGTGGTGTCCTGCGGTTGCGTCTGAACTGTAGGACTCCCACCCTGTCTGGTGGCTGAGAAAAAACCAAATGTGTTTAGTCCTGCGTTTTTACACTGCTTCTTGCCCTTAAGGGAAACCCTTGCTTCCAGTAGAAATTGCAAGGAGCTCTACTGCTTTCCGGCAGGTATCTTAGTGTGGAAAAGATGTTATCCAAAAACAGAGTATCAGTTTTGTTTGATATAAAAGCCGAAATATTCTATGTATGGATTCCTCTTCATTATACCAAACCCAAATCTAGCAAGACATAGCATATATGAAGAAAGTAACATCTCAAGCCTTTATGCAGGTACTGACAATTAAGAAGCTGTCACTCTTCTCTCCATCACTCCAGCTGGACAGCACCTTAGTTGATGGGAGCGACCTATTTTTTGTCTACTTGTCACCTTCTCTGGGGTAACTGCAGACCCAGATGTAAAACTGAAAGAACAAAAAGTCTTGCAGATCTCAGTTCCCTGCTCCATTCAGTTTAAATTACCCTAAAATACCTCGTTCATGAAAATTGTCTTGTCTGTTCTGACATGATGTTAGCTGAAGAAGAGCTTTTATCGACACAAATTTTCTTGCAATTAACATTTGCTCGTGCATGGGTTTGTATCTGTTATCACTTTCCTTACTGTGGTGTGGTTTAAGGAAAGGATTGGTGCACTTGGGGTCAGGAGTTACAAAATCACTTTGGAGGTCGAGACCTCACCAACATTTATTGCCTCTCTCTCTCTCCCCGTTAATCTTTTTTTCCAGGTTTTGAATCTGATTTACACATTTGATTGTGTAAGGGGTAATATTGTATCTCGTGTGGTTTGTTGTAAAGCAGTTAACAGAACTGTTTCCTAATCTTACATTGTTGTAACGCGTGAACCATGTTTTTCTTAAGAGATTGACTTTCAGTGTGTAAATGTTATTGCTTATCAGAATCTCCTCAAAATTGTTAACTAAAAAGATATACAATTCATTTATTTCCTGTACCTTGTACAGAGATATGGTAGCGATACAATGAAGCAGAATTAACTTCCAGTGTTAGGTTAACGAATATCAAATCATCTCACTAGCTCTGGCTGGGCTACTGCTGTGCCTAGGTGCTCTAAGGCTCTGTAATTAACTTCCTGAAAACATGACTAAATACTTCTTACTATCATATGTCTCCTTCACTGACATGCGCAAAGAAAATTGTTAAATGAGGAAAATGTAGCTTTTTAGAAGGGGCTTTCTGACTATTTTAGGTTCCTGATGAAGTACTTCCCTTCACAAATTGACATCTCTTCTCACACAGAGATCATCGAAACCTCTTTTTACTAAAACCAATCCTCATTTGTGTTTCAGTGTAAGAGGATCAAGGTCTTCTTGGGAATAGATCAGCTCCTAGGGGGAAACAATCTTAAGAAACTGACAGAAAACCTTATTTTAAATATGTTCTTGTGCTGCCCCAGAAGCCATGAAGTAGAACATTTACTGCAGCCCCATGCTGCAATGATGGAAAAAGCTCCTTCCAGCTGTGGGTGGGAGATGTTTTCCCCCCAGCCCCTTGGCCCCTCACAGCATCAGCTATGTAGGCATGTCCCTCCCAGGCGGCAGCTCTCCTCCTGACACTGTGCCCTTGGGGCAGTCCCACAGCCCCTCACGGCCTGGGCAAGACGCCGAGTGTGGCCACGGTGGCTGCTGCTGAAGGGCTCTGGGGTTTTCATAGCAGAACAAGACCTGGCTGTCCCTGCCCACAGGGGTGGCTTTGAATTGTGGATCCACGTCCTTAAGTTGACAACAGCAGACCACCCTGGATTATACGATATGAGAGCAAGGAACTTGTTTCTGCTTTGGTGGCAGGCCCTTTTGCAGCTCTGCTTATGATTACAGTCCCACAGTGTTCTGAATAAGCAATGTATGACTTCTAAGTTACTGGATCAAAACATATGTTTTGGGGAAGGGGAAAGAGCTGTGTTTTGCGAGTGCATATTTTGTTTTCTTTTTGTGTCTTTGGCTTGGCAAACCCGATAACAGGACTAATGTATAAAGAATGCTGTGGAAAATGTGGAACGAAAGCAGCTTTACCTTATTCTTGGATCAACTGGTTCTGACGCGTCAGTACAGTATCTTCGTACTCCTCTTGCTCTGTTAGATAAATGTTTCCAGTCAAAAACCTCAGTCTGAAGATTTTGCCCAGACTGTGATTTCAAATCTTGCCCAATACAGACCTTTCGTTGTAACTCTGTTACTGATCACAACTTTTGTCAAGTTTCAGAATAAGAGCTCATCTTTAGTTTGTGCATGTTTCAAAGGAAAGTATCCAGGCGTAGCAAATATCATGCATGCGACTCAGAGAATTCATGAGGAACAGATGTCATTTGCAGTAAGAAATAAGAATAGGCACTTATGTTTTGAATTATTTAAGCATATGAGAGCAAAGAACAACCAAAAGATTAAAAAGAAAGTATTTTTGCTGTGTTAGTTCAAACTGTACATTCTCATAGTCATTTAAAATCATGCTAGGAAAGATTAATAATCAGCTATTTTGGCAGTAGTTTTTTACTTAGAGACCCCAACCAAGAGTAGAACCCTTTCGTGTTGGGCTGTTTGTGGATCTCTAGTAAGAGCTAGTCCCTATCCACAGAAATCCGTGATTCAAAAGCACATAGTGAAACGGTTATTCACACTAGGGGTTTACAGGGAGATGCATTCTGACTTGCCCACTGTATGGTTTTCTGCTTCCTTTGAAGCATTATCGTGAGAAGGCAACATCTCAGAAAATATCTCCTCGTGTTCAGCTGCTCTGTACAAGGAGGCAACAGTCCCTCCATGCTCAAGATGTTGCTACACCTACGTTGTCCTCTGCTGTGGGACACTGTAGCCCTGTGATGACTCTGCTCAGCATAGCGGGGCTGAAATGGTGCCCACAGATGCCCTGCATGCAGCCCCATCTCTCTGCGGGCTGCGCCATGATTTCCCTCAGATATTTCAGCTGAAGTGATACATCTGCTAATTTCATAGACTGACCCTCAATTGTCAAGGGCAAAGGTACAATATATATGTCTACTAGCTAGGAGCAGAGGGCTGTAAAGCTGGAGTGTAAAATGAAAATAGGCATTGCTATCACCGTGATAAAAATCACCAGGGTCAATCGTCCTAATCCTTCTCAAGTTTAACAAGTGTTGTGGCTGCTGCTTTCATTAGGGCCAAGATTTTTCACCCAAACCTACTTTTTAAGACAGAGAACATGATCAATATCACTGACTACAAAACGAGTCAGGATGAGGTTTTAAGACCAAGTGAACATGTATATACGTAAACTGAAAAATAACCAGTAAGGTAGTAAAATACAAAATAAATCATCTATCTCCAAACCCGTCTGTACATCATAACAAGCATGAACAATGTACAGGAATAACTTCTCACTTTTCCTTTGCCTTTCACCTTCAATATTTTCATGAAGAGTGTTTAAGACCCTAATTAAATTTGAAAAGCAAACAAATGCAATAAGCATACATCTGATCCTATCAAAATCAAACAGGATATTCCCCTCTATGGTAATAGGATTTTTACAAAAATCCTGATACTTCTAAATTGGGATTAGTTTTAAGTAGGAAGGGTTTCTAATACCAGAAATCAGATTATTTTTGTGGTCTTTTTGTACTATGATTTTTTATTTCCAAAATGCACATTCTGTTAAAAATAAGAGATTCATAGAATCATAGAATGGTTTGGGTTGGAAGGGACCTTAAAGATGATCTAGTTCCAACCCCCCTGCCATGGGCAGGGACGCCTCCCACTAGATCAGGCTGCTCAAAGCCTCATCCAGCCTGGTCAAGTTTATAAAATGATCAAGACAAGTACTAAACAAACCAAACCTAGAAAGGCAAGAAATGAAAATAATATATGGAATAGTTATGCTCCTTTTCAGACTGATTGGAAAAATGTATAGTGCTGTAAATCTATGCCTAACACATTAAAGCTGTAGTTACTGCAAAATGAATTTTCCCACATCTTATAATAAAAATTATTGCAATTCTGTGAGTGTAAACTATTCAAAACACTGTATTCAAAATGGAGTTAATTACCTTTTTAGTTTTGTTAGCAAGGTACGTACAGAGTTAAAAGATAAACTGAAAGTCAAGAGAATTATAAAGATTTTTACAGTTGAGAGGTGCATAGGAAAGGAAATCTCAAAAGCACAGTACATCTGTTAAGCATAACTCATGAAGTATTTTGTAGACTTGTTGGATTCATTCATTGCTCATTGGTCAACCCTTGCTAAAATCAAAATAAATCTCACTAACTTTCATGGTAACAATACTGATACATATACAGCTAACGTGTATCTTAGGCTGAGATGTAAACAGCCATTTATGTATTTGGAAAACCTTATATTTAACTATCTTGTGGCTGTTGCCATGAATTCTGTAATCAGTTTTATTTACTTATTAACAAAGTCAAGGATACTCATTCCAGTACAGCAAATACCTTTCCAACATCTACCTCTTTGCATTAGTATTTGCAGTATCCAGTTACCAAGGAAAAGTAGTTCTGCAGCACTTTTTATCTGGTATGAGAGTTAAACTGCATACCTGGTTAATAGTTTTGGAGGCAATTTGAATGTTTGTCTAGGCACATGTGTTTACGTCTAGCAGAACGGGCATGTGCAGCTGAATGTTCCCTTGTGTACGATCAGGTGTGGTCTTCTCAAGGAACCAGACTTGTACAGGGAAGTCAAAAAAGAAAATGGAGATGAGTCACATGAAACCAGAAATTTTCTATGAGATTTTGTCACAAAGGATCACCATTCTTCACTAAGCCAACTCCAAACGGTTGGCATTTTTAAAAGCAGAATTGTGCATGATTTTCTGTGTTGAAAAAAACAAAAAGACACTTTGAGTTTGTGTTCTGATTTGATTTCAGGACAAATTGTTTCAGTAATGGAATTTCCTGTGTGATGAAAACACTGGTTGACTGTCAGGTCTAAAAAGAAATCTGCAGAATCTCCCCAACATACATATGTAAGCAAATCCTGATGAAGAAAATCCCAGCTGTGCTGTTTACACCAGCAGGAAACTCAGCCCATGCTCTCCATACCCCCATAAACCACAGACTAGAGATAAAAGAACATATTTTTAATTTAGTGTTCAGTCTCATTGTTACTATCCAGAAGAGCAATTTTCTCATGACACTGAGTAGTACCTTAAAGAATATTTCCAGTAGACTCTTGGTCTTAATCTGCACTCTGTTTCTTGTCTTCCCTTTCCTTGCACAACTTGCCACTACACTAATACATTCAGTGGTTGTTATTAATTTGTTATCTAATTCTTTGTAAGTGTACTATTTGTTTTATTATTTGCAAGAACTTTGGGATCCTTGGATGAGAAGACTCTTGAATTGTGAAATAATAATATAATGGTCTAATAACATATTACTAATTCAACTATATTCTGACTGGAAATGAATCATGATACTGAGTAATCAAGATTTTAAACTCAGTAAAAAAGAATGATTTACAATTCTTATGAATTTAATCAGAGGAAAATCTACAGTAGCCCAGAAAGAGATTGAAAGGTGTAACATCTCTTAGCTATGCTCTCCCGTCAATAACATGCCACATGATTTCAGTTCATTCCAACCTAAAAAGTTGCATCTAACATGATTTTGAAAGATACCTTCCTCTAATTTATTTTTAATTTAGTCCATGTCAGTTAGTTTTCACTGAAAACAATCAGTGAGTTTTCAAGAAATAAAAAAGCTACTAACTCAAGCTGAAAAGGCTTTTTCGGTTTGTTTTTTTTTCTATTGTAATCTTCAACCTCAGCTACTAACTATACTTATTACAGACTTCCTTATGAACCAGTGAACTAGAATAATGAAATGGAATGGCTTATATTTCATACAATAAACCTATCTTTTTTAAACACGCCCTTACTTTTAGTCTGTTGGTAATCTTCCTCACGGCGGTCATGAAAGTTTGGAGGACACCTCCTTATTTTCAACCATATGTTGAATTCTTACCTCTTATTACCTCTGTATTATTTCAGTGGTAGTTTTATTCAGTGGTAAATTTATTGTTCAGTTATTGTGAGAAAATTAAAATATTTTTTTATTACAAGAGTGTAAAGTAAATTAATAAATACACTGGCAGCATTTTTGTGTCTTTGTGTAACCGAAATAAAGAATTGTTTTAGAAACTTAGATCCAGCCAACAACATGATGCAATAATAAAGTTTAAAATGAGATAATCTACCAAAAATCTGCATGAGAATAAAGTAAGTGTATCTATTTGTTTTAGGAAGAAACAGTAAGAACAAAAAAAAGAAGTGGTCTGGTGTTGTCTTTATGTCCCTTTTTGAGTCCCTCAGAGACTGGGTGCAGAGCTTTGCTGATGCAGACAGTTCCATTGACTGCATGGCCCAGGAAACCACAGAATGATTTAGGTTGGAAGGGACCTTAAAAATCATCTAGTTCCAAGCCCTCTGCCATGGGCAGGGACACCTCCCACTAGACCAGGCTGCTAAAAGCCCCATCCAGCCTGACCTTGAACACCTCCAGGGACGGGGCACCGACAACTTCTCTGGGCAACCCGTTCCACTGCCACACCACCCCCATAGTGAAAAATTTCTTCCTGATATCCAATCTGAATCTCCCCTCTTTCAGTTTAAAACCACTACCCCTCGTCCTGTCACTACACTCCCTAATAAAGAGTCCCTTCCCATCTCTCCTGTCAGCCCCCTTTAGGTACTGGAAGGCTGCTATAAGGTCTCCCTAGAGCCTTCTCTTCTCCAGGCCAAACAACCCCAACTCTCTCAGCCTGTCCTCATAGCAGAGGTGCTCCAGCCCTCTGATCATCTTTGTGGCCCTCCTCTGGACCCGCTCTAACAGGTCCATGTCCTTCTTGTGCCGAGAACTCCAAAACTCCAGGTGGGGTCTCATGAGAGCAGGGTAGAGGGGCAGAATCACCTCCCTCGACCTGCTGGCCACCCTTCTTTTGATGTAGCCCAGGATATGGCTGGCTTTCTAGGATGCAAGCACACATTGCCAACTCATGTCGAGCTTTCTCATCCACCAACATCCCCAAGTCCTTCTCCTTAGGGCTGCTCTCAATCCATTCTCCATCCAGCCTATATTTGTGCTTGGGATTGCCCCAGCCTAGGTGCAGGACCTTGCACTTCGCCTGGTTGAACTTCATGAGGTTCGCATGGGCCCACCTCTCAAGATGGTCCAGGTCCCTTTGGATGGCAGGAAGTCATGTTTTAGCAGTGTTAGGCCTGCTACAAATAAGGCTAGTATTCAAAACCCATTATTCTGTATTTCTTGCACTCTTTCCCCAAGAATTTTTTTCTGTTGTCTTTTTTCTATCTGAGAATATTTCCAGGCACTGCCTAAGAAGTGCTGTGCTGAAATAAAACAGTAGTGTGCAGTTTAGGCCTAGAAATTCTGGCAGCTGGCTAATTTGCTGGAGCAACATTTTCTAATTTCTCTACAGTGCAAAGCTGACTTTACAAGCTAGTGACTTTTATATACTAGGGGGTGGTTTGAGAAAACATGACCCAATAAAGTAAAGGCAATAAAGCATAGATGCAAAAGGCAAAGTGAGCATAGATGAGTGCAGAATTGCTTCTGCTATCAACTGTGCAAAGGAAAACAGAGAGGAAGAGTGAAATGAATTTCCTTTTCTAAAGACAAGGAAGAGTTGATATAAAAATTTGCCATTTTTCTTGGAATTTTTTTGGTTGGAGAGAGTAAGGATTATTCCTTGCTGTCTCATCATGGAAAAAGAAAGGCCTTTTAAGTGTACTGATGGCAGTTAGTGATAGATTTTCCTATAGGTGGTGTCAAAGGGTTGGGGCATTTGCAGTAAGAAAACCCAGCTGCTCTGTCACCTTGTATTTTCTTCAGTATCTGATTTTAATCGTAATTATGGTCACCAGTCTGATCCTGTGCTCATCCATGAAAACTATTCCCTTTCTTTGAAAGATTTTCTGCCTACCATGAAATAGGTGGAATAAAGTGACAAGCGTGCTCACTGAAAATTCATGTCCTGAAGAGCAAAAAGGGCTATTTCATAGTTCTCTACATTTTCAGAGACATTCAGTAAGATTGTATTTAACCGTTTTTGACATGACACCTTTGTGAGTTCCATCATGAAGAGGCGACACCTGTTGTCATCAATATACGTAGACACAAATACTAACTCTCCACTGAGTGAAAACACCTGCTTTTCAGACGACTTATGTCTTTCTGTTCTTTCTCATGTTCAAATCAGATTCATATCTGATGAGTGCTTGCAGCAAACATGCTTATGTAGGCTAAGGTCTTTAATAATGAAGTACACAATCGTAGTGTTTTTTATTTTAACTTATGTATCGACTTCTATTATTTTGAGGAATTCCAAAAAGCTTTGCAGTGCAATGGTAAATGCTGAGGCAAATGTGCTTGGGAATACTGTCAAGAGACTTCTGCAATCCCAGCAAATTCCCGAAGCCATTGATATATTCTGAACTGGGAGTCCTTCATTGTGTTCTTTACTGGGCGCATATATGTATATGCATATTTATACATCCATGTTACCATACGTGTATATACACACATATGTGTATTTGCATACACATGTATATATGTATGTGTGTATACTTACATATATACATATATACATACACATGCACATATGCATGCATGTGTGTAGGTATACTTGTCCGTGTGTATGCATATCTACCTATCTATCTATTTCTGTATCTTGTTATATAGTTATCTATATCTAGTTAGGAGGAATACTTCCACCTTTAGCTGCTGGTCTTGCATTTAGAAACCTTCTCTGTATGTAGCAAGAGCAGTTGGAAAGGGTCTTCAGTGAAAAATGCCAGAGAGGAAGTGAGGGGCAAAGGTTGAGAGACTTTACTCATAGGATGAGAAGAGGTTACAGCAGCATACTTATTGGTAGTGGGCTGACTTAATGTAAGATGCAACTCATGAGAGAGAGAGAGAGAGTGTTCTTTATGGCGAGAAAGTTGTTCTGGTCCATTTTGTGTTTCTAACCCCATGCTTATTCACTCTTTAATTTTCTCTGCTGGTTTCTCCATTTCCCTGTGGTTCCTCTAGCTCCCAGTGACTGTGCTCAAGCACTTCCATTTATGCTTTCCACAATATTCTGGAGCATGGAAGGCACTACTGAGTCCAACTTTTTTATAACACTCAGGAAAATCACTACCCTACAGATCACTTAGATTGCCATCTACTTAGGTGAAGGAGGCAGCTAATAAAATGGAAAAATGCGAAATAGCCAAGTTAGAAATAGTCTGATGGTGATCTGACCAGGATATTAATGTCAGGAAAATGTGATATAATATTTTGCTATAGGTAAGTTTTCAGTTGAATATGAAATTACTTGAAAGTTGGTGACTACTGTGAATTACTCTTGCACTCTCCTCTTAGTGTTTGGCAGAATAGACTGGAAGATCAGATAGTAAGTTATTTTGCTATTTTTTCCTCAAGCCAATATTGACATTTTACAATTAGAATTCAGATAGACCTTAAAAATGTTCAATGCAAACTGTAAAAAGCTTTTGACACTTCTGCAGTTTATGAAGTATTGAAACTAGAAACATTACTATGCCATAAAGAGTTTTAAATGAGTGGTGGTTAGAGTTTTCCCAAAGGTTATGCTTTGCTTTGTCACTGGTAAAATTCCTTTTGGAAATTAGATTAATTAAAACTGGCATGTAAAATAGGGTTAGCCCCCTTTTTTAATGTTTTCAAAACAGCCCTGAAATAACAACTTATCATATACACCTCTTTCCTGTGTATGAAGTCATCTTGTTTTCAAAAGCCAGGATAGACTTTAATAAATGCTTTCTCCTGTTAATAAATAGCACATGTTCTTTTATGCATGTCCTCAGTATGTGAAAGGAGTTTTCACCTCTTTTTTGATAGAAAGTTACAAGTGTCTGGTAGAAAATTTAAGGCAGCAAATTAAGATTTTTTTCAGAAACATTTGAGAACCTTTGGATTGTTAAAATCATAAGAATGATACTTAGCACCTATATAAACTTTTAGATTTCTTCTAGTCACTATATAAACATTCTCATTTATATTTCTTGCCTTTATTAATATATTAAAATTGCTACATTTATTAAATTTCAATAATCTGTCTTAAAATTCATCATTAACATTGCAAAAGGAAGTACTTGAAAGCCAGAAAAGCGCAAGCAGCAGAGATGCTTGTTTGTATGGCTGCATTAAGGTACAGTCTGAGATGATAGTGGAATTACCACAAAAATCCACAAATATTCCTATTCACAAAAAGGAAGTCATTAGCTTGACACCAGGCTTTCGTTTATATCTATAGTCCCCAGGTTTTGAGAAGTGCCAGCCAGTAATGGAAAGCACACCACACTGATCTGGTTCGGGAAGTTAAAACTTGCAAAATTCTTTTTTTCTTTCTGGAAAGTTTTTGGTTTCCTAAAGCTTTTAGGAGATTGAATTCCTCTTTACTATGTTTTAGTTTTGTGAAGGTGCATGGGCCTTAAAAAATGAGAAAATAAAATGTGCTTTCAGGTCAGAAGGAAGTGTGAAAGGCTATTAACCTGAATATTAAAATGAGTGATTTGTTTTCTAGAATCTGAGCGTTGCTTTTTTTTCACCTCAAATATTTTAATTTGCATCCCATGAGGACAATTGGAATAGCCCGTCATTTAAACCTATGCAATTATTCTTGATGGGGCTAACTTAAATATTGTACAAATATTTACTGTACTATAAGGTGTTACTTTTCTGCTAAGCCAGCAAAATCTGATTCTCAACACACAACTGCTGCATTTTAAGGCATGACCTTAGAAGTTTAACTGAAAGAGAAATATGAAGTTTGCAATTGATAAGCACTGAGTTTTGAAGGTTATTGATAAAAAATTACACTCTTTTCTGCCCGATTTTCTGAGTATTTGAAAGGAAAGAAGTACATCCAAACAGAAACTGTGATGGACTAGATCGACATGACACAACTGGTTAGATGTGGCCCGTAGGATATTTTCATCTGACATGCCACCTTTCTCAGACAAAATGGGAAATACAGCCTTTAGACATGGCAAAAAGGTTATTATAGTAGTTCTGTAAATGATTACATTTATAAAAAAAACCCCCATAACTGTTTTCTATTGGAAGACTCAAAGACAATGCTTTGACATGGTTATCTTGACACGCTTGTTGTGGTAAGAAAGGATATATCAGTAATAATAAAACTCTTCAGGAAAAAAACACGGTCCCCCTTTTTCCTTCACTGGTGGCTTACAAACCATGGTCAAGATTCTACACTTCTGAGATGGTGAACAGTTTGTTCTGTTCACAGAATCCATGCAAACACTACAAGGTAGCATTTGGGAGACTATTTCCATTCTTTACATTGATAACTTTCTCCTATTTAGAATAGGGGGTATATAGTAGGTTCATTACTCCCACTGTAATCATATCAGGAAGAAATTTTTCATTATGGGGGTGGTGAGGCACTGGAACAGGTTGCCCGGAGAAGCTGTGGCTGCCCCATCCCTGGAAGTGTTCAAGGCCAGGCTGGATGGGGCTTTGAGCAGCCTGGTCTAGTGGGAGGTGTCCCTGCCCATGGCAGAGGGGTTGGAACTAGATGATTTTTAAAGTCCCTTCCAACCCAAACCATTCTGTGACTCTATGATTTTGTGAGTTTTATAAACAGGTTAGAAATGTAGCTTCATGGTTGCACATCTTCCATGGTTCTCATAAACAGAAATTTCTTTCTGCATGTAGTAGTAAAGGTAGAGAAATTAAATACTGCATAAGTGGTCCAACACTGAAGCTCTCTATATTTAACTCTTTCCTCCGATACCTCACAGTAGTAGTATGTTGCTGTGCAAAATTCGGAATTAATAATAAGAGTAAAAAATGATACTATATTTCAATATGATCACTGAAACAGCATCTTTGTTTAGTGCTGGGGAAAAAAACCCCACCAAACCTCATTGTGATTTACATTTACTGATTTTTTATTTGCAAAAATGTGTAGTGCGTGCTGTGTGATTATGTGTGGTGGAACATGTACATACATTTGCATCTACACACTCTTGTATTTTATACAGATGAAACTGACTGGTCACTAGCAACGGTATCTACAGTTAAGACTGCCCAAAGCACTTTTACATTTAAGAGCTTCAAGTATGTGAAATAAGAAGTGATACTGAATGTGTATAGCGCCCTAAGGACTGCGAAATAGCGCAATAAGGGTTCTCTGAGGCCAAATAATTCCTCTGTGCACTAAAGCAAATGAAGCTTGATTTCTTAATTTGTGCCTTGTGAGTTAGTAACACTTTAGTTAAATATTCAAGTTTTGCATCCCTGGACAGACCATGCAAAGAGATGCTGAATGATAACGTCTGGTAAAAACCGTGTGAGAGGTCTTGTCATGTTAGACTTCAGGAAATCCACAGGGGTGAAAAGCTGTTGCCAAAGTGTAATTTACTTTGGTGCACATTGAGTGATTTGTGGAAACAGGTTAAGAATATGTGCAGCTTAGAAATTCTGTTTGATATCGGGGATTCTTTGTTTTTGTCACCACAGTAACATAATGGGGTAACGGACACAAGAAAAGACAGATGTGCCTCTCTGCTTCTTCAGTCTCTTGGCCCTGAACAGGTAAATTCCTAGTTTGGGGTTCTTGAAAATTTGGAATAGTTCAATAGTTACAGGAAAGGATGTATTTATATTTCTGGGGAATTTCAGGGGCTTTAGTGCTTATATTTGGGGACAATGTAGTTGAGCTATCATGTCTGATTTCCATATAGGTGTAATAGATGGAGAGGCTGTACCCAAGAAATGAATCAGATCAGCCAAGGAAAGAGGGCTATGAAAGAACCTCGAGACACATGGAATTAAGATGTTGCATATAAATGCAGAAGACTAAGGAATGTCCTCTGGGAGTAAAAGGACCAGGACAAATAACTTCTCAAAATGGTACAGAGTTAATTCATTTCGAGTGACATTAAACCTCTATTTTAGTTAACCACTTTTATTTGCCACTTTCTGTGTTACAAACATAGTTCAGAGGAGAAAATTCAGAACACAGAATTCAATAACAAATTAACTTAAAATCAGCTTTTGTTGTATCCCTACCACTTTGTTCAAATCACCCTGCACATACCCTTTAGCTATTGCAGCGTACCAGCACAACCGTGTGACTCAAGTTCTTATGTTCCTCTGCACGAGCAAAAACAAATCCAGTTCCTCACCTATGTTTTGCTTTTTGGTTGTGTTTAGCAGAACAGCTCTGGCCTGGTCTGCATTTTGATTTGTATCAGCTGAGGTTAATAGTTCCCAAACTGCAAACTGTGCTACCATGTTGTCCTCGTTATTGAAGGTGTCACAGGACATTTGTAGAAGCACTTCACTTTCCTGGTGAAATGCACCTAAATCACATATTTGGCTCTATCAGCTCTGCAGTACCTACCTGTTTTCTGAGAAAAGCACCTGTTTTCCATTCAAAAGATGTATGGTGTCCTCAAGCTTTCCACACTAATACTTACAAGATTGCCAAAAGATCCCAAATTAATTTTGTTTCAGTAGCTCTTTCTTGCATACTTTTAAGCAAATGAAAAAGCAGGGAGCTTAGAACCTGAATGTATTTTCATGTTAGGCCTGCTGCTATTGTATTTCATTATATGAAAGAATAAAGATATATCAGGTTTATCTTCTTCTTTTAATTTCTTTAACTTTGACCTGAGGTTTAAGGGTGGGGTTTTTTTATTTTTTGAGGTGAAGATTTTTTTAGGATATTCTAGATATTTGAAAACATCACCACCACTGAATAGAGCCATGAGATCCATCTTGGTGTTTCACTTTTGACCCCATTAATATTTCATTTTAACTGCGGTGGTCTAATTAGGGAGACATGAGCACATTTATTACTTCTTACCTTGATGTAAATCTTTAGTCAAAAATCTGGAGTTTTGTGTATTATACAAGACTATAGGAAAAAAGTTTGCCATGGAATCTCTTTATTGAGTAGCTATATTCAAAATCTAACCTCTTACTGAAAGATAAACTGCATTTTGCTGAAATTAACACAAACAAATAAAGAAACCAGGTTTTTAACTTCCTTGGCCCTTCTGGAGGTCTTTCAGCATATTAAAATAGTACAATTGGTCCCCTATGCATAAATACGTAACACTGCTAGTAACTTCTACACTTAAATCAATTTGAAATATCTGTGTTAACTTCTGGGATGGTGAATCCTTATAGACAAATCAATAATTTCTCTTTAGGCCATCTTCCTATGCATCTCAGAAATTTGATAGTCCCTGTTAGCTTTTCCCTCTTTTGCTTCTTTTGGTTTTCAGAAGGAGATTAGTCAGCATTCCACCTGTCCCTGCGTTGTGTTAGCCTTCTGACCTACAGGGGTTCATACAAATGCATGGAGAATTATTTCTAGGATGATGCTAATGTGTTCACATCCTTTGATGAATGGTTTGTTTTTCGTTTGGGCATTTTCTTTAAAAGCATTAAAACAGCTGGATGGAAGATAGGAATCAGAAAGAAACAAAATCTTTCTTGGTTAGGTGTCAGACATTCTGGCTGTCTAGTTACTACACTTTCTTCTTTGTACTTTTGCACTTTGCATGTCTTTTAGTGAATTCCAGAAATGGAAATTATACATTATACTTTCATGTTACCCTTGTACATTTGTTCTGTTTTTCCTTGTTTTCTGCCTCGGTTAGGGACAGTACTCATTAGCTTTTGAAATTCCTCCAGTGGTCTGCCACTTGTCTGCTTTACACAGCTATCACTCAGAGACCAATGCCTTTTCTCTTGTAGCTGTTGTTCTATTATCATTTTCTAACCTAGCTATCTCTTTGTTCTTTAGTTATCTACAGTGATGTCAGAAATACAGACCAGACTTGATGAGCAAGCCTTTTTCCATTCTCAGTCTCGAACACAACCCCTTCAACTCTAACGACAAGAAAAAATGATATGGATGGCTGTTTTACTATTAGAAAGATTGTTTATCTTATTTAAAAATTAAAGTAGGGTAGAAGTCTGGCCACTTGTTTGTTTTCAAATGAAATGTTAATCTGTGTGAGATAGCTTCCAAAGCCTTTTAGTTCGGTTCAGTACCTTACTCACTGGTCGCCTTAACTTCAGTGGGTTTATTTGTAGATTTAAAACACTAAATTCAGCATTAACAGTGTTCTTTCTTTTGAAAGTAATTTTGAAGCCAGTTCACAGGTACTCTGTTAAACTGCAAACAAACCACTAGCATGCTGGCAAGGAAACTCTACTTCAGGGCTGGCACTTCGTGATGGAAGTGTACTTGCACCTTAGAGTCCCATAGCTCCTTCATCTTCTGTTAGACCTATCCTCCGGGCCCCTGGTGACATTAATCATACACCCTGTATCTTTTATGTCAGATGACTTTTATTAAGAAATCCAATATATTCAGTCTCCTGTCCAACCCTGTGAGCAGAAAATGGCTACAACTGGGGAAAGAAAGGCTTTTGACAGAAAATTTTGTTAGATTTGTTCTCCCATTCCAGGTTGGTCGTATTCTACCTAAACTGATTTATCTCTTCAGGCTGAATCAAAAGTATTAATTACCTTTTAATGTCTTCCATTCATGGGGCAAAATTCTCAATTCAAGTGATCAGTCCCTTCAGCTGAGGATTCAGCCTATCGCTGGCTAGACTGAAGTTGTACAATCGAGGTCCAGCATGCTCTTGTAGTGCTTTTACGTTTAGGACTAAGGAGAGAGAAGGATACAGCGAATTTGAATTAGTGTCGGGATGTCAGGGTGCTATTTTGACTCTTCATGTGCTGTGGATTGTTTTCAAACCATTGAAAACACAGGGGAGTTTTAAGGTGTAAAGTTTTCCAAAATTACCAACAATTATAAAATATTAAGTGCCATTCCTATAATAGTCTCAGCTTCTCAGCAATATTCTCCTTTACCATGCAGAACACTATGTGTTTTCAAATTGCTTTGCTCACTTTGACAGATGGAATATGACTTCATTTTATATAGGTGGCAAACCACATTTAAATCTCACATTGTTTCGTGCAACTTTGGAAATATTTAGAAATAATGTGCAATTAAACCACTGATAAAATAAGAATCTGGTATCAGTGGAGCCATAAATTGTCAGGATTTGCACATTTTTATTGTGTACTAGTACTGTGAAGTTCTTTAAATGGTTATCTGTAAGAGTGATGGTTTATCATTTCTGGTTTTTTGCTCTTGTCTCTTCATTAACTTATGTGTATCCTGATACCACAGCAGTTAAAACAGTGAAAGCTTTACCAGGGCAAGTCCTTGATAACAATTGATAACAAAGTGAAAACAATTTTAAACACCAAACAAAATGTAACTAATCCTATATATTTGGAATATAGTCAGTAACATCTGGTTATTTATTAGTTATCACCAGAAAAGGTGACCTGCCTTTTTTTTTGTCCTGATTGTAGCAATATAAGAGTTAATGGACAAATATGAATATTTTTTTCTCGCAATTGCTAAGAAAATTTATTTTTCATTAACATCGTTCCAGTGCTCTTTACGTCTGCCAGCAACCCTCAATCTCTGGAAAAATATCTTATGTAGTCCAACTTCACCTCACAAAACTTTAACAAGAAACTTCGGATCTTGGCCACTTTGAAGTTTTTGTTGTTCAGGGAGAAGGACATTGCCACAAATCACTATGGTTTGAGAACAGAGCTCCAGATTTTGAACTCTGCAGCTATTTGTTGCTTTGAAATTACGAGATTTCTTTGGGTTTGTTTTCTGGTTTTGGGCAGAATGTATGAATAACAGAAATGTAATGGTTTTGAGAATGATACACTAAGAATTTAAAAAAAGCTAGAGAACCCAGTGAGAAAAACATGTACTGGTATTATTCTTTATATGAAATCATCTAAGTATGATCCCAGTCTTCTGTATCACATGACTCCTTTCTGCTGATATGTGCAATAACATAGTAGGGCAGTGAATGCTATAAGCCCAACATTTATGTCAAGAAGCCTTTGGATAATCTTCAAAAAAGCAGGTGTGCAGCAAACCTGAGGTTTTAGGAAATAAAATAATTGCACAAGACACTGTAATAGTGCAGGAAAGCAAAGTGTTACATCAGCTCAACTCAGCAGTGCAACGCCTTTAGAAATGAAAAGTTCTGTTCTCTCCTCCTTTATTTGGACAAGACTTGTAGGCCTCAAACCTCTCTGTAATTGATGGAAGAACCTACCACAGTATGAAATACTTTTTAATTGCAAACATATTTTCTCTTATTATTCCCTAATTCATGCAGATGTCTAAAATCGGAAAAAAAACATAAGAATAAAAAAGAAAGGATTTTTCACCTGGTAATATTAATCTTTTCCTCTGATTTTTTATGGACTGTCATTAAAAAAAATTGTTTATTGATCTGTTCAAGTGCAGAATTGCACTTACTGATAAGAGTTTGCAGGGTTTATTCCCCCTCTACGCTTGCAGCCCTCTGAATTGTGGCTCTTTCAGGTTTTCTATGTATGTCCTGCCAGTATGTTCTATTCTGTTCTGTGCAGAGTCTTGGGAACTTGTGTACATGGAGAAGCTAATTTACTCCTCTGTTTTGCCAGTGACTGCCACTTTAAAGCCATACAGGAGTTCCTCCACCTTTCTCTTTCAGACCGTAAGGTCTGGGAGGGCTTTAGTTAGACCTTAGCCTGATACTGACACCCTGCACAACAAATTGGGTACAATGCTTTTGTGAATCCACTGCTGAATTATTTCTGAATCTGTTATGGTATTTGTCATAAAGTATTCTGTTTAAATTCTGGGGAACACGTAAAAGGAGTTCTATCTGATAACCTCAGTTGCAGCCAATTTGAATGGACCTTTGTAAGTTTAAATGTTCCCTAACATTCCTATTAGAAGTGCAGACTTCTGCAAGGGGTTACTCCCTTTTAGGTCAGCTTACAATGTTTAAAATATAACTTTGTGTGTGGCACTTGAAGACAGAAAATCTCTTGAACATCATAATCAAAACATGTTTCTCATGATGTATCATCTTTTGTAGATAACCTAGCCAGGTCGCTACTTTGGCATTTGGGATACTCTGTACCTACACTTCCCAATGCAGAGCACATTTTTTTATTGCAGACCACTGTGAGTCAGGCCCTAAACTTGATTCTCTCACATCCCAAACCGGTGACCTAATCTTCAGTATATGGCATGTGAGCACGCTTTCTCTCTCAGCTTTCCCAACAAAAACTTTGTGGAAACAGATATGTCTCTGAAAAATGTTTTGGCTTGGATCAAACAGCATATTTCGATGAAATTTCATTTAGTTGAGAATGTTCCGACCCGCTCTAATTACAAGCCTCTGTTATAAGCTGGTTACGGCTTTGCCAAACATTAACGGGTTGGGCTGAAACTTTCCATGATTGTTCTCTGCCTTAGGCTGAATGTTTTGACAGCGAAGGTTTAACCATTTCATAGGCCAGAGAAAGAGGAGCTCTTCCACCACTGTGAAAATAACATTCTGGTACCTCTAGTATTTGGAGGAGGACCTTCAAATTTTACATGGAGAAGACCTGGTGCATTGAAGATGTCTTTTGCAGTTCTCATGGAAATTCTTTTGTCTTTAGCCTTTGACAGTCCCTATCTGTCAGTAAGGCAGCAGAACTTGTAGAAAGATTTGCTGACAAATTTCCTCTGTTGCTTTGGCACTGATCATGCTCTGCCTCCACAGAACTGCCCCACGCACCAACTCCACTAAATGCCCCCAGCTCTGAGGCTGAACGTCGAAGATGGTGCATTGCCCGTTTTTCTGGGAGAAGGCCAGGGTTGAAGTGCAGGGCAGTGAGGACTGCCATTGCTCCCCTTCACTGAGTGGTACATAAAGAAGTTTCTCTTTGAAATTCCAAAATTGCAAATTCAATTCAAATTGAGCTATCGTGGCTCATGAACTAGGGATTCTCCAGAGGGTCATTGCTGCCTCAGTATAACACTGTCTTGGAGAAAGAGCCTTTCTCTCTCCCTTCTCTAGTTTCTGCTGTGAGATAAACTTAGTGCCCTCTGTGTGGACTGATTATGTGAGTCTTCCATGTTTGTACTGCAGGTTCTGATAATGTGAGACTGTAGTATGCTTTGTGCAACAAGGTGTATTTAATCTTCTGCCCTTTTCACCTCATCCCTTAAGATTATGAAAGAGATTTAATAAGGAAGTGTTTGATATTTTGAAAGTACTCCCAAGTTTAAAAAAAAGAAATAAGAAAAAAAGCTACTGATGCATCTTCAATATTTCTTATAAGAAGTGACTTTTGTTCATGAGCACAGGATCAGAAACTACATTCAGTAAAATGTTTAACTAAGTATTAGCTTCTGACATGAATGATGTAATTCATTCACAGAAAGCAAAAGAACATTGAGGTTTCCCTGGGGAGCTATTTACCAATATAAAGGCTAACCTACTAGTTTAGCAAGTTATGTTTTAGTGTGCCATCCTCCAGTTCGGACTTTCATGAATCCACCTATTGAGGACAGCATTTCACCTGCAGCTCTGAAAGCCTTACAAATGAGCCCATAGTTCCTCATTTCCCAGAACTACAATAAAATCCTTCTGAGGTAATGACTCATAAAACGCCTTATGCCAGTTTCAGCAATAAGCTATTTTTTTTACTTGCTGTGCCCACTCATTTCAGCTTTACAAGCCATATTTTTTATACTTTGCACAGGGTGGCCTCGTACAGTTATGTCATGGAGCCCTGTGCAGGAGAAGTCCCTCCTGGTGGCATCCCATGCTGCTGGTGGAGGCTGGTCAGGACTCCATCTGCACCAGGATTTTGCCAGGCTGGCCTTTCACTTGAGGAAAAACGCGGGATACAGCTTCCTCCAGCAGGAAAGCGTGGGGCTGGAGAAGAGTTCACCAAAAGGTGATGGGCACTGATGCGGATCTGCTGCCGCCACATGCCTGTGTGGATGAAAGAGTGGCTTAGGGTCACGGACATGATCTTACCAGTGTACCTTCAGTCTCATACAGCAGCTGTACAGAACGGTGCGGTACTCACACAAAACTCTTGTGACTGGCTGGTATACTGGTTTAAAAATGAGTTAACAAGCACAGTTCTTTGCTAAATACGCTTAATTGGATCATGTTAAATCTCTCTCGGCTGCAACATTGTTACGGCTCGATAACCTTCTCACCAATTCCTGAAAACGTTTGCATTATTTTTATGAGAAGAAAAAGAGATTCACTTTTGAAGGAATTTTTGATCTGAAACTGAAATTAAAGATCATCTGATATTTTTAATGAATTTTTCCTCATTGAACACGTAGTAACTGTGTAGTAATTATGTTTTTATTTGCAAAAATTTCAACTCCATTATTTTTTTCTATTCACCAGTCAGAAAATTGAAAGAAGACATTTGAATCTTTTGGATTGACTCTTTGAGCTGAAAGTGCTACACTATAAGATAAGAGAGAAGAGTTTCTACTATTTTCTTTTACTAGTTTCTAGAGCTTAGAGACTCTACAATTTTCCCTTGTGGAGTGGATTTCTTTCCTTTGAGAGGTTTCACTTCCTAAAATTCACCTGCAGACATCAGAGACAAGGCTTACGTCAAGGAACATGACTCTCGATAGTGACAAATGTGTGGAGTTTGTAGTGTTCAAGCATCTTTTTCTCTGTGCAGAGTGGCTCTGTGAGCAGGATACACACAACCTGGGAACACCAAACAATTATAGACTGGGCAATATGGAAAGCAGGTAGCTGTGCTGTTAGCTACTATGCTGAGCACTAACATGCTCAGCTTCCCTGTGAGACACTGATCAGATGGCTGTGGCAGGGAGGCTGGACGGCTGATCCACAGAGGCAGTGAATTGCTCTATTCCATCCTCTTCTCTTTTTCTTCTTTGAGGTTTTGCACCTTTTTGTGCCAGCATTTCCCCTCTTGAATCTGTAAGGTGCTAACTATCATGATTTCAACAACTGCCCTCTGTCTAGGTTTTCACTTTGCTTATCTTGCACAGTTTTGGTTCATGTGTGTTCTCACACCTTAGCAACAATTTTCTCAGTAAAACTGTGCCAAGATCACACAGCTGTGCTGTACCAAACAAGGCCTGGGATTACAAACTTCTTAGAGTCTGGGCATAATTCACCCGAAGTACAGTTGTTCCCATGAGACATGTGATACTGCAGAGAGTCTCTAAGTTAAAGTAGTCACAAAACTTTCAGACACACACACAAAAATGTAATCATCTGTTCTGGTTTTGAATGAAAAAGTTGCACTACCTCTCGCAAAATGAAAGTTCAGATTTTTCATTTACCTCTGTTTAAAACAGTATGAAATATATGTCATTTGTTATCGCTTAAGATTTTACATGCAGAACAATAAACTGTGCATGTTTATTACTCGATCATCTCACAAGCGAAACATATTTTCATGTTACGATTATAGATTTATCTCCTTTAAAAGGATGAACCAATTGAATAGCAGTCTATCCCAACAAGAAGGATGTTGGGCAAAAATACCAGGATGTCTGTATGGATGAACAAGGAGCTCCTGGTAAAAATCAAAGACAAGAAGGAATTGTGGAGAAGGTGAAAGCAGGGTCAGGTAACCTGGGAGGAATACAGAGGTACGGTCTAAGGCATGCAGAGACATGGTTCAGAAAGGCAAAGCCAAACTGTGATTCAATGTGGTGAGGAATGTCAAAGGCAATAAGAAAGGACACTCTCAGTGACAAAAGGAGGACTGGTGAAAATGTGATTCTGGTGCTGCTGAATGAGATGGGGGACCTGTTGACACAGGGCATGGAAAAGGCTGAGGTACTGAATGCCTTCTTCATATCAGTCTTTACTAACAGGACTGGCCTTCATGAATCCCAGTCCCCAGAGACCAGGAGAATAATTTGGAGAAAGGAAAATTTACTCTTGATGGAAGATGATCAAGTCAGGCAATACTTAAGCAAAATGGACATACATAAGTTCATGGCCCCTGATGGGATGTACCCACAGCACTGAAGGACCTGGTTGATGCCATCGCAAAACTGCTCTTAGTAATCTTTGAATGGTCATGGCAAATGGGCAGAGATGCCTGAGGACCAGAGGAAAGAAAATGTCACTCCTGTCTTCATGAAGGGCAAGAAGGAGGACCCAAGGAACAACAGGCTAGTCGGTCTCACCTCAATCCCTGGGAAAGCAATGGAGCAATTTATCCTGGAAACCATTTCCAGGCACATGAAAGACAAGAATGTCATCAGGAGTAGTCAGGGTGAATTCACCAAGGGGATGTCATGCTTGACAAGCCTGATAACCTTCTGTGACGAAATGCCTGGCTTGGTGTTTTTGCCTTCTGCTTCCATTTCCGTTCCATTTATGAACATTTTAAATGCTCACTATATCCCCTGAATCACTTGTTTTCCTACTCTCTCTCCCAATTACCTATGTTCCGCCAAAGCATAGTTAATCCTTTGTACCATATTCTTCCTTTGTTTTCCACAGCACTGGAATATTAATCCAAAATATTCCTTGGCACTTGTTTAACAAATGGAGATTTCTTATTCATTCAGATTTGTTCCTAGTAATTATTCCTTCTAATAGTCTTTCTACAATAATTCCAGCAAAAAAGTAATAAAAGTCACTTTATTCTTTGTAATCCACAACTTACCCATCAGAAAAGATTTCTAATCTTCTTACTGCTGCATATCTGATCTACTTTGATTTGTCTTTTTTTTTTTTTTTTTGCCATTGCAAGGACTCTCAACCCACAGCAACACTGGAAAACATGTTGCCCAGGGAAGCTGTGAATACCCATCCCTGGAAGTGTTCAAGGCCAGGCTGGATGGGGCTTTGAGCAGCCTGGTCTAGTGGGAGGTGTCCCTGCCCATGGCAGGGGGATGGGAACTACATGATTTTTAAAGTCCCTTCCAACTCTAACCACTCTATGGTTCTATGATAAATGACACACCAAATCTTGTGTCCATGCAACATACCATACTCACTCACCAAAACAGCATAGTTCTAAACTCTGTGCGGAAATGGTCCATGGTGTGGATTTGGATGTCCTTATATAAGCAGACACATCGTCCCTTATGTCCCGCCTGAGGTAATTAATGCACAGTGCTACATTATTCTAAGAAAACGTGACAGTGAACATAATAGAAACAAGCAAATCTCAGGATAGACTTACATACAATACAACACCGAAATAATGAATTGGTACCTCATCCCTGGCCAGCTGTCACACTCAAAAGTGACTATATGCCTCTGCCTTTTTTATTTTTTTAAGCAATCACAGAACAATGAAATAATTCAGGTTGGCATCTCTGGAGGCTATTTACTCCAGTGCCCCTCTCAAAGCAAGGCCAATTACATCAGATTGCTATTAGGATACAAGGGACAAAGTATTCACTTAGAATATTGACATACTGTTCATCACCTAAAGTATATGCAAAAGTGTGAGCATTAAAACAATTCTAATACCAGATCCAAGTCCAAAGCCTATTGAAGGTCAGTAAGGCTATTTCTGTTCTACTAAAACAAACAGAGTCAGGGCACAGACTTTTATGCACGTTTGATGACAAAGTCAGCATTTTTGACCAGTTCACTTATCCAAGATTCCCATTTTTGTCCAAGCAGAGAGATTGTCCTTGAGGAAGGAAGGACAAAGAAGATGCAACAGCAGAAAGCAATGACTTCACTAACTCCTGATCACAAATTAAAAGGAAGGGTTAGAAAGGGCCACATTGTCTTCTTACTTTGCAAGGAATGTGCTTTTATATTAAATCTTTCAAGGAGTTACAGGCTGGTACAGCCACAGTGAATCATAATTCATATAATGAAGTCAGCAAAGATACTAGTGGAGTAGAATATGCTACTTGTGAAAACAGAGCATCATGTATTAGCACAGAAATTGTTTTTTCTTGTAAATCTGGAGTTAAACCACTAATGGCATTTGCTTTACCTCCTCCATGTGTATCTCTTACACAGTTGTTGTCTCTGCAAATCATGCCTATGATTTAGATATGTGTCAACTTCTCTGTTGCTTTGCTTTGGTAACATCCAGTGTCTTCTAAATTCTACAGGTTTTTATCAAAACATGAGTTGTCCATTTTTGAACCTTTTTGTCTTTAAAGCTAAAGGGACGATAGTACTTTATTATATATTCTATTCTTGTATAGTGTTTCCAGCTTCTTTCCAGCACGTCACTTTATGAGGAAATTGTTTCATGCATTTTCCATGGAAACTCTTTTAACAGTGAGCATTACAATCTTTTCTCTTTGTTTCATTTATGCAATCCTGATGTTGTTTCCCATTACATGGAGATAACTAGTTATACTATTCTTGAGATACTGAATAGAAAATGGTCCAATGCACTATTTATTCAAGTGGAATGTCTACAGCTTCTATGTGTAATTTGTGTTTTCGTTCCTACTCAAAACCAGTGCTTGTATTTATTTACCCATGCAAACCTTTAGCATGTACATTTTCTTCCCAGGCAAAAGTCACTGGGAGTTGCAAGTAGTTTTCATGGATGAGTGAGCTATTCAGTCTGATAACACAATGTACAGATGTGTCAGAGGCACAGAAGACAGTTGGTTTTCACACAGAATCTTCAGAGTTGGAAGGGACTTATAGAAATCATCCAGTTTTAATAGCTATATTTTGCAAAGTCACGATGAGAACAATGATATGGATGTCACAGATGAAGAGGATAGTATAACCTTAGTGACTGATTCGTTCCAAGTATGTTCATTTTGTTTTGGTTTTTAACTTTCATTTAGGCTTTTCCTTCTTTGTATGTTATGAGCATCTCACAAAGGAACTTAATTAAGTAGGTTAAATCAAGGAGGAATTTGCTTAAATGTAAATAGCAGCATGAATTTACAAAATATTTAGGCTAAGATGATGACATGAATGACAACTTTACGCTACTTCTCTCTGAACCACAAAATTTTTGGTAGTTACATAAATGTTTGAGTGAAACATTTTCTTCTCCATTGAAAATAAGGAAGGTGCTATTTTGACTTGATCTGTAACCTCTTATACATGAAAAATATTCATATCTTCTTCACTTGGCAAGTTGTTTATTTGGTTCTCTTCTTTTACAAAAATATTCATTGAAAAATATATTTATAGTAAGACAGAGCTCTCTACTTGTTCTGAAATGTGAGAGAATAACTCTTCACTCAGTAAAAAGGAGCCTTCCTAGAAATGTTCACATTTTGTTTCACTTTTGTAAGTAATAGGAATTTACGTTTCTTTGTACAGATCATTTACATTTCTCTGTACACTGTAATGGAATATTTTAAATACAGTGTAATATTCCTGACAGCTTAATGAATTATATTTAACCAAAGCAGTTAATATTTTCTTGTCCAAGAGAGGCTGAAATTCATTAAGCAATGACTAACATTCATTTATCGTGTAAGTCAAACAGCAAACGAAGATAAAACTCATCAAATGTTTGTACGAACTTGAAGATTGGATGCAATCTCAAGGTCTGTATTTTACAGCTTTAAAAAGATACCTGTGGTAAAAAGAAAAACTTATTCTGACATCCACAGGGCCATGTGGTTCATCCCACTGTCGGTTTCTTTGGTAGCATGTCCTTCTGCACAGGAGTAGATCCCACAGTTCTCTTTGAAATTCAGGTGGACCCAGGCGCTGGGGTGTAGAAACTGGTTGCAAGTTCACCAGTATAAGTTCCTGGCATCTTTGATGTTGGACCTGTGCACTGAAGTGCAGTTTTGAGTGTCTAAGCCTGGTGAAAGACTGAGAAGTGCCCATGTCTTTAGGCATCTCTGTCTGCATTTGTTCAGGCTTTGGCTCCTCACCTAACACTCCCGAGGTGTGCCAGCATGGTGTTCCTCTGACAGCACAAACAACTTCACCAGTGGTGTTCTCTTATTGTCCTCTCATTGTTTCTGCTCCGTAAATGAAGGTGATCTGTCCTTTCTGTCATGATACAGGTTGCGACAGATGCCGTAGAGTCCCATTTCGTTGTGAAAATTAGGCAGTCCCTAGCATTTCCCAAGAATTGCCTAAGCCCTACCCAATGGTTGTGAGCTGCTAATGTGATATATCCCTTTAAAAAAAATTCCAGGGAAGTAACTGCTTTATCAGATACAAGGAAATATTCCAGCAACCACATGGAAACAATGGTGCTGTTGGACAAAGCATTGGTGACAGGCTCTGGTCACTGATTTTGAAGGAAAATAACTTCATACTACACTGGGTGCAGAGAAGGGCCAAGTGGACAATGAAGAGAAGGAGGGGTGGTCTACGGAATAGCTATATTTCACAGTGGAATACAACACAGAGACCTTGATGAGGCCTCGTAGTTAAAGCACTATGGGGGGCTGTCGTGGCGGTGCTGCCCGCAGAATAAGAACAAACCGCAGAGATCGGGCAGGGGGATCCCCACTGCGCTTTTCCTCTAGACTCCAAGTGTGCTGCAAGAGGCCCCAGCCTGTCCCCGTTGCGCAGATATATCCTAGGGCAGCCTGGCTGGGTGAACAAAGGTGGCGAGGATGCACGTGTGCTAGTATAAGAGAATTAAGGGGTAAGGAGGGAAAAGGACCTTTTTAACCACAAGCCAGTACTGGCAGAAGACCAAAAGGGACCAGAAAGAAAATTTGGGATGGATATTTAGAAGGCTTTTTTTAAACACTGATTTGAGGTTTTGGGACAATGTGTGCAAAGTGGGGCACCTAACTTCTTGTTAAACTTAATTCTGGTTATTTATTCAAGTGGTTTTGCATCTTGGTGCCTGGATATGACTTGATGTGGAATCAAATTTACTCCTCTACTTGGAGTGTGGAGATGTCATGTTTATCGTTAGTGATGATTTACCTTACCTACTTGGCAACAAGAAGTAGTTGTATGGTTTTGTGGATCATTTTCTTTTTGCTACTGGAACAGATAGAAATTTGACACCTGGCAGTGACCAAGTGCAGATGTGCATGTGTATTCATGTTGTCTTCTAATAAGAAGGAAACCAGGTTATGCTACCCCTCTGTTGCCATCACCAAGAAAAAAAGAAGAAAAAAAATACAAAAAATATCTGGAGTTTTTTTATTCATTGTTTTTATAGTAGTGCTTTCCACTTCCTTCTCTGGTAATCAGCAACAAGAATTTCAGAGAAAGAGTATGACAGGAAGAGTGGAATTAATTATGTTCTGAGGGCACAGGAGGGGGGAAAAAAGCTTATACAGGGCTACTCCTGTTTGTAAGGTTACAAAAAACGAAGAGACTGAACTAAAGTTTATACAAAATAAATGTGATTGAATTGCACAGCTGTAAAGAGAGGGAGAAGGTGTTAATTAATCATTTGGGGAACTGCAGTAGCTCCTTCAGCTTCTTACGATTTTTATTTTTTAAATTTTATTTCATAGTGGGAGTGATTTGATGAATCATAAAAACAAAATAAAAAACCAAAATAAAAATGTTTGGAGGGATATTTTTATATATCTATATATTTTTATATATCTATATATTTCTAGCTTTTTATTAGAACTTTGTTTGTGTAGTAATTAGTAAGCTAATCTAGGCTGTTTGGATTGCATTTCAGCCATAACAACCTAAGAAAAGAGTATCTTTTGTTATTAGGATTTAATATACACATCCTATTTATACTTTTATTTATACTCTTGGAAAAATCTCATCTAGATGGCCATGTTGATTATTGTAATCCTCTTATATTTTATGAGACTCATTCTTATGAAGAACTTCAGTAGACCTCAATAGGTATGGGGTAAGAAAAGTTGCGTTCACCACAGCCATCCTTCTTCCTACACGAAAGAAGCTTTCTCTTTGGCATAAATCAGCATGTCCACACTTTAAGTCAAGGCAGTTTCTATTAGGAATACTGTTTTTCTGAATAGTTTTCAAATGGTTGTAGTGGCTTTTCCAAGCCACCTACCACATTAGTGTTTACATATGGCATAAAGCTTCCACATCAGCTCTAAGCACCTACTTTAGTTAGCTGGCTAGTTTTTCTGAACTAGCCTCTGAAGTAGCCTGATTCTCTCCATCGATTGCAGAGGAGGACCAAGGATTGCACTCGTCAGTCCCGGGAGCCTGGGATCTCCCTGAAATTCTCCGTGTATGTGTCTCCTGCAGAACTGCACCCAGGGCGGACTGTGGGAAACAGCTTGTCCTGGGCCATGTTGAATCAGTTTCTGTTTTTATGAGACCTTAGATAAATGGAGTGACAAGTGTATTTATTTAAGCACAGGGTCATAGAGATTCCCGCTATGTTTTTTCTCGGACACCAATTTGGATCAGCCTGTACCATGGGGTAGTAAGACTGCATGTACCGGGGCTGTTGGTGGAAGTTACTGCCCTCTGTGCTAAGGATAGCACTGTGGATGAATGTGTCTCTGGGCCAGATCCTGGCACTCCACTTCTGGCACTTTAATCAGTCTCAATTGTAACTAAACCACTCTCTGAAGGTATCCATCCCTTTTCACTGATTACATAGTAAGGCTAGAAGACTAGCTTTTAGGAAAGCTAAAATTAGGTGAGCCCCAGCCTTTCTGCATAGATTCATTGCCCACAGTAGACTCTACATGGGAGAAGCTGCAGGTTTGTGTGAAAAGGGTATCAGAACCAGCTGTTTCGCTGAGAAATACAACTGCATTGATGTCAATGGCCCAGTTTGCCCAGCAATCGTGGGACTCCTCTGATCAGTATCATGTCGCTTGTCCATAAAATGCCTCTTCATGAATGAAAACAGGGGCATGAAGCACTGCAGCAGCAAGTCCCACCTGGCGCTAGAGTGGTTCAAGAAGACGTAGTTCCCCAGTGAACTCATGGAAATAAAATTACTTGAGGTGTCTTTTTTTAGTTGGTGGTTTGTTTGGGTTTTTTTTAATGGTTGAAATATTTGGGAACATTTTTATTTCCATTAAACACAGACAAGTGTGAGGGAGAGAGGGATGGAGAAAGAGCTTGTGTTATTCCAGTGCAGGAACGATTGTCAAAATTATGTAGTTCTCTGCAGGGTGGAAACTCCCTTCTTTTTTACAAGACAGCTCCGCTGAAAATCTGGTGTTAACTTTAATGATGGGTAGGCAATGCCTTATTTCAAATCCTTGTTTGCTTAAAATGGAATCATAATGTTGCATAACTTCCATTTTTGTGGTTTAGTAAAGATAACCCTTTTATTTCTGTTATTAAAAGCTGAGTTATCAACAAGAACAAGAAATCCTTTCAAGAGTAATTAGAGGAGCAACAGGTTAATCTGTTAGCTTTCTACAAATGTAACTAGTCCCAAGTGAAACCGCTTAAACACAGTGGACTGGCGAGGGTGGTGCAGTGTAATTCCACACGAATCCTTAGGTCACTGTTCGTTTACACTGGACAAAGATCTGGTCCCTTCTGCTTTTGCTGCTTCTTTTCCTTTCCCATGATTGTTTTCCTTTGCCTTTTTATAATTCATCATTAGCTGGTTAAACTTAATCAAATTCTCTGATGCCAGAACTTGAGCTGTCCTCATCATGAACAAAAAAGTATATACCCTCCTCCACGCACTTTTAAACTCTGCAAGAGCCCAGGCAATTCTCAGGCAGGTCACAGGAAACCCTGATTTAAATTGAGACTTAAGCATTTCGCGTAGCTTGTGATGGCTTTTTGAGCAAGGATAAACTTTGCCCTTTGGAATACTTATAACTTTCTTTTGCCTTTGTAGCTTTTAAAAATAAATGGTGTAATTACCCAGCTGCCAATACTATTGATCTAGTGCTGACAGAGTGATAATGACATAGGCTGAAATCTTAAGCAACCGGTCAGACTGCCGTATTCATCCAAGCCTCCTTGCCAGGCAGCTCTTTGCCCCCTGCTATTATCTCATAGAGCAATATTGTACTGATACCACAATTACTGTGTAATAGCAATCGTGGCTTCCAATACATCTACCATGTAGTTACCACATACTTAACACAAAATAGCGCATTTTATTTTGTGGTAATCCAGTAAGTGAATCACACTGCAGGCCTGTGCAGAAAACCAGTGCTGCGTATCAGAGGCGGAGAATGTTTGGTGCTTTTTGTCAGAAAAAGCCAATCTGATAAGAGCGCGATATTCCTCCAGAACTGGTCTTTTCTTCTTCTGCAGATTAAAATGCCTGTCTCCGCTTTACTTTAACCTGTTAGCTACCGCAGACATAGACAAACCTCCCATCTATCAAGTTTACGGTACATAACACACTGGCACTCCACAAATTTCAAAGGAAAGATTGTATAAAGCTAGCTAATTCATAAGTAAAAGGAGCACTAATTCAACAGCCAGCTGTCTATGCCTGGAAAGAACAGACAGATCCACATCTGGTTTTTGCATGTTTGTTCCAATCCTCCTGTTTTAGTGGACAGAGGGACTTTTTAATCTTCCAGTAAATTTCATGGCCAGCTTCTTTTCCTGGGCCCAAAGGTGGTCTTCTACATTTGGGAGCCAGGTAAGTGAGGCTTAGCAGAGCAAGAGAAGACTGAAAGTTGTATGTATGTGTATTTTCATTTAGAAACAATTTTTTTTTTTAATTTTTGAAGGTGTGTTTTAAGCGTAGTGTATGGAGTTCTTTAACAGAACAGATCTTGGTGATCTGATGACTTTCTGAAGGTGAGGACCCAGATGAAGGCATCATCTTACTTCCCACCAGGCCATGATGCTGCAGCCCCGTTTATCCAGCCCAGTGCATTCAGTGATCCAGTTTGCTGTAAGTGTAATACACACTTGAGTTGCAATGTTTCTCTCTAAAAATAATGTGAAACAGCTGTTCTAATGAAAAATTACATATTTTCCTTCAACTAGAAAATTAAAATATTTTTAATTTTATAACACATCAGTAGAGACGCTCTCTAAAATGCTGGGAACCAACATCCAAATGTTACTGGGCCAAATTCTGAGTTTATCTAGTCGGACATGTTTGGTCCATGGTAAAGTCTAGCTCACCTCTCAGGAAGCTTGTGGGGTTTCATGGAAACAGCTGGGTACAGATTTGGGCTCTTTCCAGGCATCTCATTCAGCTACACAGGGGACCCTGTCAGCTACCTGAAGTCACGGTGATTTCATTGACACCTATAAACACCACATCGGCACCAGGATGTGAGGATTATCAGCTCTCACCTCATCTTCTAACCATAACAACAAAATCACTTTCATTAACATCACTGTCTCTCATTTTTTGCAAATATATTGCACCCCATTCTGGCTACAGACAGTGAAGCCAAGGGGATTTTATGTCTGTATTGAAGAGTAGATCTAGATCCATTGTGTTAAAGTAAACTGATAGCTTCAATTATTACATGCAAGTACTTGGCCAGGCTTTAGTGAAGGAGGCCATTAAAGTTTCTGAGATCCTTTTTATTTTGGTTACCAAAGCCTGTTTCCAAGACCCAGTGTCTGAATCCTGTTAAAGCAGGACTTTCCATCATTTTCCATTAAAGAAAAAAGTCTGAATTGGGCAGTATTACCACCACACTCAGACTTCTGCCAAAGCCTCTGCTTGGACCGCACAGCTGCCTTTAAGACATTTGAAAAGCAAGTCTTTCCCTGGTATATCTGAAATCCTTCCCTTTTCAAGCGAGACTCATATTTCTTTTGGAAATCTAGCAAGAGAACTGTTAAATATGAAACACCAATACGTTGAAGCAGTTTTAAAAAAATTACTTGCACACCTTAAATGGGGCTTAATGGGTTATAAGACTCTGAAGTACAACACCAAAATTACCCCCCACCCCCTTCCATCTCAAATCACGGTGCCTCCTTCATTAAACTGACAGTTCCTGTGCTGTCCATCTGAACAAGATGGCAGAAGATGTTGAGAAGGAGCCTGGCTGAGTGGGCATCCTGTGGACACCCCTTGCTTGAGGCGTTGGTGTCCAGCACGAAGTGCAGTTACCAGTGACTATTTATTAAAATAAGTTGCCTGGAGGAGCAGGTGCTCATCACCTGCTCCTGCTCTGCTCCCAGAGTATGAAGCAAGGTACGGCAAGAGGTTGGTCCGATCTGGTTCTTCAGCCAGAGGATGTTCTCTGCCACTTCTCCCACCCCAAGATGACTGTTTTGGTCCCTGCCTTGCTGACCGGGCTGCAAGACGGCTCTTCCCTTCCCACAGGTTTGGGCCATGGACCCAAAAGGGGGAGATGATGTGAGAGAGGACAGGGCTGTGACAAGAGCTGCGTCCGTCCTCTATTCCAGCACCAGTCTTCCTCTCTTAGGAGACCTGTGCTAAGGAACTAGTCATCTCCAGCTGCAGTCAGCACCAGAAACAGGAAAATTAAACCAGACACCCACAATGTTAAGAGGCAGCAAAGGTGGTTAAAACCAACTTTGAAATTTCACTGGGAAATGTAACTGGGATGATTGCTTGATAATCTAAGAGAATGTTGTGGAATGAAAAAAACGACGTTGAATAAGGGCAGCAACAGGAGCCACTAAGCTCTATTTGAGTGTTTCTTTTTTGTTTTGCAAAGGGGCTCTAGACAAATGCATGCTTTCTAAGCACATGGTGGTTAGTATAACCCTATCATAGATATCGGAGGAGCCCCACAGATCTAAACTCTCACAGCTGAAGTAGACAGTTTTATTTGTTTAGTCTGAATTTCAGCTACATGGCATCTTCTTTAAAGCAAATCCCAGATACTTTCATATCTCCTTTGCCATTTGTGTCTTGTTCTGAAAGAAAAGCTATTTCCACCTTCCTGCATGTTCATTGATGTTATTTCCTACAGCCAGCGTCTCCCTGACAGTGGCAGATGTACGTGCCTTCCAAGATATTAGCTGCCTAAATATCTTTAAATGCAGATGACAGAAATTCACCTGAACGCTCAATGTCTTGGGGACTGAGAATGACTGAAAGGAAAGCAAAGAAGTACTTGTACTTGCTGTTTCTGCTTACCCACTTACTGATCACAGTGTGACCAAAATCAGGCGTGTGTTAACTGCAGTGCTTGGCCAGGAAAAAAATAACGCAATTCCAAATTTCCAAGAGAACAGAAAAGAAAGTTCAGTTTCATCATGAAGAAACCTGATTGCAAAATGAATTTTTTTTTTTTCAGAAATACTTAGTTTGCCCAGCTAAATACAAAGCATATTTTAAAGCCGATGGATTTGTTTCAGCTGGCATTTTGTTGATAACTTGTAGATCCCAGCTTGATTATTCTGTCAAATTTTGAAATATGTTTTCTTAGTGCTGATGTGATCTGAAAAAATAGGTTATATATCTTAAGCACCTCAGGCAATAAAAACAAGAAAATTATTAAAATTAAACACTTTTATGTATAAAACATAAGTGCCAATAAACCATATGGTTGTCCCTCCTCATCTACCCTGCCAAAAAAGTTATTGTAGCTGTTGCTAGCAATAACTATTAAGTGATTTTGTCCAACAGCTTCCATTTGAAGCACCTACTTTAGCCAGTTCCTAGGCTGGGTTTTTCAGGCCTTTTCCCTGGATTATGATTTGTTCTTTTTTCATTTGTTGTACAGCAGAAATGGAGTGAGGGTGCTGACGGTGTCCGTCGGGCAGTACCCAGGCAGAGCGGAGCTGCTGCCAGCGTGCTCAGCCTCACCTAGGAGGACGCGAGCCCTCCGCTGCGGGTGAAAACTCCAGGGCAGGCCAGTGGTGTAGCGTCCGTGCCATCCACTCTCTCTTTGCACCTGAGTTTTCTGCCAGTGAAACGGAGCTAGCAGCATTACTTCTGTCCTTGATTTCTTCAATAAACTCAGTGAGTTGCTGACGAGCAGTTACCGCCTTTTCATATAGGTCCGAGTGCCGTGCTGAGGCCCCTCTGAACCTCCGCGTGCTGCAGCAGGGCACTCTTTGTGATGGGCCCAAGAGGAAAATGGCTTTAGTAAGTGAAGTTCAGGGCTGTATGGTGCCGGTGAAGCGCCATGTTTCTTACACACAGTTTTCTGTAGAAATTTAAAATTCTCGTCAAATTCCAACATTTTCCCCCTTGGTGGTTGTCTACCATCCGCACCGCAGAGTTTTGCTTGTAGGGAAGTAGGGAAGAAGCATATATTTGTACGGCATATACCTTATGGGTTGTTACTGCATCAGCTGAAATGTGTACTAACAACAGATCTATGAAGGTAGATGGAGTCTTTTCTGAAATTAGGCATTTGAAATGTTTCACTGCTCTTTTTTTTTTTTTTCAACACTGTTTTCTTTCATAATGCTTCCTTTTGGGTACCAAGAAGATCACTTTCATAATGCCCTTAACGCAATGTAAGATTAGGTTTTCATTTTGTATTGAGGCTTCTGAACAAAATTATTTGCCTTTCGAGAGTGTGAGATAGCCAGCAAACTGTCTGGGATTTGTGGATACTTAGGATCTTCGAAGAATTGCTCATCCTAAATGAGGAATTAGGAACCTAATTTAAGGTACTTTTACTTTTTTTGCTTCTAAAGCATGACCCAAGCTTTTCAATGTGTGGAGCAGATGTCCTAAAGATTATTTTTTATTAATATTACTCAGTTATAGCTAAATTTCACTGTCAGGCTAACAAAGAAACCTGTGAGTTTCCTGTGTGAGACGTATGTAAACTTGGCTAGTTAGGAAATATTCACACCTTCAGAGTACAGCATGTGTTGTTAAAAGATCTCTATTAAAATCTTCAGTTTATTAAACTGACAAATGGTAGGAAACTTTCAGACCTCAAAAGCTATGATATCATTTCATTTTAAAATAACCCCATCAAAATCTCACATTTCTTAGTGTGAAAGTAACTAAAATTGTACGTGTGTCATTGCAGGCAGCACCTCAGGTTTGGTCATCATTAGCTGTGGTTCTTGTGTTTAAATCAGAGCCCTCAAAGCCTGTGAAAGTAAAAAAGAACCTGAAACCTTCCATTTACAGTTGTCAGGGATTAACTTTTATTCATGAGTTTCAGATACTATACACTTTCACGGACTTTAGAGAATGACGAGACAACTTCTGAAAAAGGTGTTGCTCCCCCCTTGGCCCTGCAGTTTCTAACAGTGGTGACACTTTGCACAGTGCATGTATATATTGCTTAGATGTTTAAAACATTGTCTAAATAATGCATGTCACTAGCCAAGTGTCTTAGTGCTGCTTATACAGTTACAATTTTATCGCTTAAGTCGTTCTACTCCTGTTTTAATTCAGTAAAAGATCCTGTACCATCCCTGCTGGTCCAGCTTAGGGCTCCCGTTCTGCAATGCAGTAGCCAAGATGAGTAGGCTCAGCCTCTTTGCTCCCTCTGCTCTCACACAATCAGCATCAAGTGCCTTGACCAGCGTTGTGGTCCGTCGGGGAGGAGAGAGGAGGCGCAGGGTACTCCCTGCAGGGTGCTGGTGATAAGTCAGGCAGGTTGCAGCAGGGCATTTTGCATATGGTGGTGCCAAGAAGTGAAGGGAACAGAGCCTTGTCTTGCAGCTGCACCTTTCACCGCCTTGGGTCAGCCCCCAGCAGCACCCGGCATTGCTTTACGCAGCGGCAGGAAAGATAAGGGTGTCTCATGTGGAAGCGCCCGTGCTGGAGGGTCAGAGGGTCGTTGTGATATGCCGTGCCCTTGGGCTTCCAAAAGATATGGCAAGAAATCTTGGATTCGCTGTGGCAGGGCTTTTGGGTTGCGCCACAGAACAATTCAGACTGTTTGTAAACCCCGTCTGTTGGGGAGGACAGAGATTAAGCATCACATCTTTGAATACAATTTGGAGTTGTTTGTTAGAGACTAATGTGAAAAAGAAACTTTTTGGGAAATGCCAAGATGAAACATTTTAGCCAAGGAAAATGATTCATTACTTTTGAAAATGTCTCCCCATGGTTTTTTGCCAAACTACGTGTGCAGCATGACCCAAACTTACGAAATAACTTTGTCACCCAAGTCCCTCAGAAGTCTTCTATTGCTGACCTTTTTTGTTGCAAAAATATATTTGACCAACTCACTTTCTTTGCAGAAAGAAATAATCCTTCCTAAAGGTCCAAGTGGTCTGGGTGATGCCAAGCTATAAATACCACTGTGGCAGGCACAGTGTAAAACTTAGATTAGAACAGGTTGTTGAACTGGTATTTCTGAATTATATAAGTAAGTTAGAGAGCATGGAGAGGCACCTCTTTATGGCTATGAAACTTTGTCCTAATCTATGAAGTCTTTACTCACCATTGCCATGGAAAATGCATAGATTTTTCAGGTCAAAGAGAAGTCAAGTGAAAATGGCATCCCAGCAGATTCAGGGGGTAACTTGGTGTGTCCAACAGCAACACGAACACAGATGAAACATGGAGTCAACATGAGAGCTAGTATGTTACCTGACAAACTTGCTAAAGATGTAGGTGGTGCTGCTTGGAAAATATCTTCCATTGCTTAGCTTTACTTGTTTACTTTCTAAAGAAAAGGACAAGTGGAATAAAGGGTTTACATTTCTTTTTTTCTTCAAGGAAAAAGCTGAGTGTTTTAAAGAAAATAACGCAATTCAGGCCCTTCCCACGAATAAGTGCTTAATTCCAGTGTTAAATATTAAGGAAATGAAGTACAAAATTAGCTATTAAATAAAGGAAAGAAGACACTTGTTTAGTGCTGTAGATGGCTTTGGCAGGATTTGTTTGTTCTGGGTTTCACAAAGTTGTCTGCTACTTATTCCTATCTGTTGGTTTGTAGAGATGTCTGTGTTTCCACATAACTAGGTATACCTCTAGTAGCTATTCACAGACAGAGGTAGCCACAGCCAGCCTTTGAAAATATCTTGCTCCTTGTAACTATTTGATCCTGTAATTGTCTATAAAAGCTTGGATCCAGTGCTGATGCTGGGAACGTTTTATTGCTCACCAAGGAGCACTTGTGGCTATGTTTTGATAGCCAGGTTTGTGGTTCTGGAAAAGTTCAAGGATTCCAGGAGGCCATCGGTGCAATAATATTATTGTATCTTTTTAGTGAAAAAGAGGAAAATACTAGAGGCTAGTGCAACAAGTAAACATCTACAGTAATAATTATCAATAATAAAAGAACATATCTGGAAAAAAATTTATAGTGTAAAACAATGTGTCAGCTTTAATTTAATTTCATCAGCTGAAGACAACAGCTAAAGGTATACAACTCACATGATGACATATAGCAATAAGCGTCACATATTTTAATTCTAGAACACCCACCAGTTTATATTATCAGCGTCATCTATTTTTCTCTCTTGCAATGTTGCAGGGAGTCCACCTATTCTGGATAAGAAGAACAACTGAAGGCAGCCATATGCTGTAATGAGAAACAGAGATTTATACAAAGTTCTGTTCATTTTGTCACCATAGTTTTCAAGCTGAATTTTCAGCTCAGGACTTCTGGAAAAAAAGAGTCACACTCTCACTGCATTTGACAAATACTGGAACATGGTTTAAAAGTCTGGCTTATTAAACATTCAGGCATGTTACGTACCAGAATAACTGACTTGATTCAGAATATTATCATAAAATTATTTATGAACATTCTTATGAAATTAGTTAGCTGGATTATCAGGACATAAAGAATTAATACACATTTTTGTAGAATGAAACATTACTGAAAACGTAGGAAACAATCTCTGGAAGGGAGAGGAGCTCAGACCCTCTGAGATTTTTTTAGGTATATTCAGGCTGTGAGAGAGTTCCAGCATGAAACTCAAATTACTTTGCTGCATGTTCCCTACTTGGACGTAGCCAGGGTGTCTTACACTTCTTTTGTTACACTCTTTTATATTTAATGCTCTATAATTTGCTGAAGACTGCAGTAACAAATCCCTCATTCACACTCCATTTATGCATCTTCAGTTCTGTCCTAATTTGTACACTGCTCTCATCACTATGGTACTTGAATGATTCCCAGGTGATATATTTAATAGCCATCATGAGTACCTATCCTCTTAAAGGGAGGATGTGTGTGTAGCACAGTGATTACTTTGTTTTAATTATAGGTGATGGGAGCCATTTATTATGAGAAAAGGTACATGTTTCTCCTGTGCATGACAAAAAAAGGAAAAGAAGTGTGATGTATGGTATCACACTTGGAAAGGGGATGATGACTTTTCTGATGGAAGATGTTTCTAATAGCTCCTCTTTCCTACCAAAGTTTCTTTAATGGCTGTGTGGAGGACCTTGCAAATTAATGGGGCATAAAACCGTGGGCAGCTCTGCCCACATTTTAAGGCAGCCGATAGCAAATTGAGTTTAATCCCTCCGCTGTGCTGGGCTACTGGGCTCAGAGAGAGAGGGAGGATATATTGCTGAGGCTCAGCACCACACTGTTACAGATATGCCTCTGTTGACTCTTAAAAATGTATCTATATTTTGACACTTTTACACTGATTTATTCAAGCTAATGATCTATGACTAAGCAAAATTAGGCATTACCAAGGATGTAACATTGTGCAGCAGTTTGATACATAATGAGTATCGGTAGTCATTGAGAAAAAAGCAATCTGTAGGATTGTTTCTTAGGCAAATGGAAGCTAAAGCACTTACTTAAGTTGTTATAAGATCATTACTATGGTATTCTTTGTGAAATTTAGACTGTGAATCTCAGATTAGTGATAATTCAAAGGTAGATTAAAATTTTCAGTGAATGCAGACTTTTTGCCAAAAATTATACAGGTGTCTGCTCCAAATCTCTTTGCAAATTCTCATTCAATTCTTTAAGCACTACAGGCCCAAACATTGCAAAAAGAACTGGGATATGGATGTCCACCTCATAGGCAAATGTCCATTTTTTGCTATTCTGTGACTAATGAGAACTGAAGAAAAAATCCATAATATCTATTCTTTACTGAACCAGGCTTCTGGTTCTATTACGATTCTCTCCTAATCATTTTCTAAACATTAAAGATATTTTGCATAAGCAAATCTATTTTTAAAGGAAATGATAATAAAATATGCATTTCTTTTCTTAATCTTTTTTCAAGTCTCTAATATAAAACTGTGGTCTCTAAAACATTTAATTGTCAACCTTTGTTTATAGGAAAACATTTTAATGGAATTCTTCAATGAAATGTGAAACTTCATGTCTCTTCACAAGCTGTTAGGGCATCTATAAAATTATTTTATTGCTTATAATTTCCTGTTTAATCTGGATTTCTGTTTATATTTTCCTGAATTTATGTTTGTTTTCAAAGTTCTGCATATGTGTCACTTGTTATAGTATAGAGTGAAAGAATGACAGAGTTATTTTACAAATGAAATTATTTATAATCTCTGTAGTGTAGAACGCCGATATACAGGCTGGGGTGAGACCACTCTGGACCACATCCCAGTTTTCCTAGTGTCTCCACCTTGTACGCTGTGGTCTGGGTGGATCCAGTATTGGCAGTGGCAGCTCTTCCCAGGCCATGTCTACGTGTGAGGAGTGCTTCTACGTACTGCTGGTGAAAGGCAGAAAGCAGAAGGAAGTATTGCAGGGACCAGACCCACCATGGGCAGGGGATTTGGACCACATATTTACATGTGTATAAATCCTGTAAAGATCAGGGACGATAATCTAATTCTAAAGCAGATCTATCCAGAGAAGATGGACAAAGTTTGGGGTTTTCTTTCTAATGTAATTCACCACATGGCTGCACCATGCAATAGAGAGCACTGAACAGGGCAGTGGTGATGGCGTAGGACAGCATCTCGGGATGGTGTTGCACTGTATCATGTGCACCTCACAGTCAGCTCACAGCCTGCTCAGAAAGGTAGGGACAGTGCTGACTGTGTGTGGGATCTTGAGGTGAAAAGTCCCAACTTACATTTTTAACATCCGTGCAAGTTTCGTCACTTTTCTTGTAGCACTCTGGCAAACATAACATAGTTGAACAAGTCATGAAGATTGAAGGGACCCTTCCACAGCACACTCAAAACTTGCTGGATAAACTCTCTGCTTCTCTCTCTGCAGGCGTGTACACTTCTTTATGTTTCAAAGACTCTGTTTACTAAATTTTGTCCTTGTTCTAGTCCTTCTACTGCAGTTGGGTGAATCAAAAGGCAGGAGCTAGCTGAACTTTAGAAAAAACAGCATTTTCACCTTTTTCTGTTTTCAAAATTTTCAGAGTTTATGCAAAAATCCCTGGTCGTGCTTGTTAAAAGTTTCCAGGCTCCTATGCATACTCATTCTTCTTGTAACTAGAGCAGCTGCTGCAAAAATACCTTTGTCTCCCCTGTCAGTGCGTCTGACAGTCCATGGGAGATGCACCATGGAGTCATTGGCACCCAAGAAAGAAAGAGCTACTCTTGCAAAACAGCCAAAGTCCTTTTGTCTGTAGCACTTTGTTTCTCTCTGCCCCCACCTCCCCATCTTTGCATTCCCTCCCCTGGTGTGTACTCAAGCAGATTTTAAAGGATTGGAGGACCTTAAATCTTGCTGCTCAATCCCACCAAGGGCAACTAGAAAATTACTTTCAAAATCTCCAGCTAGGACTTTTTACTCTTATTGGACGAACAGGTAGTCGAAAGGAAACTGAGAGGACAAATGCGGGTGTTTTTGAAGTATTAAGCCCGTGGGTGGACAGTGGAAGGACTGATGGATTTGCGAGAAAGGAATAGTATGAGTATTGTGGATTCCTGAGAATGGAGAAAAAGTAAATCACCAAGGAGTTGTCACATGCGTTGCCAAGGCGCTTCTGGTTTGGTAACAATTTCCACTCCCTGCTTGCACAGATGAAAGTGATGGCAGTCAAGCGGCCGTTCCAGGCCCCAGCAGGAGATCGTGCAACAGGACTGATACGTTCACTTTTACCAACTCTGCTGTTGTTACTTCCTTTTCAACAAATGTATGTAGTGATTTTGAGTTTAAGACATTTTTCAATACAGCATGCATTCCACAGGCTTTGAGGAAATCTCAAAATGTACTTTTCATGCATACAGAACCTGCCTCCTTTCACCAGACTCTAATGTGTTGCATTACACTACACTTAGGTATTCAGCAAAGTATTTTGGCATTGTGTCTGCTGGTTTCTGTTTAAAGTGAAACACATCATAGGAATTGTATGGTGGATTTTAATACATCATCAGTTTGTTACATACAGAAACCTTAATAACATAATCTTTCTTTTTCTGACATGTCTTCTGTGTCTCTTCTTTCTGTCCCATGCACTTTAGGCCATCTAGTAAGATTTGCCCTAAGACAGGGTTCACTTCTTCAGGACTTGTATGTTCCACCTTAATAGTCTAAATACTAAAATCAATAAATTCTTACTTTTGTAAGCAATATTTTATAAGCAAATATATAAAAATACCTACTGAGATTATAAACATTACTTTTTTATTGAAGATGTAATGTGGATCTTTTATTAGAAGAGAGTTAATGTGGAACATAGATTAATACACATGGTATTAATTAGAAAATATTTTTTGAGCTTCTTTCCACATATTGCTGATATGTAGTATTCCATAACTTCCCAACTGACTTTTAGCCTCTTTGTCAATGCCTGTAAAAGACAAGACCTGTTTTATTTCTTTGCAGGCTACCATGTATTGCACGTTACTTTCCTCCAAAGTCAGCAGGCAGCACAGCTGAAGGGCTGGCGTGCCTTTTCCCATCTGCCGCATTCTGGGTCTGGATGAAGCAGAGGGTTTGAGGGTGGAAAGAGTGCTCAGTGCAGATCTGGGGGGAGTGGGAAGGGGGAGATACTCCTGCGTGCACATCGGGGTGCCTGTGAGCATGAGCTGAAGTGCCACCTAAGCAGAACCTGAGAGACTGCAGGGAGACAGGGAGTAGGCACACCGCCAGGCTCTGAGACGATGAAGACCAAAGAGCTTTTTCCTACAGACTGTGAAGCATTGTTGCAGAGACCCATGCCGAGCTGCTGGGCTGCGAGCAAGACCAGGAGAAAGGATGGTGCACAGAAAGAGACAGAATTAGTTTACAAACACTTTTGATTTCACTCTGGGTTTCTTTAAATGAAAAAGAAAACAACAACATGTCATTCTAGTTTCTGTGCCCATAAACCTCATTTTTTTAAGGTTCTTTGTTATTTAGTTATTTTGTTGCCCTTCATTTAAGGACAAACCTTATGTTCTTCTCAAAGCCACAACCAGTCAAAGTCCAGTCACAGCGATCAACTCTATACCCAAAAGCACAGGTTCCCCTTTTCCTCATCTGTTGTTCTCTGTATGAACTTTGACTCCTTTCAGCCATTACTGGAAATTTTGCTGGCACATGTGACTGACCAGTGTACAGTAGGTAAAATTATGCTTTCTTCTCCCAGCTCACCTGATGTGACTGTGACTTGCGTTTCCAATGGCAGCGAGCAATGCTGGACTCTCCCTCAGGTAACGCACTGCATCCTGGTCCCAGTGGCTTGACAGCTGGTCTGGATTTGTTTTGGTTTATACAACCTCTGCTACAGTTTGAACAATTCCTATTCATTTCATTGTTCTCTGTCAAGAAAGTAATTTCTGAGTGACACCAGCCTGGGGGATAGCAAAGGATAGGGAGAGCCGGGGCGAAGGTGTCAGAGCAGCACCCGGTGCAGAAAGAGACAAGGGAAGGGGATCCTCTCTGCATTCCCACCAATGCTGGTAGGGGGAATATCCCCTGCCCCTTTTCCCGCTGTTTCTGCATTTTCCTCCCCACCCATCCCCCAAAAGCCTCCCCCTGGCAGATTCAGCTCCGGCTGTCTCACCCCTGGGTTGGGGGACGAGGCTGGGCACAGTGGCAGCGCAGCGGCAAGGGGCCGAGCTGCGGTCTCTGCCTCATCTTCAGAGCCCTTCCCTACATCTTTCCCTTCATCTCTCTTCTCATCTTTACTATGTATTGCTACACTTTTTTGGCCCTTTTTTTTTGTCCATCTCTATTTCTGAGTCCTGGCTATTGTGTCTGTGAAGTACAAATGACTGGCTACGTACTATGCATCCGTCGGTTAATTCCTCTCCCTGTCCTCCCATCCTCACATGCTCCTATGTTTTGAATCAAGCACACGGGTGAAAATCTGGAGTAAGTCTGTTACTCTGTATGACCTATGGTAATTTATAGCAGAATCTAATCCCTTCCCTTTTCATGGTTCCTGGCTGTACCATAATAATATCTTATTAAATGTTTTAGACAGCTGAGTAATCTGTTTGGCTATCTCGTATCTGTGTTTCACTGCTCTAAGCCCATATGCTTTTGTTTTTCCCATGTCACGTGTGTTGATTTGTTTGCCTAGCTCTGTTTCTTGAAGACTGCCATACTCACTTTTTCCCCAACACTGAAAGCCTTTCAATGTCCTCCCTCCACCTAATTGTATCCACTTTCAGCTATTGAAATTCTCCTTTCTTTATCTACCTGCACTCTTCAGGGGACACAGAAAAGCTCAGCCCAACTGGAAGAGTTCGTATGAACCTGCAAGACCTGGTGTGGTCTACACAGATGCAAGAATGAGGAGCAGCTGAGGGAGCTGGGGTTGTTCAGCCTGGAGAAAAGGAGGCTGAGGGGAGACCTTCTCACTCTCTACAGCTACCTGAAAGGAGGTTGTAGAGAGGTGGGGATCGCTCTCTTCTCCCAAGTGACAAGTAATAGGACGAGAGGAAATGGCGTCAAGTTGTGCCAGGGGAGGTATAGGACGGATATTAGGAAAAATTTCTTCACAGAAAGGGTTACTAAACACTGGAACAGGATGCCCAGGGATGTACTTGGGTCACCATCCCTGGAAGTATTTAAGAGACGGGTAGACGTGGTGCTTAGGGACATGGTTTAGTGGTAGACTTGGCAGTATTAGGGTAGTGGTTGGACTTGATGATCTTAAAGGTCCCTTCCAACCTAGATGATTCTAGGATTCTAAGAAGATCTGGTGTCTCTTTCGAGGGTTAGTCTGTGGTGCCATGTTCCTGTGTTTCTGGAGAGCATACCAGGCCAGCAGATACAGGATGAGGCTGGGAGATGGTTTGGGATACCCCTTAGAAATGTTCACTTTGTTATCCGTATGCCTCCCTGACTCATCTGTGCGTCTAATGGAAATACTTCCCTAGAATGCAGTCTAGGGAATGCTAGAAAGTTGCCAGGCACAGCCTGGGAAATAATGGGAAAATTCTGTTGGGCTGTGTTTTCGGGGTTTTTTTTGTGGTTTTTTTTTTGTTTGTTTGGTTGGTTGGTTTTGGTTTTGTTTGTGGTTTGTTTTTTTTTTTTTTTTTTTCTCTTCTCCTGAGGAACTATGTCGTTGAGGCAGTCCCTGTGGGGCTCATTCAGAAACAACAACTGATGCTTAAATGCATGATGCCTCTTTGGTGTAGAGATGAGATTCTAGTAATGGAAGCTGATATTTATATATATAAAATAAAGAGCTGAATTCCCTAGTTGCTGTCAGGTCACTTAGTTTCTAGCCAGGAGGTTATACTACAAGCTCACTGTGGAGGTTTCCCCTTAAAAGGGTAGCTGTACTTTGCATGTCATGTCCTGTGTTGGAAAGTTTACCAGAATAGGGATTTACTTTACACAGGAATGTGATTTTTTTAAAAAAAGTTTTTTAAACAAATATTTGGACCAGTAGACAGGCTATAGTAGGTGGAATTGTATCACTAAAATGTGCTGATATTTGGGACTAACTTCTCTCCTACAAAAAATGAAGCACATGCTGGCAAACACTTCCAATGTTTAATCTTCAACCATTATATTGTTATTGGTCTCAAAGGCTACATTGTCCTGTGAGGCAGAAGAGGTTTTCTACATTTCACCCCATAAGCTATAATAAACTGTAATAATCTCTTTCTTTTCCTAGAGAAATGTGCATATTCTCCAAGTTTACGTAAAAACAATAAATTTTGGACCTTGCAAACTCATGTTTACCAATCTTTTTGCAGAGAAGGGGTTAACTGACAAGCTTGGTGCCTTCAGCCATTCTCTGACTCTTCAGCTAGGGAATTATTTCCGAATTTAGGTGGCGTTACAGGCTTTCTGTTATTTGTACTGCTTATTTAAAGTGAGACATTTTCAGAACTTATACTTGTAAAATTTAACAGCATTTAAAACCTGACTGCTTGAAGAAGCTCTGCAAGCTCCTCAGGAGGACTGTCAGGTTAGCAGGACACGGTGGACAGAGACTAGGCTATTCCAGCTCCTCAAATAAGGGGAGAATACTTGGAGGGGAAAGCCATTATCCAAGGAATGCAATGACACAACAGCACACTATTCCAGCGTAGTACTGGACCTTTCACAGGATCATAAAAATCTTGGCTTCCATTCATTAAGGGCCTTTAAGAAGCTTAGCAATCCAACTGCATGCAAGTGCCTAGCAGAACAAGTGTTTTCTTAGTGTTACACTAGGTTTTGTAAATCTAATGTGTAAAACTACACAACAAAAAAAGACAAACAAACGAAAAAAAAAGGAAGCATTGTATTGATCAGGGACTTTACAACTGTGCAAATACTGTCTGGCTTCAGAGAAAGTAACTGTTTGGATACATATTTTTAGCATGGGCTCCTCTCAGGAAAGATCTGAAGACTATTGGATTATAAAAAATTGCTTTTTTTTAACTTGAATGGAAAATAATTCTGATTTTCAGTCACAATGAAAAACATTCATGAATTTGCTCCAGCCACGTTGTTTTGCATCTTTTAAGAGTTGAGGCTGACTATTCATTGTACTCACAGCAAACTTCCCTAGAGTAGTAAAATTACTAGGAAACACTGATCTTGAGTTTAAATGCTCCTTGTTCTAATGCGAGCATTACCTGGTCCTGAAAGCACTTGAGTTACAGTACAAGAGATTTTTTTTTTGTCAATTACTCCAAATTTGTAAGGCAGGATTTGATAACAGTTTTGTTAGGCCAGTTTCATAGAATTGTAAAATCACAGAATGGTTAGAGTTGGAAGGGACCTTAAAGATCATCTAGTTCCAACCCCCCTGCCATGGGCAGGGACACCTCCCACTAGACCAGGCTGCTCAGAGCCCCATCCAGCCTGGCCTTGAACATTTCCAAGGAAGCAGCATCCACAACTTCTCTGGGCAACCTGTTCCAGTGTCTCATCACCATAAGCAATTTACTAAGCAACTTACTTAGCAATTTACAGTTTACTAAGCAATTTACTTAGCAATTTACTGATTATGGAGCAATTATGGAAAATGACGCCTCCATTTAATGTGAAGTCTAGAGAAATGAATGCGCGGTGGGGTTTGTATTCATATTTAGGACATAAGCCCAATTGATTTAATGATGGCAAACCAGGAGACAAGAATGTATGCCTGCACATGCCATGTTTCTTCCTTATTCAGCCTTTAAAAGCTTGCTTGAAAAATCTTAGATTTGTAGTTCTGTCACAGTTTCTTCAAAGTGGGGGAAGGGTAAGCAAGGTATGAACTTAACAGTATTTACATTTGAACACTAAGCAATTTCTGAAGAGTGTGGTAGGAACTAGATATTGCAAGAACTATTATTTAGTTTAATTGATCCCAGCTGGGCTTGGAAGAGATTCTGGCCAAAAGCATGCAAATGCTTGCCAAGAGCCTGTCATATTTGATAGCTCACACTGCTATGAACTTGGCTAAGAGAGGTCAGTCACATAGCAAAAACTAAGCTCTCCTCCGCTGTATCCAGGCTAGCTTAAAAATGCAGATATGTTGCCAGCTGACTAGCAAGCCTTACTCCTTTCAACCTTGTTTTAAGAGGCCCTTGCTTTCTTGGAAGTGGGGGAGCGCAGCACTGTGAAGCAACTGGAAGATGTTCCACACGTGGAGCAAGGGGCAGACACAGCTGCTCTAGGATCCTCTGGGCATCTGTTTTCATTAAAACTTCACTTGTGCATTTGACCTATCAGCTGGATTCAGCCCATGTCGCTGGTAAAGGTACACAGTGTATGTAACACCACTAATTAATCAACCTCACTTTAAAAATATCCCCTCTGTCAGAAATACCTTCTTCTTCTTCTCCTTCTTCTTCTTCTCCTTCTTCTTCTCCTTCTTCTTCTTCTTCTTCTTCTTCTTCTTCTTCTTCTTCTTCTTCTTCTTCCTTTTAGGGTACCTCCCCCTCAGGCTTTTGCTAACTTTGTTAAAGATTAGAAAAGTTTGCATAACATAATTTAGGAAAAAACATCACAACAAATATCCTGCATTTATTACAGAAGCAGGTGCATCAAATCTGATGAATTTCACCTTGCTTTCCTTCTTTGACAACTACCTGAATCATTTAGGATAGAACAATAATTTTAAAGAAATATGAAATATCTAATTAAGGAAAATTAATTTTCTAATCAACTATGCCTTTTCTTCTCGAGTCACTTAGCAAATACAATTATTTATGTTGTTCGAAAGAGCTAAGCAGGGACCTCTTTCCTTGTTGAGATTTATACACTGGGTTTCCTCTGTCATTTTCTCTGTTGGACAGTAACCACTGTGGTGGAACCCTGAGCCTCTCCAGGGAAGTAGTTCCACTTTGCCTAAATAATTAAATATTCCTTGGAACAGAGGACTGGAACCTCTACAAAGAGCTTATTTTTTCCCTTCTTTATTTTTTGTTTCCCTCTTACCCAGTGAATATTTAATTACAAGGTGGAAAAGTCCAAGAGGAGAGATTAAGTCAGGGAAGGTCCTCTAGGCCAGGGGAATTGGCTTTCAAACAACATTGTCCCACTGGAATGAAAGAAAATTATCCTTCCATAGTTTAAGATCTGGCTCATTTGATCCAAAGTACTGTCATTCTGTTTTTCAGAATAAAAACTTTCAAAGACCACTCTTATGGGGAAAATTAAACAGCTACTATGAACATAATCGCTAAACTTCATTATTCATCATTATTAAATCTGGCAAGTAAGACATAGAAATATACACAGTGTAACAAAGTGAGGGGTTTACCTATCATAGGAAATAAGTAACGGGATATGGAGGTTCAGGAAACCACTCAAGGGATGTGAATCATCTAGGCCACTGACTGGTCGCAGTCAAAGCTCGCTCCTACCTGAAGTGGTCACTGAATTAAAAATAGCTATAAATCTCTGTCCAGATGCTGTGAACATAAAAATGTAGCATCTTCATTATTTTTAGATGTATTCTTGCCAGAGAGGTGGTCTGGGCAGTTGCAGGGAACGCATTGTCTGCTCTCGGTTGTTTTCAGAATCCGCTGAGGATTCATTGCGACACACTATGACACTGTTCCTGCTGCTGTCAGTAAAGGATTAAGAGCAGGACAGAGAACTAGGGGAATTTAGGGAGAGTGAATGGCAGGGTAGGTGCTAGATGCTTTGCGCACAGAATGGGGAGACAGCAAAAGCTGAGTACGACAGCAAGACAAAGCCAATAAATGAGCACTCTAATATTAAAACACTAAAGAATCAGATTTATAAAAATAAAAAAAAGAAAAGGGTCAGTATGTTTACGAACTCTATGGTCATTTGACTCATTTAGCAGCTCAACCTTCCAAAAAGATCTCTTCACACTGGCCACATTTGGCCATTAAAACCTTGGGCATTTGTGACAATTATGCTAAATTTACACCAGCTACCTAACACGATCCTCTTGCCTTGCAAACTTACTGTCCAGGTGTTAATTTTACAGTGAAAAACTGAATGGTCATGATCACCTCATAGCATTTCTATTTAATGGTGTCTAGTTAAGTAGAGGGAACATATTTCAAAGAGTAACTATGGTCTGGACACAGGCAAAAATCAGTAACAGATTTATTGGCAACTTTATTGTGTAAGCGGAGAGAAACACTATGAGGGAAACACTGTTAGGTCAAAGTTCAAAATTAGGTACTCAAATAGAATGATTTTGTCAGTCACGTACTAGAAATGAATATTTAGATGCCAGACGTAAGTGTTTTGGTGAATCAAGTTCCACCTATGTAGAGTACAGCACCTCTTTTGAATTGGTCAACTGTAAAAGGGTGACCCATCATCATGAAGAGAGACAAAGCAAGGGCTGACCTAAGCCTTGGACTAAAATGGTGTAATGGGGTTGGCTGGACAGAATCAGGTAGAGATACAACATTGATTATTGCATATTCCCTTCTATATTGCATGGCTTGCAACTCTACGTAATTTAGTCTAGTTCAAGCTTTCAATAATCTGGGTCCCTGAGCATTTGCCTATTTCTGCAGTTTCCTGGGCTGAGGAAGAGCACGAAAAGCAGTGCAGATCCAGTTCAGGCACATAAGCGGAAGCCTGTGATGTTGTGGGACATTTTTGCGTGGTGTTAATGGTAGGAATTCAGTGGGCTAGCATCCTGCTGGCGTTAGCAACGCTCTCAGTTGCTTTAGGCTACACCAGCAGCTTGTACCACCTTCTCTCAGGCAGCAAGTAAAAAAGTAAGCATACTGTAGATACTTGTCACCACATCCTGTTTAACTTGGGCAGCCCTCTTTTGGCATTTCTGTCTTGGCTCGTAGTCTTGGTTGTAGGCAGAATGATTGCAACTGTTTTAGATGACGAAGGATTTCTCATGTAGGGAGAACATTTCATGACTAGCAACGTTTAACATTAAGAGAAGCTGAAGTTTGTAATAGTACCACTTTTTGGATGAAAAAATAAGTAGATTTTTGAACAAAAAATAACATCTTTGGAAAGTTCAATAGAATGAGAACTTGGTCTAGTTTTTCAACGAAAATCCGGAGAACATAACTTCTTTTCCAGCTTCTCCTTTAGTTTTGAATCTGCATACAGAAACATCCTTTGAAAGTGGATTCTTTCTACCAAGAATACCATCTAGGAAATCAAATTAAAAGAAAACCTTTTTCTTCCTGTTTTGGAAAATTTATATTTTATATAGAACAGAGATATTGATAATGTAAATAACTGTGTAGAATGGAGTGCAGAGAACTGATACTTAGAAGAAGCATATACGTTCTGAATGACACTGGTTAAAGTATGGTAACTAATAGAAAAGGAATGTCATGTTTAACTCTCCTACTCTATATAAGTCACTAATTTTTTGTATATTCCTCAGTGCTTAGAAAGATATGCAGTAAAATGCTGCAAATATTGTCATAGTGCAGTAGAGTTGGAATTACAGCTTGTTGATTCCAACCCTGTAAAAAGTCTCAAGAAAAAACTGATTCTGTACCTAGATCTGCACTGATATCAAGGATGACATCTTTCTACATTAGTGACATCCGGACTGTGTTTAAAATAAATATTGTGGTACCTTACACATACGGCTCTCTAGAAACATTTATTCTTTTAGTCCTGAACTAGCCACATTCTAGAAATAATATAAAACTTCAACTAAATGCACTTCACTTAGAAAGGACTGTGCATGGGCTTTCACATTTACTGAGGAGCACAACCAATGTGGGGATTGTCTTGACAGCGTAAGGAAGAGTGCAAAGAGGCTGCTTTGATATACATGCCAGTTTTCGGAGTACAGAAAACAGTAAATGATCAATGAATAACGAATTAATTCTCCTTCAGGTGGGTAGTAGATTAAAGATACTGAGAAAGATCCACTCCAGTAGTTATATTGCTTCAGGAGGGTAATGTGTCTATTCATTAAGGTCATTTAGAGAAGGGAGACCACACTATTCTTTTAAATTATTCTTCAAATGTCAATCCTTTTTTGCCATAATTTCTGTATAACAGAGTAAGGGTTTATTAAGGCTTAAAATGTAAAGCTAGTGTACGCTCCTTAATGGAAAAGGAATTCTCTTTTTCTCAGTATTCTCTATATGTTACAAAATAAGATCATTTACTATATTTTTCCGAAAAAAAAAAATAAGAAAGCAACAAAACAAAATGTCGCTCAGACAGCTGTACTTTAACAGCTTCAGAGATTTTACATATAGCTCTTATCTTCAGGACCGTGCCATGCTGGTGAAGTGCAGGTGTGACAACAGAAGAGAGCTGCAGAAGAAACTCATGAGCTGTAGTTGCCTGAGGCAGGCACAGGCGAGGCGGGTTGGATAGAACCAGATGCCCAGCAGTGCAGGGATACTGAGTGCTACAAGTCAAGGAAAAGCTGTGAAGGCAGCTTTTTTGGTCTGTGTGCACTTGCAGTGCCTTAAGCAGGCCGGAAGCGGTGACTTGCTTTTGATTCTTTAACAGGGCACCTGCGAAAGAGAGAAGGCATTTGATGATATACACAAAACTTGTAGTAATAACTTTACTTCGTAGAAGGGCTTTCACACCTTGCATAACTCCTCAAGGAGTAAGGTTGTGCACAGCATGAATACAGAGAGCAGAACTGTCTGCATACTCAGTTGCTGGAGAACTATCTTGTCCGTTGATTCATACTTTAGTTATTACTCCAACTCTACCACAGAGGAGCATTTTCTTTTTGTTTATATAGCCCTGTCCTTGAATAATAAATATCGGTTTTCATTCTTTTGTCTTACTCCAGTGGTCACTGTTAACCACCAACAGTATGTGAGTAAAGCAGACCATCTTGCATGTGTTGTCTGCTGTAAAATCAGTTTACAGTACATTAAAAGCAATGATGTAGTCTGACAAAGAACTAAACTGACCTTGTGGATCATAGTCTGACCTTTTGTTTTACATAGGCAACATCAGTGTTGTCAATTATGGATTAATTTTCATTTTTCTATATTCCTTTCTCTCAGCTCCAGGACAATAGTTTATAGTAGTATAGATGGGGTTTCTTTACTCCTATTTGTCAATTTCTAATTTTTGCTTTCCCTCTCTTTCCATTACGTCTTTGTTTGTTTTTTTTTTTTTCTCCTGCCATTATTTTTTTTTCCTCTTCCAATGGCACTTGAAAGATATTGAATATTAATAATGTTAATCATTTTAATGATCAATATTTTAATAATGTGTGCTCTTCCTTTTAGTCCAGTTCAGAGACTGGCCGTTGAAAATCATGAACAAAGAACAGAGGTGCATGAGAAGTTAACTACCACTGGCTTAACATTAGTCTACCAGGTGAACAAAAATCTTAATCTGAATTTTCAGTCTGGGCTTTTATCTTTCTGTGTGCTCTTTCTAATGAAATTACATCCTTTTCGTTTCTGTGGCCTTCAGATCAGTCTTTGCAACTTCTAAGTGGCGGATAAAGGAAATCCTTATTGCTTCAAACAGCTTTTCCTATTCGTAAGACCTACACTATGGTTTCCTAAAATACAAGCTGACAAGGCCACCTGCCTTTGAAATGCTGCTGGAGGTGGTTTCAGAACTGGGATTATGAAGCCTGGTTCCAACTAGCCGTTGTCTGTGTCTTGCCTCAGGTGCTAAGAGGTGTCAGCAGAGCCCTTCCCCAAAGCAGAGCCCTGAAGTCCAAAGAACAATCACCTTTGCCTGTGAATTCTACTCAAAAGTCAGAAGGACAAATATATTTTTTTTAATCCGGATTTTAAGCTAAAACGTTCAAACTGAAAAGGTCAGATATGAGGAGATGCTAGCCTTATGTAATGTAAAAACTGAATCACTTCTTTAATAGGTATAGTACTTAAATGAACAAATTCAGATATATTAAATTATATTTTCTTTCCTGTTTTCTTGATGGTATGCACTATTACCAACTTCAGCTATATTACTGCTAAATAGGGATATTTTTCACTGTTCAGATATGACTCTACATGGTGCTGTTTCCAGGTACATAGATGAGCTAATTTAAAAATTTAGAAGTTCTGATGGTAATACATTCTGAATCAATTCGCAGTTCAAGTTCTGAAATGGTTTGTACAGTTTTGCTTGATCGTTGAGTACTTCCAGGCACTTGAAAAAACATGGTTCAGAAAAGTCCATAGTGTTCTTTTTATGAAACTCACAAGTTAACCTCAGCGCTATTAATTTAGCAATAAGCTTTTGTAAGAACTGCAGTTTCATTTGACAGTATAGTTTACAACTTTAGAGACAAACCAGACATTAAAATTCATATAGCTTCTGGTTTTATGGAAAATGGCAGAAAAATAAGGGGTTTTTTTGACCCAGTAACTGGGTCAAGATTAGTAGGCCTTAGCATTGTTGAAAATCAGAGTTCTCTGACCGCCATTAATATTTAATATCAGTCATAGGTTAAAACTGCTCATATGATGGTAAACAGTCTGTCCTGCTCACTTGCTGTCCTCTGTGGCCACCCCAAAGCTGTAGTAGCCATAGTGGTCAATTGGAAGATTAATCTTTTCTGAGCATCTCTGCCTGATGCTCTGTACTCTACAGCAAGGAGCCCATACCAGTTGATCTCACAACTACCTGGAGTACCTGAAGGCTTCCTTATGATTTGGGACGTCTTGTCTCAAGACCAAGCACCTTATTTGTGGATGTGTTTATTTATTTTCTTTTTCTTATCTACTCTTTCTACTGTCTAAATACTGGGCAACGTTTATTTCAAGTATTGGGTTACATCTTTTTTGTTCGTACGTACTAGCGTTTTCCTTTCAAACTCTTTATTTAAAAAGTAACTGAACATTTCATTTAATGCCTAGATTCCTTCTTAGCAATCAGGAGCTTTTTCAAACAACTTCTCTTTTTTTTTCCTGTTGCTGGAGAAGAGGGAAAAATTGACATTTTCTTTTGTAACTGCGTGAGGTTGTAGTACAGTAAAACTTGAAAAACACTGCCAAGTCTTCCAGCTGTACTTTTCCCCTTTAGTTTTTCTGATCCTCCTCTCTGCTCCTTCACATGTTTCAGATAACTAGTGATGTTTCTGAATGCTTTTTTTTATCAGCAGGGATAATCTTTGTACGTCAGCTTTGCGGCTTTCCATTTAGTCCAAGACATGTTTGCCTCAAATATAAACAAACACAAATTTTGTAGTACACTTTGTACACACCAACTGACATAGCTTTTTTGGATGTGTATGATAACACGGCAGACCAGCACTGTTAGTACCAGAGCTTCTCTTGATCTTTTGTGACTCCATCTCCTGACGTTTAAGTTGATGTTCAATATTTGTGCTGCCACTTCGAAGTCCTCATAACTCAAAGGCATATCTCAGATTCTTGCACAATTTGTCTAATATGCCCTACCCACAAAGGAAAAATAGCTTTTTACTGATCGAGAGCAGCCTGTGGGAGACTTTTCAGCTGCTGGTGACTCACCAGCTCATGATCAGTTCTGCAGCTCTGATGGTGCTGAGGCTGTTGAGGAGATCAGATATGGAATGTGGGGAGGAAGCCCAATAGTGCTGATGAGCCCCGCCCCCGGTTAGGAGTGGGATGCCTCTCCAGCAGGGTGGTGGGCTGCCTGGGACATCCCTGCTGCCACCTGCTCACTGTGACCCATCCTCAAAGCTCCTGACGTGACATGGGCTTTGTGGTCTCTGGCCATAGGCCGCTCTCCGAAGGGCTCCTCAAGCTGTCCGAGACAACACTACGAAAGCTAAGAGAGACCCTCCGTTAAAGAAGTTCAGGTGAATGTTCCTGTTGTCTAGGAGCCAGAAGCCAGGCTTTCCAGAAATTTTTGGGTGCCTTTACCTTAGTAAAGTCATGAAATTACCAGTCTCAGTTTTAAGTGCAAAGCAAATATCCACTCAGAACAGTGAATGCTACTTTATTAAGACTAAGCTGTTTGCAATTATAAGAAAGTAAATACAGATTTTAGAAAATACACACTGCTAATTTCCACCTGCATCTGATTCAGCTGTGTGCCAAATACCTGGGTTTCAGCACCTACACGTTTCCAGGATGTTTTTCAGAAGGTAAATGAAAATTAGTTTTAAATGCGTTATAAAAACAACAGGTGTTTGGGATTTTTATCATTTATGTCCATGCCACTACTGCAGGATAAATAGATTGGTGAGAAAAGTGTACGGACAGCAATCAGGTAAAAAAAAGGGCAAAGTTTTTATGAATTTTATTATCACATCAACATTATGCTTAACGAGAGTTTTGGTCATGTCTATAAATATTTAATAATATAATAAAGTTTAATAATAACTACATCATGTGTGACTTACAGTTTTTTCTTTAGCTAAACTTGGATTGGGAATTTAATAGCAAAGACATGAAATCTATTTGCACTTTATGCCACACTTCTTTTTTTGCACAATTAGATTATCTGTTGTTCCTGTTAACATGCCATGTGTGTTTAATACTGTAAATTGGCTTACCCTCTGATTTGAAAAGTCAAATGCCAATTTTTCTTCCACAACGTATCAAGTGTGGCTTTTGTAATAGTGTTTCTCCCAGGTGATAAAATGAAGCATGGAAGGTTTTGCTAGAAGATATCCAAAGTGTTTTCTATCAGACTGGAAATATGTTGTGACTACAGTCCTCTGATATATTTTGACCTAATAGATACGAAAAAAATAGAGAAGATGCTATGAAGGGGAGGAGGAGAAATAAAGGGAGGCAATCAGAAGAGAGAGAGAGATAAATCAGAAGAAAAAGTACCTGCTTTAAGGTATGCTTTTGGACTAATGGTGGTTTTACAGGAAAGGAGGCCACACGACTCAACTCTCCTCTTCTGGTGTGGAAGTAAAATGCAAGATAGTTGGTGGGTGTCCGGTGTTCAGACATCTTTGCTCCAGGCTATTCCCTGCATGTGTTTCCTCCTAATGGGAGAACTTCTCCTCCATGTAATGGAGGTGGTCAGAGGGTGGCTGCAAAGGTACGTGTAGAAAAACTGGTGAGAATTCAGTTAAAAGTTTGAAAACTTTTTGGTCACCACCAATAATGGCAAATTATATTCTTCATGTGCATAGAGTGAAAGAGAAAATCTCACCAGAAATGTGTGATTTGCATATGACGCAATGCATACATGTTGTGAAAACACATTGAACATGTTTCTTCTGTATAAAGTTTCATATATCTTGAATTTGGAGTTTATTTTATTATATGACTTGCAGGTTTAATGTTACCTGGCCTTTTTATAATTTTGCTCTCCAGAATTGAAGAACTCTTGTTTTATAAGCCAAGAATATCTGAAGCTTGATTGTGTTACAAGTATTTTGTCTCCTCCTCGAGGTTTAAATCAACAACCCTGCTCACCAAAACAATGATGGAGCATAAAAAACTGGCAGAAATGTTACATTTGTCTTTCTTTATCTACACACAGTTGTAGGGTATCAATCTAAGAACAGAAGGACAAGCAGAGTATGTTAGCCATCTGAAAGATAATGGGGACTTGAATCTTGTTATCATTTAGCATATACCCAAATTAGAAAGCTAGTTCCTAATTCCTAGTGATTAAAAAATAGGCTTCCAGGGTGACAGAATCACCGCTGTGTCTTGTTTAAACATTGGTGCACTCTCTGACACTGCATCTGTACTCCCTTCCCTAGTCATGCCTCAGGGAAAGTTTGAGTTCACAGAACAAGTTGTCCTGTGTTGGTAGGTGACTGAGTTTGATTATACAACAATTTGTGCATGTAATCAGTGCAGAAAGTCACTATAGACCTGAGTTTTGCTGCTAGGCAAGTAACTCATTCTAGCATTGAGCCAAAGATCAAGTCAACGTATAAATATGGAAAGTGGGACTGGAGCATGAGCTTGATCTTTAGCTCATGTCTGTGCAGATATCTGTATGAAGTGGGACAGTATCGTAATGAAGAAGTACCAAATACTCAAAAATCAGAACATAACACTCCATTACCAGTTACAGAGCAACACAAATTTATGTACAGTATTAAAAATGCAAATTGTTACACTCTGCGAGGAAATAGCACCTCTATTTTTTATCAGGATGTAAGAGGGAAACTCAAGATCCAATTGAATTGATTACAAGGCATTTTAAGAGGGTATTCATTTTGTACGAGACTTTCCAAAGAAACTTGTGTCTGATAGTAAGAGGAAATGAAAAACCTTCATTTTAGAGCCAAATTCTCCTCCTTTTTACCATCTTACCTGATAGAAGAATGCATGTCTCTGGGAAATCTATCTTAGAAAAATCTTCTTTTTGCTTTGGCTTGTTGTTACCGAAGATTGCAGGATATTATAAGCTTTTTGTATGTCTTAATTCATTGTTTGCAATGAGAAAAGGGAATTTTCAATAGCACAAACTAAAGCTGAAACAAGAAGTAACACAACTCCCTGATGAGACTGACATAAAATTGTAATCAGACATCTGAGGATCAGCTGAGGAAGTATTTGAGTCTCTTTTACCTTTAATAAACGTTTCATCTGCTTCTTACAAGTTCACTTTTCATGCAGTCCATCAACAACACAGTTTAAAATTCCTAGTCTGTTTTGGAGTTCAATGCTGCCAGAGAATGAGAATAAAGTTTTTAAAAAAAGTTTAAAAGGGCATGTGATGAAAAGAAAGCAATTTGCTGAGCCATACCTTTGTATCCTTTGTTGTGTAGACTAATTGGTGGGAGACAATAATAAATGCGAAGACTAAAGATTACAGAATAATAAGCAGAAATGCTACAAGTGTAAATGGGTAACTAGACCGCATTGTGGATGAGGCGACAGCCAGTGCTTCCATGCTTCAGGTGCCACATGGGCTGCCATATGCCGCTGTGAGGTTACTGTCGTCACTGACAGTGAGGGAAAGGACCCAAGCAACTTCTCACCTGCGTACTGCAGCAAATTGCTTCTATTTTACATACATAGCATGGAGAAGACACCCTGGAAACCCCAGCTGGTAGGCAGGTATAAAACAACTTTAAAGTTGTTCTAACTTGTGGAAGAGAATCACTTTTACACAGATATAAGATTTTGGAGAAAATAAGAGTAGCAAAAAAGCTGTATTTCTCTTTCCCTAATTGGGCACATTACCTAAGGGAATGTTTGGCCAGTCCCACAAATCACTGTCTAGGATTTACATTAGGGAAATTAAGTAAGCAGACATTATTTACTTCATATTCCTTGTCCCCTCAAATTAAATTTGAACTGAACCTTCCATTTTTCCTTCAGGTCTTATAAAGAGAAATGTGACTTAAATATTTCCTATGAGATTGGACTTGCATTTCCTGCCTCTTGTCTTGAAACATAATTTACTTCTCAGAGTTATTCAGCTTTAAAAATTTTCAGAGGCACCATCTCAGTTTAACGGGTATGCATGCATATGGAAGATGCATAGATGTGTATATATGCAAAAGCATTTAGTCCACTAACTCTTTTGTGGCTCTTGTGTGTCTGAAGGGCAGTATTCATTAGAATACCTGCTACTGTATTTACTTTGCTTACGCAGAGAAGTTTTTTAAGAAATCTTATAATTTTTTAAATCATTGTGACTACTTTGGCTTTTATACTTGATTTTTCAAAGCAAACTTGCTGCTCAAGACTCTGGTATTACAAAAGTGATGAAATTTTGTACAAAAGTGTACAAAATTTTGTACAAAAGTGCAGAGAGAGAATGAGATTCTCTCTCTTGAGCAGATGCTATTTGAAGATAATGCAGTACGTGAATACTGATATGAGTCATTATTCGTTGTTGGAAGCCTGGCCAAAGGTTTTAGTACCACTTACGACTATAGGCATTCATATGGAATCATTATGTCAAAGAAGGAAAGAATCCTTACCTCCAGCCTAAACTGGAGGCTACTGGCTACTACTGACTTCACACATAATTACTTGAAATGGACGTGCTGGAACGTGTCCAGAGAAGGGCCACAAGGATGATCAGAGGGCTGGAGAACCTCTCCTATGAGGACAGGCTGAGAGAGTTGGGGTTGTTCAGTCTGGAGAAAAGAAGGCTCTGAGGAGACCTTATAGTGGCCTACCAGTATCTTAAGGGGGCCCACAAGAAAGCTGGTGAGGGACTTTTTAGGATGTCGGGTAACGGTAGGACTAGAGGGAATGGATTAAAACTAGAGATGGGACGATTCAGCCTGGACATTAGGAAGAAGTTCTTCACCATGAGGGTGGTGAGACACTGGAGCAGGTTGCCCAGAGAGTTGGTGGAAGCCCCATCCCTGGAAGTTTTTAAGGCCAGGCTGGGTGGGGCTTTGAGCAGCCTGGTCTAGTGGGAGGTGTCCCTGCCCATGGCAGGGGGGTTGGAACTAGATGATCTTTAAGGTCCCTTCCAACCCTAACAATTCTATGATTCTATGAAATTATTGATGTAGGCAAGTTCCTACATAACTTTACACTTGCTAAGTGAATATTTTCTTCGAATTTGTTGACAAAGGAGGCTTGTTGTATGTTCTGGAGAGAAAAAACAGTGACAGATATTTGAAAAAAGCAGATATGGCCTCTTTACGTCATTGTTCTAGAGAACATTTTTCTATGAATTCTTAATTTTCACTTCATAGTGGTGGATGAGTAATTGAAAATGTCTATATAAGCCACAGAAAGTAATCCTTCTATTAATATATGCATTCTCAGTCAGATAAAATACTATCTGTAAAGGAGAGAAAATAGTCATACTACATTATAAAATGATTTAAATCTTTTCAGGATGCCTTTGTCCTTTCTCATATTCTTCATTGTTATTTTCCACGTTTGTTTCTCTGAAATTAATGGAATTAATATATTTTTGTTAAGAGACATCTCAGTGTATGCTGTAAAGATTTCAACCTGACCCAATGTGTGTTGCCATCAAGAAAAATTTCATCAGTTGCTCAAGTAGCATGTAGGTCAGGTCAATATTCTGCAGGAAATCTCAAGTTATGTGGAAAATTAAAACCATATAAGCCATAGTTGTCCTGAAATCAAGGAAGACTTATCTTGGTTTTGTTGCTTATATCAGAAGAGGACATTTATGATCATCTGTAGTATGCTTAAAGATGATCAGCTTTTCTATCTGACCAGAATTTTTGGAACTGTAAACTGCCAATCAATTATTTTTGGATGGGTTAGCTGAGATAATTTTGAGAGATATTGCTTCTTTTTTTAAGCTTTCAAATGTCATTTTAATTTTTCTGGTAAAAGTTACATTTTGAAAGAAAAAATGTAAATTGAAAAATAGATTTTTAATTACAAACCAGAAGACATAGGAGGTATTGACTGCTGAAGAACTTCCCAATCAAATTTCTGAAATTTCACAGAGGTGATCCTTTGCAAGATTAGACTTTATTTTAACAGACTTGTGAGAAGCTTCATTTTAAAATTCCTGATCACTCCTAAATTAAATGCCAATCTTGCTTAACACAGAATAATGATGATGCTTCACACATCATGTCATCATCATAGCTGGGTAATGTCGCTTCACCTTTTATAAAAGTGGAATAAACTAAGCAAGTTTTGCATTTCCAAAATCTTTGCCAGCATTACTAAGTCATTAAACTGTCATTGCAGCATTATTTTTTTCAGTTTTATACTGATTTTTTGGAAAACAATAATTCCAAAAAGAAACCCAATAATTTTTTTTTTTTTCTGAAACTGTGGCACATTTTGAGGATGACGTATATCCCTGTATGGCTTCCTGTTAAGCATACGGAAAACCGTTGGCAACAGAGTCATGGTCTTGATTTTTCTCCCATCAGAGCTAGGGACAGGCTGGGTTTCAGTGCAAGTTGTGCAGATGACCTCTCATAGGCCCCCGGTGGCTGGGCTGCACTGGTGCTGAACCGGTAGAAGGTGAGGTGGGTCACACTGCAGTTTTCACTTCTGACTTAAGCTGTTACCTGGCTTTACGGCAAACTATGTTAAACACTGGAATTAAAAGAAGTGTGGTAACTTTCATCTTAGCTTGGGGTAGAAAAAGGGCAGATAACTCCTAGCGGGAAGGCAGAATCCATAGTAGCTTCCTCTCAGATGAGTCAATTCCTTTCAGTTTTTTTCCTTTTTATGTGCTTCAGTGTTAACATTCTCTGAACGGAACTGAATATTAAGATATGAGTAAGGTGAAATAAGCAAACTGTGAAGCTCATATTAGTTACATCACTCGAAAGAATGGAGATGAATAAAAGGGTTTTGAGGTGAGCTAAGTCTAATTACAGACTTAGCAAATCCACCAAGAGATTTATAAAATTATTATTGAAAACTACCTGTTTGGTACTGACTAAAACTGTATGCTTTGTAACAAAGCTAGTAACCCTTTTTTAGCAAGATTCTATCTTACTTTAAGGAGAATGTTTTCTAGAAACTGGGAATTCTGGCCCTGACCAGTCAGATACACACTACCTAATGCAAAGAAGCCTGGGATGAAGGGAAGTCATTAAAGACAGGTACGGAACAGATACAGGACAGACAAAATCAGAAAATGTATGGTCACAAGAAGAGTATATAGTCAGATTTTTTTAAAAGAAGAATGTCTTTAAAGCCACTTTCCAGAAATCAAGAGTAGACAGGTATGTCTTCTCAATGTCTTCATTCCAGTACTCTACTAAAATTCTGTAGAATCTGTAAAAGCATGGCAAGTATATACCGTACAATTTTTTGGTCACATCACATTGTCTTGGCAGCCCTTCCCTGATCTGCAGTAGAGTGTGTCAGAGATGGAGCTGCTAGAAAGGTGTCAGAGCAGGAATGCATGCTCTAAAATGGACCTCAATGCACAGAATACTACTGTAGCCTCATGTGGACTATATTTGGACTTTATTCCTAGCATTGTTAGTCTAATGTAAAAGCCAATATGGAAAGCATCAGAGAGACAATAGATATTTCTAATTTATCCTTCAGCTTCCAGTAACATATCAACATGTTGCACTATGGGTAGCTGGAAACAGACAGGGTGGTAAATCCTAAGTCAAATAAATCTATTTGGCCTAATTACAAACAGCAAAGAGTGCAGTAGCCTTGAGTTTATCTTTTTTTTTTGATTTGGGCTTTTTCTTTGTGTGTTGGGTCGGGGGTTTTTTGCATTTTTTTCCCCCTAGGTTTTTGCAAGTTATGGATTTTGAGCCTCAGTCTTCAAATAAAGCCCTTCCTGTAAAAGCAAGGGCTATTAACGCAAGTGAAATATTTTGGCATATTCTGGCAATAGTGGGTCACTGTGCATCAGTGCCATTTTGCAGCTTTTGATATATATGAAGGCCTGACCTTTGATTATCGTGCAGATAGTTTACACTAGTCTCCCAGTTTAAAAAAATCCTAGAGATGGATCATTGACCCTTACTCCTCAGTGTTACTGAATTTGATTGAAGAAACCTTTGTTATTGCTGGAGGGAAAAAAAAAACACAACAAAACAAAACAGAAATCAGAATGAAGTTCTGACTTTTCACAACATCTTAAAGAAAAATCTGCATTCGTGCAATGCAACAAATGTCCAGAGATTGCCAAGAGTCCTCATGTTTCCACCTACCTAACTTTCTCTAACTGTGACTTTTATATAACTTTTAGCTCTAGTATTTATACGTTGTTCTGATGGGTATCCTGTACACTAAAAAAAAAAAACCCCAACATGTCTTGGCATATAGTCAGAGCCGCTACTAGTGAAAGACAACACTGATGACAGGGAGGAAAAAGGTTAAAATTAAAAAGACTTTCAGGCAGGAACAAAGGTATGAGCATTTGCTTTGAACCCGGGAGCCTCACAAGGTTCCCTGCCAGTGTATCCCAGGTGTAGGCCACATGAGCTGGGGAAAGAATGCGGCTGTGAGGAGCGTGATGACAGGTCCAAGTCTGTTCTGCATTCGTCCCGGCATGCACCGGTACATCTGTTATGCATTTACAAAAGGTTTGACTTTTTCTTGCTTTTTCTTTTTCTTGGTAAAGTTATTTAAACAAATTTAACCAAATATTGAAATGACTATCACGACAGCGCTCAGAAAATGTTTGAAAGAAGGAGATGTAGCCTTGGCCATAAAGTGGTAGCACCAACTGTCCCTTAGAGACCCTGTAATGGCGCTGCCCTCATCCCTGTGTGAATCTTCTGTTTTCATGAAAAATCAGCAACAGACCAATGACTTGACAGCTCACTCACGTGTGTGCTAAGATAAGGTACTCCTGAGAAAAACCGTTTCAATGGCTCTGGAAATGTCCATCTTCTGCTGCACTGATGGAGTTGCAAGGTGCCTGCAAGTGGGCTGAGGGCAGGAAGGTTGCACTCAGCAGGTGCCCTGAAGGCTGAGGTCCACCATGGCTTCCTCACAGCTTCACAGTGGGGTTTTCCTCTGGGGGACACTAGGCTGTGTGGGGTGACACTGTAGCTCCAAGACTCATCCCGATAGATAGCCAAAACAAGGCCAGGCCTCCTGCCCAAGATCCATACCTCAGTACATCTGCCACACCATTTTTACACTAACCTTTAGAGACAGACAAGTAAGATAAGTTTACAACCTATATATGTATGGGTATGTTTTCCATCCATTTTCAGCCAGCAAGATATCTTGCTAGCTTTATTAAACAATAATAGCAAGCAACATTATTTCTGATAGCATCCTCAACCCTCTAGATATCAAGCAAATTTTCAGTGAGGCCTAAGTTCTGACTTGGAATGTTACTGTGTTTAAGAGAAAAAGCTAGACAGGGGATATAGAAATCATTTGTTCCCCTCTGTGTGAAGAGCACTAAACAGTGAATGAAGGACATTAGAATATAGTGAGAAACATAGAGGAAGAAATAGGAAAGAAAACAAGAGCTTGCTTGGATTTTGCTGAGTATTTTATTTCAGAGAGTCCAGTTGTACAGAAATGAAAAGCTATGAAATGAAATGATTGATAAAACCATCTTTTCAAAATCCAAGATAAGTGCTAAAGTTTTTGCAATTTTAGAAGGAAACAAAAAATAAATAACTCCCAAATATAGGACTCACCAAAAACCTGCTGAGTCCCTCTTTGTGCTGCTGGCTGATGGTAATATTATTAGTAGCCTGCCTGTGTCCATGCTCATTGCTCTGAAACAGGGATATCTGTTATCCATGTCACTACAGGCCATATTGCACCCTGAGTTGGAATCTAGAGCAGCATGGGAACCTAGACAAAAATATTTATTTTTGCGAGCAGTATCATGCTGTGACAATAGTGTCTGCTGTATGTCTTGTAGAAACATGAGGTTCTGAACTCTCTTTGGCAGGTTTTTGATTCCTTTATGATCTTCAGAAATTTAGGCAGCCAAAGTGGAGAGGGGCCAAGTTCAGGTCTATGCAATTGCCAGTGTTAAGTCCTTGCCTTATATACCAGGGATGAAGGAAATCATCTGTTCCTCAGATGTTTTTATTTATTATTTTATGCGACAAGATTCCAAGTTAATCTGCAGTAATAACACAGTTTTATTATAAATGTGATTAACTGCTTTTAAAAATCAAGGCGATTGTTGAGTGGCTTTGGTTCAATGAACCATTGGAGGTTTCTGGACTTTGACTCTCAGCATCTATGTCTTGTGAAGGCAGAAGCTGCTGAATTTAGGATTACACCAAAGTAAAAAGGAAACTGAAAAATAAACATATGTATGACTAGATCTCAGGCAGGGTGGTCCACGACCTTGTTGGTCTAAGTGTTTCTGTTTTGCTGAGGAGAGCAAGCTAGGCAATGTTAGTGACTGCCCTAGAGTGGAAGGGCCCCAGTTGTTAAGTCTGGGGGCCTTCAAGTTGGCCACCAGCCAGGAGAAGGAAAAGAGGAAAAACAGTTTCTAGAATGGGAGAGGAGAGGGGCCTGCAGAAAGAAGCAGCACATTGCTGAACCAGCCAGTAATGTAGATCTTCGTGTTTCTGTTTTTATTGTGGCATTGAAATGCACGGTATTGCTGCATCTTTGAAGAAAGCTGTGATTTGGAAATCACACCTAATACCTGATTCTGAAAGTAAGGCCTAAGCCTCCTGTTCTTCTCAATCCAGGGGACACAGAAGATGATCCATCTTAGGGATCTCTCTTCTGTCCTTTTCTACTCTGTCTCTACCTACATAACCATGGTTGTGTGGCTTCTAGTAGTAAAAAGCCACATGAAATGGTGACACCACGGAGTCCTCCTGTGTGAAACCATTATGAGTAATTTGGCTGGCTCTTTAATTTTTGTCGGATAACAAAAGCGTAGCAACTGGTAAAGGCAAGGCCATTTGCCCCTAAAATTGGCAAGGTGAACTCTGGGTGAAAATATTTGGGATGGGGTTTTCATAAACTACTCTCCTACTTGATGGGAAGTGGAGATCAAACAAAGCTCCCCTTGCCTTGTAATTAAAAAAAACCCCAAAACACAGAACAACAAAACCCAACACCAAACCAAGACCTCACACAACAAAACCTGACCGTACTGAAGCAGAAATTTCAATCTGTCTCCTCTCCTCCATTCCTTCTTCCAACAACCTGGAATTATTCATAGTCCCCATTCTATACTGGACTAATTTTTCCTTTTCCATGTGCTTAAAAAAATAATTAAACAGAGGTTTTTTACTTAAGGAAGGGAGAATAATTCCCTTCCTAAAAGTATCATTGTGGAATTTTTCTTTCACAAAGCATCTATCTCATCTCCTCCATTAGGATGATTAAAATCATTTTAATGTAGTGCCAACCGGAGGATTGTTGCCTTCCCTCAAAGAACTATTGTAAATACTTAATCTCCTTTGTTGATATTATTCTCATGTAGAAGGCTGCTTTCTGTCTCTGGACCTGCTAAACCTTTAGAGATATATCAGCTCTTTCATCTTTTTCCAGTGCTTGTTTTAGAAAGGGATTAGATCTGACCGTGAGTAGGGTAGGACTCACTGCACAAGTGATAAGGTTATCAGACTCTTAGCCCTTCTCCATGCCATTGCTTACTTTCACCTTGTTAAGTCAAGTTGCCTTTAGTGTTTTTTCTGTTCTTTTCCTCCTCTGTGACAGTAGTCGAAAGAAGATTTCATGAAATCTTTATAAAGGATCTCTAGTGTAAAAGCACCCCCCAGGCTTTTGACAGCCTACCTTCAGCATACGCCAGAATGGGTGGCTTTAACAGCATCACTTCAATGCTTCCTTCCCATGTCTTCTCCTGCTGTCTCATTCTGCTGCTGCGATAGCTTAGCCATGATCTGCCCCGTGGTGAGAGGTGAAGCAAATAGGAACTTAAAAATAGCTGGTACCAGAAAAGCACAGCACTATGTCCTGTGAGGCTAATAACCAGCTTCCTGACAGTGCTGGGCCTTCCAGGGGAAATCGCATTTTGCCAGCGCTGAGCATCTTCTAAAGGCAGTGATTCCACTCACATCTCTTCCTTCGCTCATCAGCCAGGGCTGGATTTAAACATATTTCAGCACTATAATAATAACATATGTATTCTGTGTAATTTTATCATCCCTATTCCTTAACCGGGATTTCTTGTCGCATCCCAAAGTGTCAATCTTTATCTGTAGTGCGTTTATAACTTATCTAGTTAAAATATTAGCTTTACCATCATCAAACAGTAACATCGCTCATTTCTTCCATTTGTTTTCCACAGCGATATGGTTTTGAGCTGATAGAGCAGCATGTTTACTGACTCTGCAAGCGTGAGGGAATTCATCCTGCAAATAGACTGAGACTGAGGGGAAAACTGACCTAGGACTAGTAGCCCAAGTGTCCGCTAAAGCGGAATAATGTATGATATTCAGTACTCCTTGAGTACTGCTACTTACTATCTCCTCCTGTGAAATTCTCTGAGAGCGGTTTGTAAGCACCACAAGTAACTTAACTTAAGATATTATCTCTTTGACTTTTAAATATTTTTTATAAAATGTACTATATTACCAGTCTCATTAAATTTACTTTGTGCAGCATAGAATACCTAGTCAATTGACTCTTTTCCTGGTACGATCACCACATTTTTTCCATTGAAATCAGTTCTAATTGGATTGAATTTTAGTGATAAAAGCCAATTTTAAAGTTGTTTATATGTTGCCAGAGAAAATGTGCTTTAGTCAGTAAATCTTCGTGTTGCACACAGATGACATTATTGAAATAGATAATCCTCTACAGATGGATTAATTTCATAATCTAAAAGTGCTTTCTAAAGTATTTCTAAAGCAACAAATAAAGACCAGCTTGATGATACAGGCTACAAGAACAGCGGTAAATAAAACAAATGCAAGTGCAAGTCTGCAGTTGCAAAGAATTTAGAAAACTAGCCTCTTCCACTTGATCAAAATTTTTAAACACATCTTTTCTTATAGAATTTCTCTCTATCCATATTTATAAACTCAGTTATTTTACAGAGTTATGGCTTGCCTCTGGGTGCTCCCCTTTCTGATCAAAGCTAAGAAGACCTGTAGCAAATTGCGCTGTTTGTTTGACACTTGGAGTAGCTGGCATTTTCCCTGGTGTTCTAAGGTTGTACTGCCAAGGGAAAAAATACGACATGCATCCTTGTAAAATTTGTGCTGCTTTCTTTGGCATTCCTCTCTTTCAGGGCCTGAGTCCATGTGGTAGTTCTGCTTTGTTTTTTCTAATTACTAGCAGCTGAGAGAGTTCATGTCCAGGGGAAAGAACTTTAATCAGCTCTAACAGGTGCTCCAAGGCCAAAGCTTTTATGCAATAACGTGTAAAATGAGATGTTCATTGCACCTGACCCACTAGCAAGCAAATGAAACAAACACTGTACAAGAAAATACAAGACTGTTTTGTCTAAATACCTACATTTTCCAAGACACTGTGCTGAAAGAGGTGTAAAAGAGTGCTTACCTTTCTGTAATAACTCCATTCCGTGTTTTTTTCCAAAGTCTCAGAATGAATGAGTTGAAATCTATTATCTGTCATGGGCATTTCCAACACACTGTAAATGTTTCAGTACTCTGGAGAACATGTGTACCTTTCCTGAAATGCATCCTTCAGTTGGCTCTTCAGATATTCCTGGGATCATGGAAGCGGGCAGCTTTACCTAATATTCCTGAAAACTACTTATGAACCTTTTTCCTTTGGAAAATTTCACATTAACATCACTCGTTCTGCAGTGAAAAATGCTTGGAAACAATTGAAATGTTTATAACAGGCGATAAGAAGTAAAGAATACTTTCTGCACTTCTATTCCAGTCAATAATACCTACATGAATTCAAAAAGATTTCCTTTATAGTTTGCTATGAGCAAGGTCTTGACTGTGAACTCAGGCATTATTTTCACTTAGTGTAAGTTATACATAAAGTTGAACACGTAAGTTACAGTACCTGCAGTTAAGTCCACTCTTCAGGGCCTTAGTGTATCCATGTGGTGTTTCAGGCCGTGTACATGCAGTATTTTCATGACTGGGCACATGGACCCAACCTTTGACATGATGGTTTGGATGGAGTGACCTTGATATGGCTCTTTCACCAAGAATCCATACAAGCCCTGAATTTTCCTATCTTCTTAGCGGAAACCTTTATCTGTACCCTACGGCTTACCCTTCTCCTTCCAGCAAGTGCAGGCATGGCGCCTGCTCAGTGCCCCGGGTCTGTAGCATCCTCGCTCCTTAAGACTGTCCTAGGGATGCCAGCCCCACTGGAGGGGGGATCTCGGAGTAGGTTGCAGTGGGCTGGGGTTGATTTGTCCCTTTGCAATAAATTGGTGCTGTGTTTGGGGAAACAAGTAGGGAGGACGGTGGAAAGCAAATCAGTGCAAAAGCAGGCAAGAGAGACTTTAAGTGATGGGAAAGGGCTGGCCTTTACCTGCTTATATGCTTATATGTCTGTGCATATGGTCGTGTTCATACATGCTGATGCCTGTTCATAGCTGTGCGGTTTAGAGGCATTGTGACTTGCTGAGCCTGGAAATTGAGATCTAGTGTAAATTAGACTAAATTACAGCAATAAACAGTACATTCTCTGAAAAGAATATGATTTCTTTTTTTTCTAACATCCTGAAACTTTTTGGCACTGTTTTCCTCTTTCATATTAGCTAAGATATTTACCTACTTACCCAACAGAAGAGGTTCAGGAGACTTGAATTCTAACCTTTTATTCAGCTTTTAAAATCTGAATTCAGTTTTGATGCTAGAGAACACAGAGGGTTGCCTCCAACTATGCTCACTGCTCGGGCACAAAATGTGAGAAGAAAGAGACAGTGGGGGGCTGGTGGGATGCAGATCAGGGATAGTGAGGAAGAAAATAAGGGATTTTTATTTTCTTAGAAGGGACAGGGAGAGAGGTGGAAATGATGAGGATCAGGCCAAGTATAAATAGGTTTGGCAAATAGCTACAAACTAATATATCAAGAAGTACCAGAGACCCTCATTATTTGTATCACATTGAGGAGATGTGGCAACTGTTTTGTTCAGGATTTGCTAGCAGTGCAGTGACAGTGTGCACCACTTCAGCCTTTGCGTGTCACAGAGTACACAGTACACAGAGAGGATACTCGAAGCAGGACATTACACAAACTTACAACTTCAACTGTGACTGCACCGGAATAGGAAAGCAAGTCATTGCTTGTCCCCATTTACTCCTATTGGTGTATGTCACTGCTTGTTGCTGTTTACCATTACTTGGGATTGGTAGCTATTACAGACAAGAGGGTGGCTGATGAAAGAGGATCCCTCAAGGGAGAGGTATCCTGAAGCACTGGTTAATAGGCAGCAGCACAGGAAACTGTGAATTGCTAGAAGGGCATGGGCTATGTCTGTGTTAGCAAGTAATTCAGAGCAGATCAGTAGATCAGAGCAAGTGGGGCCAATGTCTGTCCCCTGCATCTGCCCTGTATGAGGCTCAGGTTATAATTTGGGCTTGATTGAGCCCATTCCCTTGGACTGAATGTCCCCACTGAGCATTTGGTTTGGAGCTGCCAAAAGGATCAATTACGTCTTGAATCTTTACACCTTAGTTTGCAGCATATTTAGTGCAAACATAGGACATATCTTCTAGACCACGCCCTGCCTACATTGGCAATTATTGTGGTCCTGTAGGAGCACATCCATAGAGCAAAAAGCTGGATTATGTCTATACTAGATCTGTCACTGTGTGGGAGTTACTTTGTTTTAGCTCTGATCTGGTCCCATGAACTAAATGCTGGCTGGTAGGTAAGTGTATGGGATGTGTTCCTGGAGCTCGTCTTCCCATGTGTTTTCATCTGAAAGGAATACAACTTGTGCTCCACAGACCCTCTGCAAAGTGAACCAAAGCATGGTAATGTAACTGGTAATGTTTAGGAGACTGACTTCAAGACCACCCTTCTGATCCAGCTGAAATGCTAATGTAGATCTACACCTTAGTCTTCTCTGGAAGGAAAGACATGCACTAAAACTTCTCTGTGAACCAAACCAGCATGTGGTAAATGGAGACAATCAGGGGGTTTCTCACAGAATTACACTGCAGCTCTGAAAGTAATGCTAATATAGACAAAGACAATGAGAGAAGCCTCAAAGCAAAGAAGGAGAGACCCAGAAGAACAAAAAATATTGGCTTGTAGGCAGAATTGCTAGTGTTCTGGCAAAGACGAATACAGAAATGACTCTACTGGGAAAAAAACAGGGAACATTTGGAAGAGAAATTACAATAACTGGGGAAAATTGGCAACAAAGAGCAAACTTAAATTAACTGTAACCTTGTATTAAGTCTTCTGTTTTGTTGCTTCTCAGTTCAGATTTATATGATCACCTGAGAAATTTCTTAGTTTCTAAATAACGCATAATCTTATATTGAAATAATGTAAAACAGAAAAAAATATAATTTTGTTGTTAAGAACAATACATAGATTGTAAGAACAATACAGGCACCAGAACTGTGTTTGTATGTATTATATTTTCAGTGTAATGACAAATATGCTTCATAACTCTTAACTACTGAAAACTGTCCATTAAACAGGATACCGTGTGCTCTGCTTTATACTGTACAAACAAAACAAGTGACTACAAATTTGCAAATAGATTTAAGAATGAGTCAAATAGCTAATAAGGAGTAAAGTAATGCTCTAGAATATTTGTGTTGTAAGTTTATATTGCAAATAAAAGGAATACAAGAAGCAGAGAGTACTGGGGTCAAGGTCCATGGCATACTCTTCACTTTCAAATAAAAAGCTTAGTGAGCAGTAGAAAGTACTGTTCCCACATAGGGTTTTCCCCCTCACATTTTTGTTTAATAAGTTACTTAACACTTGCCTCAGAGGTGGCATAAGCAGAATTTTTCCTAGTCCACTGACCTTATTTTCCTGATCTTGTAAGAACTCAGTATTTTTTCAGACCTCTATTTGAGACGCTTCACCCTTGATTGAAAATAGAAAACTGTGAGTAAGGAGAAAGTTCCTACATAAATGAACACACACTGACCTTAATTGCATGAATTTCTTACAGAATCAGGTTAAGGTATTGTTCTAAATTACTTGCATTTACAGAAACTTGGAAAGGCTTGCGTACCTTACTGGCATCCTACTTTACTGTGACAGGCGTTACGCTTTTCTCTTAAAATTTGCCATCTGTGTCAGAATACCAATTCCTTTTACGTGTAAGAGTCTGAATTCTCTGCTGCAGTTTATGTTTGTGGTGTATTGGGTCTCTAAAAGATGGCAGAAAAAGACTAATGATAACGGTTCACTGGATTATGTCCTCTACCGTGGGCATTGTTTTGTGTGGTTCACGTTTTGAAAATGTGGTTTATCAATCAATCAGAGTTACTTAGTGATAATGTCATCAGTGAGAAGTCTGTGATCATCTGCTAGGTATAGCCAAACAATCAATGGAAAGAAGAGGTGGTAGGGGATTGTAAAGAAACTAAAGAGCTTTTTTTTTCTTTTTAGATGTTTCTCCTGCTTAAAGCAGTAGGAGCTACTGCAGGAGCTTGGTATGCTGTGGTGGGGATCTGCCTTCCTGGCTGCCCTGTCCCTCTGCAGGAGGGGCCCTGCCTCCTAACCCCGTTAGGGGGTGAGCCAGAAAACCTGGGGACATGGGAGTCAGGGTCCCTGTTTTGACCATTCTTGAGTACCTACCTTGACTATAATAGAAACCGCATGTCAGCTAAAATGTCCTCATTAAAAGCTCTAGCCCACATCTCTGGATCCATGCATAAGCTCATGCTTCCTTCCACACAGTTCAAGCCCTATCTCATGCAGTGTTACTTCCCAGAGAGACTGTGCTTATCCCATTTCTTCATTTCAGTCAAGTGATAAAAATAGTGTAATAAAGGTTTCTACCAGATAGTTTCCAAGTCCTGGAGATTTTGTTTGGTTCCAGGTCATCTGTGATGCTTCTGTTGTCGTGAAACATTCATTGAAGTTGTGCTATTAAAAACCTACGGTACCATCAAGCCTCTAGCCATTACTATTGATCTCTCAGCAGATAAAGGAATATTCCTCTAAGCCCAGATCTGACTTCTCTTTGGTGTGTTGAAAGAGAAAATATGTGGGGGAAAAAAAGTGGATCTTTTTTTCCCTTTCTTTAAAGAAACAGACCTATTGGCAAGCATATTAAGTTATTCGTTTCACATAAGGCATGTTTTCTGTGGAGGCCTGCCATGTTTGTTTCATATGAAGAGAATCACACTATTTTTTTTTGTTCAATCAAATGCAGGAAATGTCTGATCATACCTCCTAAGCTTTCCTCCCACAGCAGTGATTAATCACTCCCTTTGAAGTGCTTATATTTTTGCAGTTAGAAGGAAAGTATTGATAACTGATTAAGTTCCAGTTCTTCAAATGCTGCTTACATGACAGCAATGACACACATAAGTAATTGCTTTGGTTTTAGTGGGACTTGCCTGTAATTCATGCTAAAGTATCTGGATACTTGGAGACTGATGTTACTTTGTGAGTTTGGAGATAATTCAATCATTATTATACAAGACATAAATATTCTGAGTGGTGGTGAGGAAACTGTTCTTTAAAATTTGCATAATCAAACATATGAATTCATTAACATAATGATTTTAAAGGTATTGCAGCCAAGAGCATCACTGTTCAGATGAACTTTTCAATTTTTATATGTCTGTATGTGGTGCAGGGAAATTTTTGCTTTTGCTAGAACTCTTGGTATCATTATGTATGATGCTATATTTGGTTAAATAGTTAGCAAAAAACAAATTAAGCTATGTTGGTTGAGCTCTATTACTCTTGGAAGGGTGAATCAATCTTCTACAGGTCAAGATAAGGTTTCTAGTTCCAGAGGCACAGATTAATACACTGATATGTGTCTTGTAAGCACTTTGTTCAAAGCCACCTGATTACAGAACCTCAGAGTCACTGAAGTGGGAAGAGCCTCCAGGAGGTCTCTGGTTTAACTCCCTGCCCTGAGCAGAGCCAGCTCTGGGATCAGACCAGGCTACTCAGGGATTTCTCCAGGCAGGTCTCTAGGCTCCTCTCAGCAGAGCTGAAATCCAGCCATTCAACCCTCAGCCTGCACTGATACAAATCAACAATCCACCCCAGGTGCAGGACTTCGTGTGTTTGTTACCCTTTAAGCCTGACAAATCGAGTGTTTTTTCACCTGTCTAGAAGTCACACATCCAGTATATAACATACTAACTTGGATACATTTGTGCTGTGAGAAACCACTTCAAATACAATGGTGATGAACACAAATTCACTAGTGTCATCATATGAGCAGAGAGCGATATTCTGATTCCCATTTTGTTAAACAAAAACCAGCTGTAGACTGAACTTCTTAGGGCATTCTGAAAACTTATTTACCATTCAGTATGGTATGTAGTCTTTTTCCATACAAACTTTTGACTGGAGCTGTATGCATACTGGAAATCCACTGTTGTCTGGAGGTCCAGTAGAAGAACTTCTTATCATCTATTTCCCTCTTTTCATTAGGTAGTATATATCCTACACTATTGCTTTATACCAAATATCATTATTTATAATAATAAATAACAAGCACATTTCCTGAAGAAATACTCCCAACCTTTCCCAAATGCTGAGACCTGTGTACCTTCCAAGATTTAAATGTTAGTGTAACTCATAGCAGAATTTGAACAGTGACTTCCTGAGAATCTATTTCTTGTAACCTGGCTTTTTTCATATGAATGATTTTTTGATGTTATTCTTGTTAATTAGAAGAAAGTGCTGAGATTCTCTATCCTATAGACTATGAGCTACAGGTGTCTCAAATTCTGTAATAAAGGATAATGCAGGAAGGATCATGTCTCAAGTGCTCCCTATGGAAGGGAATGTCTCACCTTCCAGCTTCTTCCATCAGCACTTCGGAATTTCAGGTCGCTGAATGAAAGTGGTGTCAGGAATTCACCACTTCTTTCTGATATTTCAGGTGTGGCAGTTAAAGTATCTCTCACTCTCTTAACACCCCGCACTGATATATTAAAGGCCTCAGAAACAAATTACTGATCTCACTGAATATTACTAGTCTTTCGTCTTTAGCATCATGTGGCCTAGACGTTTTTTGTGGGGTTTCATTTGGTGGATAGTTGAAGAGTGTACACCACGTGACATTCCTCCATACAATTTACAAACGCTTGTCTATATTGCTTGAAATGTTATGTAAATAAAAATTAACTCCACAGCATTATCATGATTTATAAAACCTATACTGGGATTTAGAAGCCTATTTTGCAGCTTTGTGTAACTGCACATTTTGCGGTGTAACACAAATTGGGAGTAGAATTGAGTTTCGTTTGGGCTAGCACTGGTCAGCTACAGGCTAACTGCTGTGCAAGAAAATAAAGCAGCTCTCACGTACTCAGAGTAATAAACCAGCTCAGAGTCGAAACCTTGCTATTAAAAAGCTGATCTTCGTGCTTCCCTTTTCAGCCCCACCACTCTACATCAGAAGGCAGTGTAGCGTAAGATGGATATTACTATTTTAACCTCTTGTTATCTTAGACCAAACTACCAGAGAGAGATACCAGCAAAAATGAGAGGAGCCAAGCTATCAAGTCACAAATTTTGCTTCCTGCAGCACTCTGACTTTTTTCTTTGTGGTCTCCTCTTCCAGCTCAAACCAGGCTGCAGACTAATCTTTTTTGTTGGCTTGTTTATGCCCTGTTATTGCTCACATAGATACTATAAGCACTTCTAGTATGCATTACTTTTAATGAGATTTAAAGAAATGTGATCATAGAGATTGGTTCGTAGAGAAGGGGAACAAGCGATTCAGAAAGGTTGAATGAAAGACAGCATATAAACAGATATTTACAGGAGAACGGTTCATTGAGTTCATGGAGCTTTGTATAGCAGTGGGGCATGTTTCCCTCTAGGCACCCTCAAATTCTTGGCACAGCCTAAATGTGAAAATCAATGCTGAGACTTCCTAACATTGTCCCACCACTCAGCTGTATGCAGTGTAAGGCAAACATTAAACATGTTCTTTCACACCCTGATGTTACTGTCCCATATCCCCAGGATGAGGTAAATCTAAAGACTTCATCTCACTGACAAAGAAAACAGATGGGCTACACAAGAACCTGTGAATTATCCTTGTTTAGTTTTCCTTAAGACTGATCGGACTGAAAACTGTGCTGCAAGTCTTTATGGTGTGACCTCATGCATAGCCAAGATTTGGTCATGTAATGTTTTGTTGAATTTCACCCTGGAAAGCTCATACTGAGATTTGATGCTCCGACCATTTGAACACTGATTTCCGCCTCCCCCCACTTCTTGTCAAATCATATGGAGTTGTTCTTGAATTTTGCAATGGTTGTGAGAAAATAAATGTATTCAAAGGGCCAGATATGCTAGGAATTGGCAGAGCTCCATTGACTTGCTAGGGTTATGCTGCCCCAGCATTCATAAAGGTCAGATGGTTACAGACTAGTGAGAGCAACATGACATTTAGGGCTTTGGCCAAGTTCCAAATTCATATGGTCAGCTTTGCTTTTTTTCAGAATTTGGGGTTTATTAGCTTATATCTAGTTACCCTTTGTAAATATTCAAAATAATCTGTTTAAATGTGGCCTACTTAGATAGCAAACCAGAACACTTGGCGTGCCAAAATGTGTCTGTGCTTTAGTCTTACAACAGAATGACTTTGTATGGAGGCCTTCCACAATAATTTTGCACACATAACTTTTATAGTGTGCTGTGCTTGCAAACACTAGCCTCACAAGTACGTGAGCAAAATGGAAGGTCTGTCACCAAAATCAGTAGTTGTCGTGCAAGTGAATAACATTGGGATGCTTGTAAACTGTCACCCAGGTTAACTAATAGAGGATACAAAAGAAATGAAGAAAAACATTCAGAAGAAGATTTTTCCAGCTTCTCAAGAATCTTGGTGACAGTTCTGAGCGTGCGGATGAATATTTTCTCCAACTCCATCTGAAATTACAAACAAAGAGAGAGTCAGGATGTTTTTACTTATTCTACAGGACAGCAGCACTTCTCTTACGGGCCTCATTTTCTTGAAGATGAGAACAAAGTTATTCAGATTAAATTTGCCTTGTCACAAGGTTCAGAGTGGCTCACTCTTCCTCTATTTCATTCATCTTCCTGGGTAAAACAGCTTTTGGATTCAGCAGCAGATAGGAAACAAAACTAATGATGATTATTTGTATAAACTAAAAGTACTTTCTCCTCCTTTCATTTGGGAACACTTGCACTCTCGCTCTCTCTCACTCTGTGTCCCTGAGTTCAGTTGAACCGCAGCCAAACTACATCACTCAGTTATCTCATTAGTCTTTTATAAAGGGCAAGACAAACAAGTGAGCAACGCTGAAGTATTAAGAGCTTCATTTCAGGGGGAAAAAAAAGGGGTTCTCTGTACTCTGAGACAGAGTTGGAAAAACTGAACTTTACATGAATCTAAGAACCACAATAAAAAAATATTTAATATTTTGGACTATAACATGAACAGGAACAGAAGAAGAAATTGATTTAGTTTAGATGTTCTGCTAATGAAAGTCTTTATGCTTGCCTGTTGCACATCAAGAATAAGTTTGCTTATGAGTTTTGAATAATATGCATTTTATTATAAAAGGAGAAAAACAACAGTTGCTAATCCTTACATGATGATGTGTGCCTGCTTCAAATGGAGATGGACAAGTGATGAATTATAGCAGCCTCAAACATCTGAGAGTAGAGCCGAAATCTAGTTTTGATTTTTTTAGTTCACTAATGAGAAGCAGGCTGTATAGTACGTTGCATCATTATAGAAAACTATAACAGAGGTCTTGAGTCTTAAAATACATCAAATGCTGAATAAGAGCATAAATGGTAAATCAAACTCCATTAGACTTTCAAAAATTGTGTGCTCTGCTATCGGTTCACTGTGTAGTCTTTTACTCATCTGTATATTGTAGTTTGGCAAGAGAGGCAGGAAGAGACATCTCAGCAGAGATTTGCCATATGAATTAGTGTTTGACGTCATTAGAAGCAGTGCTATTTCCATTTCTGATGCAATAGTTAGTTTTTGGAAACTACAGTGTTCCCCATTTGGAGTTCAAGCCAGAACTGATTTATGTGATTTTTATTCTGGAAAGATACAGAAAGGGTAAGTTTATGTAACATAATGCATTAGTAATAGAGCAAAGCGGTTGCTCTATTTGCATTATAAGTTTGTCTTCTTGTTGCTTTAATATAGTGCGTGCACTATACAAATAACATTTGTGGAACTGGAAGTTCAAAGTGGTTTTGCTGGTCTACGAGTTCATATAAAAAAAAAGAGAGAACTTGCCATCAGTCGGTTCAGCTACTGCTGTAGCTGTGTGCTGGTTACCCCGCGTGCTGGTAGCTTGACTGAGTAATTGCCAACTGCACATCTGCAGCAGATGCTGTTGCTCTCTGCTGCCTCCTGCTGCTCCCCACCTACCCCCTGGGGCGACGTGACAGGGTATTGCTTTGGTGACAGGCTTGTCAGTAACAGAAGCAAAACCAAATGTGGTCACCCAAAGATAAAAAGCCAGGCTCAGGCTTCTCCTGCAATAGGAAGCAGAGGAGAAGAAGATGAGCTAAGCATGGAAGAGGAGGCAGAAAATGAGACCTGGAGGATCAGGCTTGCAGGTCCTGCTGCAGGTGGAGAAGTGTAAGGACTGGGACAGCCATCACTGCTCCTAAATGGAGCTGACTTGGCTCCCTAAAAATAACTTGTCATCCTTGACTGCCCTGAGCAGCAGGGACAGCAGCCAGCCTGCTTCCCAGGGCTCAGCATAGGCAGCGTAGGTTAAAAGTAGCACGGCCTTTCCCCCACTCTCCCAGGGCACACACTCCCCATGTAGCTGCCTACTTTCGCTGCCTCCTCCTAGTAATAGTGAACAACATTTAGTAGCGACGGTGGAGCTGAAACCTTGAGGAACCACATCAGAGTGACAGCCACAGTTCCTTGCAAAGTGTGCTAAGTGATTAAGCAGCTGCTTTTGCAATTTCCCACTGAAGTTTAGCAACTAGCATTGAATTGTGGTGTGGACCAGCACTCTTTTACAATAAAGGCTGATAATTTCTTGGTGTTTTCACCAATTTTCACCAATATTTAAAAATAATTATTTTTTTTTTAATTATTTATCTATACTGTTCCTCAACAGCACGCTGTGTATCTGCACCCATCGTTCATTGGGTTTTCTGTAATGCCAGAAGGCATTCTCAGTTATCTTTTTGCCAGATTGTTTCACTACAGATGTATTTCAGAAGTTTTGCTATGAAAGCCTGACGCTCCACACTTTTTCGTTGCAGCCTGCCAGAGCTGTGAATGGCAGTGATGACATGTCACTGGTGTCAGCATCACCACGCAGAATACATAATTATGGTGCAGTTGGCTGTGTTTCATCTGGGGAGCTCTGTATTTTGGGTTGTGGTACCTTACTGCAGACAGCAGCGATCGCATGGAGGAAGAGGAGCATGGCTTTTACTCCCTCTCCTTTCTCCCCCCATCAAACCAGTTACCTGTCACCAGCTGGAGGTGGACAGTCCTGCCTGGTGCCTCCCCTAAGGAGGAAAACAAATGGTGCCTGTGCCTGGCCATCGTGGAGGGAGGTGGGTGCAGAGGTATTTTTTTAAGCTCTTTGTTTATCAGAGGCTTGGAAATGAGCTGGGGGGTCAGAATAACTCAGATTTGTATGTGTGTTAATGTCCAGCTCTGTTTAATACCAAAGACAGCTGTAATGCTTACACAAGGCAGAATCCTAGCTGCTCAAGCTATTTTACTTTATCATGCAGGAAAAGGCCAGTGCAAGGTCATTTTTTTAAATGGAAGCCTGGTTCTGCAATATATAACCAAAAGTTAGTCAGAAATCATAGAATGGTTTAGGTTGGAAGGGACCTAAAGATCATCTTGTTCCAATCCCCTGCCATGGGCAGAGACACCTCCCACTAGACCTGGCTGCTCAAAGCCCCATCCAGCCTGGCCTTGATCTTGAACAATAATCGGACTGTAAATGGTTTCTTTTGTTTGTTTTTCTTTCAGGTTTTTTTTTTTTTTTATCCTTTTTAGTGGGGGGGTGGTTGTTAATGGCTGTTACTGTGGGCCAGATAAAAAAGGAACAAGCCAGAAAAAAACCCACATCCTCTCCCAGGACTAGATTCTTCCTTTGGTTGTGTGTGTGTGATTTCTATTGATTTCACTAGATATTGTGCAAGTGGAGCTAAGCACAGAACTTGACCTGCTGATTTAGCATGCCTAAGTTTAAGTTTCATATGTGTTCTTATCCAGTTAAGCAAACAACTATTTCTACTGAGAGATAAATGCGCTCCACTGAGATGTCTTGAGCCTGTGCTTGGCTGCTGTAGGTTTTCTTCTGTTTCCCACAAAACCCTCTCTGTTTGACCACTGGGTGTCAGTGAAAGACTGCAAAGTAATTTTCTGTAATTAATTCTCTGAGGCTCTGTGGGTGTTCTTCAGTTAAGGTGGCCTGGGCAATTTTAAGAAAGCTAACTGACACGCACCAGGGGTGTATAATTATTAGGAAAACCAACACGGATCAGTAAGTTGTTCCTGAAGAAGTTCATTGTTCTACACAAAATAATTTGTACTACCATGGGCAGTTATGAAAGGAAAGAAAAAAAAGTTTATCTCTCTTTTTCAAGCAAAAACACTGTTCCCAACGTAGTAAAATCTAGTGGTACAAAGCTGTCATATTTTACTGTACTCATATTTCTTGTGCATTAGCCACCAGTGTGTAACCGGAGGTCCCAGTCCTGAAAGGTGTTATCCTCATGCAAGGCGGTCAGTAGGAAAGTGCCTATATAAATATGTGAGAATTAAGGGTGCTCCACACCTTAAAGTCAAACCTATTTTTGAGGCTCTGCCCACTTTCACCAAGGGGAAAAAATTCTACCGTGGATTCTTTGGCAGCCTGGCCTCAAAAGATGTGAGTATCTGATTAAGATAAGAAACAAGCTGAAAAGTCAGTGATGGTTTCTCTTTAAACTGAGGGGAAAAAAGAGTTTAATTGAATGGAATGGGTGAATACATGTACCTACTAGCACCTGTATTTGCATATCACGTTTATTTTATGTTGCAATTGATTCCAATTTTCAATATGTCAAAGGTGTGACAGCATTGAACAAGCTGTTGGAAGGAACTTTAAGAGTTTTGGAAACTTGGCAGGAAACAAGTGGCCTTTGGGATCTGGGCAGGTGTCACAAGCATTTGGGGTTATGTAATAGGCACATTAATTGCATACTGCAGGGAAAATGATCTGCTGTCACATAACTGAGAGTTTCAGTGTCAGTCTGGTCCTCCCTCTTCAGGCTTCAGAGTTCTCTGACCATTGAAATAAGTTAAATAGTCAAATTCCTGTGATCTGCTGCTTCATGCTGCTGACGTTCAAGAGGGTACTGCTGCCTTTGCTCAAACCCTACTCATATGTTAAGGACAGTTTGCAAAATTAAAACGTGTAAAGGTTTATTTAAACATAATCTATTTTGACGGTCATTCTAAAGAAAAAAGTCTGCAGCAAGTTCTTTGGCCATACAAATGAAAAATATATTTGACTTCTGTTTAGAGTATAGCTATAAAAGAACCAAACAAGATTTGCGCCAAAAGTTTTCTTTTGCACTCTACAAAATGGAATTTCCCTGAATTGCCCTTCTAGGTATTTTTACTGTTTACAGAGTGGATGTTAAAAGGTACAGACATTTGAGATCTCACTTAATACATAATCGTGGTATGGGAGAGCTGCCCTTGGAGCAAGGATTTATCTAAACTGAATCTAGTGTAAAAACGAGGGAAAAGTAATAGTCGAGCTGAACTTCTCATTCTCAATAGCTGCTGAATTTCTCATTTTTTCCCCCTGCTCTGCACCTCTCTGGACCACAGTGTTTGCCGCTAGAGGCCCTTCGGTGCTAAAGGGATGCAGCGCAGACATTGCACAGCTGCTGCACCTACGTTTGTGGGCTGAAGTTTTGCTCATGGAAAAGAGTTGCAAAGTTTCCGTTATTGTCATTGATGTAACAGCAGGTCTGTAGGTCAGAGTTTCTAGGCAACCAGAATCAAGAATCAGTGTTATTTTACACATATTGACAATAACGTAGTTCTACTGAAATCAAAAAGAGCATTTTTGCTTTTCTCTAAAGCTGCAGTGCTCAATATGTACCTCCCTAGGTGTTCTAGTGCAAAGAACTACATGCTTCAATTAAAAGAACTTCAGTGATATTTAAACATGTTTAAGTGATGCTTGAAAGTCATACTGTTCTGACCAGAATGCTAACAAATTTTTATTTTGGCAATGAAATATAGATTCCTTACTGTTCTATTGTCATTCATAGCAGTTAGAACATTAAATATTTTCCACTCTAATAATACAGTGTTCTGTGCATAACATGCTCTCAAATGTTTCAGATCAAAGTCTATAAACTTAATGTCTTTCAACATTAAGGATTACAGATAAGCTGGAGCCACTGTGCATTTACAAAAGCGATTTCATTAGACCTAAACACATCACATCACAAATTAGATTTGTATAATGGCAGAGTACCAGCATTCTGGCAAGTATGTCCATATTAAATTTGCAGACCAGAAAGCTAATATATTTTTTTAAAAAATAGATATCATCTAGGGCTAATATTTCTTCATATATGTAAAATATGATTAATTTAAAATTAACTTGCTCAGTAACAATACCGTAATTTATTATCGTTGTGCATTACTTCAACATATTACCTATACAATGACTTCAGAGATGAGCTTCCACCTAAGTGAAATAAATGAAAGTCGAAGCGTATCAGAATTATATTTATTGGGAAAGCTGAATAGGCTTCTCACCTGTGAAATAGTACAGTACACACGTTCTGTCCTATTTTATTAATTTTTAATAAAAGCCACCAACACACAGTAGGAGACCTGTGGACTCTCGAGCTGAAACTGCCCAGCTATAACTTTTTGATGATGAGAAAATCAGTGTGAAGGACTGGTCGCATCAGTCGCTGGGACCTGGGGAGCAGCATGGGCTGCCTCTGAGAGCACTCGGCCTGGTCCCGTCACTCAGCCCGCTCTCCCCAGCTGGTAGGGACCCAGGCAGGGTAACTGCAGGGTGGCTGCAGAAGTAGTTCTTATGGGTGCTGCATCGCTGCATGTGTTTTTTTATTGCTGGCATGGCAGTGATGTGGCTCTGTGGGAGCCTGGGGCCACGCTGCCCTCCCCCCAGCTGCAGTATCGGGAAAACGTGGCCTTGCCGGCACTGTCTTCTAACTCATCCCACATCTCCTCATTTGAGGGGATTGTAGGAGCCTGCTTCTTGCTGTCTGTTGTTCTAGTGTCCAGTGACACAAGCCCTCATCCTCTCCCAGGCCTGCAGGCACCATGCCCACGTACATACATCAGAAAATATTGCAAAAGAAGGGAGAGTTAAGACAATTATCAGGAGGGCATTTACTAGACTTGGTCATGGTTTCTGCCTTGATGGGAAGGAGGACTACACGAATTAGGAGAGTAGCGGTACCTGCAGCAGCTGTGCGTGCCAGCAGGTACGCCTTGTGGGAGCCTCTGAGGCTGCATCCACATCTGTGAGACAGCAAGTGTGTTGTCTTAGGCATAATCCTTAAGCATAATAATGCTCATAATTCTGAGCATTTCCAAACTCAAACAGAAAATTTTCTCTCTCTGAATTTGTAGGGGTTTACTCATTCAGTAGAATACTGTTAAATTATATCAGATTTTTCAGGAAGAGCCTATTATTTCCACAGAAGGAATTACCTCATGCTATTTTAGACATTTATGACTAAAGACTTTTATTCTACATATTATACTGAGGTCAACCATAGAAAAAAATTAGTCTAGAAATCACAGAATTACAGAATAATAGGGGTTGGAAGGGACCTCTGGAGATCACCTAGTCCAACCCCCTGCCAGAGCAGGGTCACCTACAGCAGGTTGCACAGGAACATGTCCAGGCAGGTTTTGAATGTCTCCAGAGACGGAGACTCCACCACCTCTCTGGGCAGCCTGTGCCAGTGCCCTGCCACCTTCAAAGTAAAGAAGTTCCTTCTCATGTTTAGGTGGAACTTCATATATTCAAGTTTGTGCCTGTTACCCCTTGTCCTGTTGCTGAGCAGCACTCAAAAGAGCCTGGCTCCATCCTCCTGACACCCACCCTTTAAGTATTTATACACATTCATAAGATCCCCCCTCAGTCGTCTTTTTCCCAGACTGAAGAGACCCAAATCCCTCAGCCTTTCTTCATAAGAGAGGTGTTCCTGTCCCCTAATCATCTTCGTAGCCCTTTGCTGCACCCTCTCCAGCAGTTCCCTGTCCCTCTTGAACCGGGGAGCCCAGAACTGGACACAGCACTCCAGGTGCGGCCTCACCAGGGCAGAGTAGAGGGGGAGGATGACCTCCCTCGACCTGCTGGACACACTCTTCTTGATGCACCCCAGGATGCCATTGGCCTTCTCCGCCACAAGGGCACATTGCTGGCTCATAGTCATCCTGTTGTCCACCAGGACTCCCAGGGTCTCTTTCCACAGAGCTGCTCTCCAGCAGGTCAACTCCCAACCTGTACTGGTGCATGGGGTTATTCCTCCCCAGGTGCAGCACCCTACACTTGCCCTTGTTGAATTTCATAAGGTTTCTCCGCCCAACTCTCCAATCTGTGTATGTCTCTCTGTATGGTGGCACAGCCTTCCGGTGTGTCAGCCACCCCTCCCAGCTTTGTGTCATCAGCAAACTTGCTGAGGGTGCACTCTGTCCCTTCATACTGGACCCAGTACTGACCCCTGGGGAACACCACTTGTCATGGACCTCCAACTAGACTCTGTGCCTCTAATCATAACCCTCTGAGCTCTGTCTTTCAGCCAGTTCTGAATCCATCCCACTGTCCATTCAGCTAACCCATGCTTCCTAAGCTTCCCTATGAGGATGCTGTGGGAGACCATGTCAAAAGTCTTGCTGAAGTCCCTGCCCTCCCCTCATCTATCCATCCAGTCATGCCATCATAGAAGGCTATCAGATTAGTCAGACATGATTTCCCCTTGGTGAGTCCACGTTGAGTACTTCTGATTGCTTTCTTTTCCTCCACATGCTTTGAGATGATGCCCAGAATGAGCTGTTCCATCATCTTTCCAGTGATGGAGGTAATGCTGACTGGCCTGTAGTTTCCCATGTCTTCCTTCTTGCCCTTTTTGAAGGCTGGAGTGACGTTGGCTTTCCTCCAGTCCTCAGGCACCTTGCCTGTTCTCCAGGACCTTTCAAATGAGTCATGGGTTTTTGCAAGAGAAGGCAATTAATCACTGGACCACCCTGACATGGGTTTTGGTGGATTTTTCATCACTAGAAATTTCTATGAAGCTATAATGTTTTTATAAAAGACATGCATTTATTCCAACAAGAATTAATTTGGGAATACCCTATAACCTGTTCTGTACAGGAGATCAGACTCAGTCACTACACTGGTCTCTTCTGGCCTTATGATTTATGAATGTATATGTATGCATGTATTTGCTTTAGTAGTTGTTTAAAATGTTTAATGTTTCTATTTTCAGTGTTTTCTTTCATAAAATTCAACCTTTTGTGGTGGTAGCACAAGTCATGTTTCCCTAAAAGCAAACAGCATAGAAAGAATTATTGTCTTTGGCTATTTTGAGGCTAAATAAATCTTTTAATTAAATCTAAAGGATTAATGAATGTAAAAGGAATAAGAACAAACATACAAGTAATTTAAAAAGATCAGAAATACAGACAGCTACCTTCAAAACATAATATTTATGAAGGCCAAAAAAGCGGCTTAAGTTTTAAAAGTGCAAGTTAGACAAAACAAAAAATAGCCGCCTACAACTTTCCAATGTTAAATTAGAAATGTAAATTAATTAAACATTTTTATTATGGCATGAAACCTGGTCAATATTAAAATCTGACACAGGCTGTAGTCTGCTTCAAATAATACTTTGTTGTTAAATATATGTAGTGGTGATTTCAATGCAGTTTATTATAAATATATATGTATATATACATGAAAAATCACCTTAGGAAAAAAGAGTAAGTCTATGTCCTAGGAAGTAATCTGATAATTTCTGAGGTAAACTTAACGCTTATTTTTTACAAAAAACTCCAAAATTATATATCTATAAATGTAAATTTTATAAAGCTAACAACATGTGTGGACAGCCTGTGGCTGTTGTGAACGCTTTCCTCCAGGTGAAGAGTAGGCATGGGAAACAAAATTTGGGACCAGTCCGTAACTATCTTTTGGGTCGCATGCCCCGTCCCCTGAGGCAGCAGGGGGCAACACCTCTCCAGGATGCAACGTATCCATCACCTCTCTCTCCTCAACTAACAGGGTGGTTGTAAACCAGAGAACAGGGAGGCTGCTCTGCCTTTGTGGATCTTGATAAACTAAACCTGCCCTGGGAAGTGCCAGGTGTATTCAAAGCATGCGGTGCCGTGTCCTGATCTCTGGATCCGACGCATATATTTGCAGAAGCACTTCATAGAGAGACGTGGAGTGGCGGTGGCTGTCTCCTTTCACTCGGCTTCTGGCAGAGCCCCGCTGCCCCTGGGAGCACCCTGTGACTTCTGCTTGTCAAGAGCAGTGACCTTCTAGGAGGGTTTTAGGCAGAAACTGCCTCCAGACTTGGAAGCAGGTGCTCGACTGGTGTAAGATGGGAAATGACACTGACAAGCGACATCATTGCTTTCTGGCTGCCTGAGATTCTGCCCACCACTCAGGAGCACTCAAGGGCTTTCTGAGACATTTATTAACCTCCCTTACCCTTTAAGTGAAGAAAGTTTTTGGCAGTAGGGTGTGGGTCAAGCTTTCAAACCGCTCTTCAAGGGTTCAGTATTCTGTCTTAATGGAAAAGATTAGGTATGCTGTAGTTGATACCGCTATATTTACTAATGAGCTGTGGATTGATAGGGATTGTGTTAGGACATAAGGAATCTGTGTTTTCCAGTTTTCCTTGCTCATTTGCTATCTCTCCATCATTCATTTTCAATTAAAAGATTAGTGGTAGTTAGGTCAACCTCTACGGTATGAAGTTCCTACTTCTCTAATTGCAGTTCAGGGGGGAGCAGGGATAAAGAAGTAATCTGGTAGGTTTTGAGAAGGAACAGCTATCTTCTAGCCAGAGATCTTTACCCTGAACTCTTGTGATGGCCACTAAAGATTACTATTAAATGTGCCAAGAAGAAAATGCAAATTAATGTTTATATCAGCATAACCTGCTGTAATAATACCTACACATTTTAAGGGTTTAATTGAAGCTCATTTATTGCCAATGTATATACTTATTTATTTCAGCAGAAATAACACTCTCTTAAAGTGAATATTTGGCTAGTAATACAGGCCTGCTTCTGAGAGCAAATCCTCTGAAGGAGCTGCAGATCACAACACCCAGGCAAGCAGCTGCAACAGAAGGGTTATTTTCTTGGGGATTTCTTTTACCTTTTTAATCCTATTATTCTTTTCTTGTAGAATAATGGCTTTTTTTCACAGCTACAGAGTGGTCCTTTCTTTATAGGATATACGATTGTTTCTTGAAAAAGGATGTTATGCCTGCAAGTTGTTCAGGTCAGTTTATAAGTAATATGAGTAATGTGTCTTTAAAGACTCACATCTGATTTGGTAAATTTAGTCTTACCAGACCACCTGAAATTGAGCTAGTTAATTGGCGGAACTGTTTCCATAGCCTTATTGTATACAATGGGACTGCTGCGTTTTTCTACTGAGGTAGTTTGCACAGATTTAAAGGAATATAGTGGTCAGATGTAGTTTTTGTAAGACGTGCAGGTGTAGATACAATGTGAAATGCTCTCACTGACTTTCTCAAACTGATGGATGGGAAGTTTAGTCACACTAGTTAAATTTAATGGATAAATTGTAGCTCTAATTTGCTCAATGGCAGGCAACTGAGGCATTTGTTTCAGTGTTTGTCATTAAGATTCTAAACCCACTTATTTCCTTGATTTATCTTACTCATAAAACTGAATCCATTCTTTAAGGCTGCTCATGTTGGTTTCATGGCCATAATCTTAGAAACTATATTCTCTATGACAACATGGGTGGCATTCAGGTACCTGGACACCAAAGTGACTTTAGGTGTTCATTGGTGATGCTTAGACTCATTCATTCTAAGTAATTCGGTCACTTCCCAGGATAAAATACTAGAATATGTTATTATCATAGAAATGTTCATTTCTGGGGGAAAAACAAACAAACAAACAAATAGGCAAACCCCAAAGCAATATCATTATTCCAGTCTCAGCTCAGTGTAACGAAAATAGCAGCGCATTGCAGAACAGAGGGTCTCAGAATTATGCGGAAACTGTACAGAAGTTATCAGGAAAGCTTAAATTAATGATGTCCTGTTGAAAAGCATCTTTTCTTAGAGTGCACTTATGGAACAACTCATCAGGCTGGAAAATAATAAAACAAGGAGGCAAGATGATGGCCAAAGCTGTTCAGTTGTGGGATCATTCACAGAATACTTTAAATTCACACTTTATCTGACACTTCTCTTCTTTGATCCCTGTCTTTGTACATTAACCCATTTGGGCAGTCATTCACGCACATTTGCAGAGTGAATAAGACAATGCCTGCATGTTTCCAGATTTAAAAGCCATCCATATCATCTCATTCAAAATGCCATTTCCAACAGAAATTAGTGATTAGCTTGCTTCGTTTTAAAAGAAATTTCGATTTATTTGAACAGAGTTTGAATCTACAACAGTGATATGAAACTAAAGATTATGGACTGAATAGCTCATTGCATGTGTTCTTTCTTCTTTCAAAAGCATAGGAACCTATATTATTTTAAGTATCCCCTAGCCATTGTTGGACTTTCTGCTGAGAGTCCACTGGACTCTCTCCCTTTAAGCTGGTAAACCTAAGTCCTCTTTCTTCCCTTCAATTAAAATGAGATTAATCAGCTTAAACTCATGACTTCCTTATGCCAATCTAGTAAAAAAAAAAAAAAAAGCTGACATTAACTTCGTAAACTTAGATAGCTTCTATATCAAGTTTTCTCCACCTTCCCCACAGTAAAAATGGAGCTGGGAGAAACAGACTGTTGCTCGGATTCTCCATCAGGATATGTAAAGTATAAATTGCTGAACAGAACTAAAAGAGCATCCCTGAGGCAGGCTTGTTTTCCACTTCATCGTGGCTAATACTCATCCAAACCAGTGTTAGAAAAAACATTAATAGGGTGCATAATAGCTCCCCTAAAAAAGTCAGCAGCTGCCTCACAGAGCCGCAGCTGAAATCTTATCCGACACTGTAGGCGAGATTCCCGATGCAGACTTATAAGGGTATGCCCTCCAATACAGTTTATTTGTTCGTAACAAAAGACAGATCTGGATATTTAAACCAGAATTAAAATAATAGTAATAAAATTCTTCCTCTACAAAACACATAAATGTATACACCACTTGTAAAATGTGTCCCTAAGTGACGGCTTTCTATTTGAGAGCAGAGATGGCAGTGGACACCAGTCTTGAGAGTGGTGATTCCCAGCCTGGGTTCAGTCAATGAGTTACTCTGACAAGTCCTGTGTTCTGCTAGTGACATCTGCGCAACAGTTGTTCTCTTCTTCTTTTCCATTAAGATTGTGCAAATATTTACTAAGATCCATAAAGACTGAACAGTGAAAGAAGAGGGGAAGGAAGCCCTTTTACACAGTGACAAGACATTTGTTGTGCCCCCTAGAAATTATACTGACTGAAAAGAGTTAATTTCTCTTTTAGCCTGGCAATAAATTTACATACCTCAAACAAAATTAAGACATGCAGGGGCTGACTCATTTATCATTTATGGAAAACCGAAGTGGTTCTTTGGTCAAAAGTGAAAATGCTTCCATGCTGGGAGGCAGCTTGCGCACGTTTTGTTTCTTCCTCAGTGGCCTGGAGCCCAGAGAGAAGAGCTGTTGTTTCTGTCAGGGCTGAAATACACTGACAAAGCTCTTTCCTCCTGCTTCCGTCTCACATGTCATGCACTAACTTCATCCCTGGCATCTGCACAGTGCCATTCAAGTTCAAAAAGCTGGGCTTTCTTATGCGCGAGTCTCCATCTGGAATCATTGTGGCAGCACAGGGCGATGCTGCAGGGGAACGAGCATAGAGACCCATAACCTTGTGCCAGCGTGAGCCGGATTATCTACACAGCACAGCCTTGTGCTGTGCAGAGCTGCTTACGTGGGCCTGAGGTCAAAAGAGTCAAACTGAAGCTCCAGTGAGGGAACGTAAGTCTTCCCTCTCGCTTGACCTGGGCGGACTGCTGCCCCAGTGCAGCCATCCCACTGTGGCTTTCGGAGCTGATGCAGCCAGTGTCAGCTTGTGCATCTTTCCTTCATCCTTCACTTCACTGATATTTCAGCATTTTTTGATCATCGCTCACTTTCTTATGAAAAAAAGTAGATTGCTAAACAATATCTATTAGCTTTGCACACAGTAAGCACTATGGGGTTATTTCTTTATTAGTAAAATGGGGTAATACCATTTAGTCATTCTCCCATACTGCTTTATAGGCTGGAAATACAAAATGTTAAACATGCATGCAGCCATATTAACCTTGTAAGCTCATCTGGGCAAGAATTGCAACCAGCTCTGTTTATTCTAAAAATAACATTTTTCTTAAAAGGGATTAAAGTTCCTTGAGTGCCATCCTCCCTTGCCAAAGCGAACCCATAAAAGCAAAGAGATGACAAGCAATGGGACATTTCTTACTGATATCCTCTCACGGCATATTTTCCTTGACAATGACAGATTACATCTTTTCAAGGAATTTTTGCCTTCCACAGATAAAGAAACAGAGCACCCTGGACATGTTAATCACTTTCACTAGCTATTGCAAACCCTGCCTTAAAACCTCAAAACCGCTAGTGAACACTGAGTCGTGACAGATGGTTGCAGGCTGTGTGCAGTGTGTTTATCTGAGGGTGAAGTATGAAGTCATATGTATTTGTGTATGTCTGTAATGTATCTTCACTGGGCGCTTCTTGCTCACCCTTTAAATATCAGCTTATTGAGTGATAAACAAAGTAGAACATGGAATTTGCCTGGTTGTTTTCATTAAAAATTCTGTCCCGTTCGCATTTTTTGCATCCATTTTTTCTCTTTGTGGGTTTCTGTGTGCTGAACTCAGACTGTGAGCACAGGGATTTTTTTAAATGCAAAAAGGAGATCCCAGACACGGTTTAGGTCTTAAGAGTACACGACAAACTGTTAAACATTTGTGCAACCACTAAAGCAGTTAAGTCTTGCTTCTGTTCATGTCTGCTAAAGGTGTGTATGCCTGCTCTGCTAAAAGGTGGAATGCCGAGGAAATCCACAACTGCGTTTAAAATATATTTTGTTAATATATACACTAAGAACTATCATATTGTGGCATAAACAGAGCACCGAATGGGACGGCCAAAAAACAGAGCTGCTTTTTATTAACCACTAACAGGATGATTGCCAAAAACAGAAGTCATAATCATATGAGAGAATTTCATCTCTCCTTCTGTAAATTGATAGTGATATTCTTTTTCTTTTTAGGCTTTTGTTTCTATGAGTTTGTAGCACAAATTACCGCACTTCTGTTGTTGCTGTATGACATACAATGAATCTTCTTGAACGAGAAATGAGAAGAAACTGCACTTTTTACTGAAAGAAGACTTGGAATACTCTGTCCTGTCCACATCCCTTGCCTTGCAAATGATTGATATCACTGTGGTTTCATGCAGTGAAATAATCACTTATAGAGGAAAATGGGCTCTGTCTAAAGAAACACAGTCTGAAACAATTGGGGTGTAAATAATACTGTGTTTGTCATCAAGTGTGACTGGGAAAAGGTCACGTTATGCCAAGATTTACTGTAAATTGTTAGGGAATAGGATGGGTTTGGATTTACAGTTGGCAAGCTCGACAAGACTTGGAAAACTATGGGTGGGAAGCCGCCCTTAGAGTGCACAGGTGAGGGGTGGCACAGAATAGCGATAAAGATTTTGTCCTGATCCAAAAAGTTTAAGTAAAGGCAAGATTTTGTTCTTTTGAGGAAAGAAGTGTCTTATGTTTTCATTTTTATCAACAGTTAAGTTGCTGTTATGAGGTAGACTTGAACTGGACAGCCACGTAGTTACTGAAATATTTCCCTGGGGAAGGAGTAAATGTCTTGTAGTGGTGAGTTTTCACCTTCTTCAAAGACTGCACTAGCCTCATTTTTTTCTGTGCTTCTAATAGTATATTCTCCAAATGTTGACACCTAACTTTGCAGATCTGGATCATCGGGATCCTCATCCTGAGGAGTAAGGTGTTACTGATAGAATTAAACCCCTGTTCAGTAATGTAGAAGCTTCTCACCTGCATGTTGAAAATATAACCCATTGAAGGATGTGGAAGCACTGTTACAGGACACTACTGCACGTTGCCATCCCTAGCTCACTTTTCTAAATACGCAAGTGAGTACCATTACACTCAAAAGTCAAGTCTCAAACTGTATTTAAACATTTACTTTGTTAAAAAAAAAAATAAAAAAAAAATCACAAAGTGCTGTATGAGGGCATAAGAGAAGTGCCAATAAGACTGATGAAAAGAGTCCGGTGTGTTTTGAGGGTTTTTTTGACCAGTAACAGGATAATTGCCAGATAACTGCCTTGAGATACCTGGTAGATTTTATGAGAACTTGTAACATCATGCACCAGTAATTCAGATGACCTGTGGTTTTACTGTGCAAGAGTAGAGAAAGGGACTAGACCTATACTCAAAATAGATGCAAAGACTTGCCTGTATCGAATGGTAGTAATGTAGTCACTCTTCAAACTGTCTTATCACCTAAGTACTTCTGAAGTTATCAAATACTGGTGAGTGAGCAAATAGTGGTGAACAGAGCGATGTTTCAATTCTGCCTTGTAAAAACCCACTGCACACAATGAAAATTACTTTCACCTGTACTTAGATGTTTGTCCCTTAAGAGAGTCTTGTAGTAAATGGAGAGAGTTTGGCTCATTGGAAATACAACACTGAAACTGGATACTATGCAGTTCATTAGAGATACTCAGCTCCTATAAGATCAGACTGCTCTGACCCATAGTTCAGAAGTTACTGCCAAATTCAGATTAAAATATAAAGAATATATTAGACACATTATTTCTAAACATTAATGCTCCCAATGGTTTTAGAAAGACCTATGAAATATGGTCTTTAGGTTGTTTACCCTGCATAGAAGTGGGGATTAAGGCTGGAAAAAATGAATCTGTGAAGCACATTTGATCCAAAATCCGTCGGAGTCAATTCAGATTTACATCGTCTTCAGTAGATGTGGTATTGGTCATTAAGACAGAGTGAGATTCAACTGTTTAATTAGCATAATACAAGAAAAAAAGTTACTTGTTGCACAAGTTTAACACTAAAGTTATAAATTACAGAAGTATACACTCACTATTCAATGACCCCACTATTTCAGCTTTGTTTGTGTTTGCTACATGTGATCATATAAACCATTCTTTTACAGAACATTTACTTTGAGAATGTTTGATCTCTGTTTCCGATTTTTAATCTTTATTTGGCATGCAAGGCTCGAAACTCAACATGTTAACAATGAATTTTCACTTTTCAGATATAATGTGCAGATGATTATCTGCGCAGCACAAAAGCTCTTTGCACTGCTGGCCCTGAGCAAGCTGTTACAGCACAGGACACGTTCATGTCAGAGATAGTCACATTGAGCTCCCTTTATCGTCAGTAGACTGATGCAGATCCTTTCAGAGGATTCACCTGGCCTATTTTAAACAGTTAGGCAAGTGAGACAAATCATGTTCCTTTCTATAGAAACTCTTGATAGGGTCTTCACTGACTAGTTGAGATGCAGGTTATTGTAAATCCCCAAATTTTTTATTATAGTAGAATAACTTTGCATTTGAAGCCCTAGGGTACAGATTGCTAAACTGTGGTGCTTGAGCTTCTTTTGCTTCACCTTCAAGGCTGGCTCACCTTCATGGTCAACATGATTCAGCTAGAAAGGGACCTCTCTAGCCAGTTTAATGCAAACTCTTTTGGGTTATCTCAGTTCCTTAGTCTAAAAGGAAATTCACTCATGTCTCCACCGATACTGTGAGCTGTACACATCTCACAGTGTGTCCCACAGTCCTGGTTCCCTCATTGTCCTCTTCAGACAACACATATGGCTCCTTATATACCCATGTTCCTGCTCTGAAAAGGAGAGAAAGAAAGAGGGAGAATGAAAGAGGCAAAGAACGAAAGAAGCAAGGAAGGAAAGAAGGAAAGAGAGGTTTCATAATGTGGTGGTGCATGCTCAGGTCTCATCGTCATGGGCATTCAAATGTAAACACATTTTCTGCAACCAGCTGAATGGTGAATCTGAGCTTGCCATGGGGCTGGAAAGCCATAGCCATAGCTACGCTATGGATCATTCCCAGAAAGAAGCCTTCTCTTGCTCTTTTACATTAGGTGGTGCGTGTCTGGTGAATGTTGTCTGTATGAAGACTTTTGAATGCAGCTCAGAGGGTCAGAGAATCTGACCACTCCTCCTCTTCTAATGCCTTGAAATCAATGGAAGTTTTGCTTGGAAGCTAAAAGTAGAGTTTGAGCCAATCTATGACTGTGAATGAAAATGTATTCTAAAGTATTTTAGCCATTCTACTCACTGAAAATGCAAATTTGTTTAGTAAATACAATCCTCATGTGCATACTGCTATTTTCTAAATATTCAAGTAATAAGAGTTTCTCATGATTCCTTTAAATGACTGTATCACAGTTTCTTTTAAGTCACCCTTTTTAGGAACTGTTTTCTAAGGATTCAGCTTGAATGGAAACATCATCTGCTGGGGAATACCAACCCCGAGGCCAACAGGGCATGAGGAGCCCGGTCTAGACTGCCTGTGATGCATCTTAATGGTATTTCCTAAGTAACAAATCTTTGCTCTTGATTTGATGTGTTCAGGTTTTACTGTGAAACATCACTTTTCCTTAGAAAAGTCAGGGTCTTTTTCTCAATAAACTTTTCCCCAGGGTTAGATGTTCTCAGGAAAGTTTTGGTCAGTCAAGACTTTGGTGGAAAAGACTGTCTATTTAAAAAACTCAGACAATTTTTTTTTTTCAGCATAGTAATGCTCCCTAAAATATTTTGGTTTAATAATGACATGAATTTTCTATGTTTTATATTCATCTGTAGCACTTAGACAAAATTGTATATATTTCCATCCTTTCAGTTTTCATGAAATCACTTATTTGGCCTAGCATAACTTTAAAACTTTCCAGCTTCCATGGATGGAGAGATCATTACAAATTCTTTTCCATTGATTTGGAAAACATTTTATTAATCCTAAAAAAGAAAAAAAAAGTCTTCATCTTACAATAGTAAAACTTTCAGGTTTTGCAACTGTGAAATCTCTCTCTCTCTCCTCTGTTTTATTCTCCTCACCTTTGTAAATCTTCCCCAATTAGCATGGACAGTTTACCACTCAAACCACCTATCCAACTGCATAGTGATTTACCATTCTGTTTCATTCATTCATAGACATATCTCGCTTCCCTCAGTAAAACCCCAGATTCCACACAATTCCTGTTTCAGATCTCCAGCTTGCAAAACCTAGTCCACTTTTGCTCAATAACAGCATGCAAATGTTTGTGTTTTTTTTTTTAGCAGAAATATGAAAGTTTTGCACCCACAATGACAGTGCATATACATGCAGATCGGTGTCTCCTTTTCATTAGGTTGTATTCCCTTTCCTTTTCAGAAGGTGATTTCACCATACCTAACCCAGTGATAAAGCCCTCTCTAGCCAAGGGGTGTAGGCAGACTTGCAGACTCCAACTTCCTTTTCAGTAAGTGTGGAGTTTTTGCCCATTTCTTATTACAGAATATCCTATGCTAGAGCCCAATCAAAAGACACTTATTAAATTGAATGGGATTGTTTCCATAGACTTTTCTGGGTTTTGGATCAGTATTCACAGAAAACCATCTAATAAATTATAGAATAATTGATAGTCGATGACAAGAGTTTCAAATGCAGGCTTGTCACGCAGCTGCCAGCACTGCCTTGAAGAGATAGGAGCTATATAAATCTAGGAATAATGAAATCATCCATTTTTTCCAGGGACAAATGCAATCCAGAACTGAAGCAGTGAAACCACATCTGATGCTAGACAAAGGGAATATTAACATACGTATGTTTCCAACTACAGGGGTATTTCTTGAATTGTGTGTTCTTATTCTTGCCTTTCAGCCAGCTTTTTTCAGGCCCAGCTTTTCAAAGTGAAGCACTGCACTGCACAGGTGAGAAAAAGCTGATGTAAATGTGTTAGTGGTCGTTCATGCAGCCAGACACCAAGGCTTTGCTGATTTCATGTGTGTCTCTAAAATCCAGTGATCTCAGAGGCAGAGTATAGATCTTCTGTTGCTGATACCACTTTGTTCATCAACCTTTGTCACTTTGAGTCACCATTTTTGTGATACCTGCTTTTCTGGAGTTCATTACTTTTTGTTGGATTGTTACTTTTGTCATCTGAAAATGTTCATTAATAAGAGAATATTTACTTTGAATAGCAACATACCTGTACAATCAGATAAAAGAAGTCTGACAGCATCACAGAGCTGCATAAACTGTTTACAGTGATAAATCTTGTATGTGGTATCAGGGTCCCCACTTTTATACACAGGAATTCAGGCAAAAGTTATAATACGGACATATGAAAGATTGAGTAATTTAAAAACAAAAGAGGCTATGGTTTTGTATTAGATTTGATGGGGCAGATCTATTTTTCATGCCTAGTTACTTTGATCTTGACAGGTTGCTCGTATTCCCAAAATATGTTCACAGAATCAGGACTTCTCCCCGGAAAAAAAAGTAAAAATGTCCTTGCGAGAGTCAAAAGGCAATTACTACACATCAGTTTTAACTTGTAAGGGTGTACAGCCACACATGGCAAGTGTCATATTATAGATACAAAGTGGAATTTGCGGATTTTATTATAATTTATGCCCTCATTTATTGAGAATCTCTGCTCTGCAGCAAGTCAAAGAAGGTGGGTTCTATTACCTGGTGCTGCCATTACACATAGATGTGTATTTCATCATTCAGTAGGTGAAAATAAGAACACAGGGAAAAAAGTACACAAGATTAATTTGAATGTTGTAGAACCTTTTAGTTTTCATTACGATTTTTTGTAGATATTTTTGTTTCTTAGAATAGAAAGTTTACCGAAAATTAAATAAAGATGTTCTTCCACAAGCAAAAGACAGGACTTGATTTATATCTTGTCCTGGTTTTTAGTTTTTTTTTTCTTCTCCCTAAATAGTTGTTTACCCATTTTGATTAAATGATTTAAAATTCTATGTAGAGCAAAAAAGAAGGTCAAATCTTGCCCTGCTAAGTACAACGACCTCACAGAGTTATGGCCCTTAGGTCTCACACAAAGAAAAGGGCAATAGACTTTGAAGCAACCACGAAGAATGGGGTTGGGGGGAAAGGGCAAAACTGAAGACAACATACAGACACTGGATGGTGCATCTATAAAAGGAATGTAAAAATTGACATTTTATCAACATAAGGGTGTAAGCCAAGTACTATGATACAGACAAATTGGCGATTCTTTCGGGGCACCTGATCTCCTTCAGTTTCTGTGGACTTTCTATGTTACTTTAACAAAGCCTTAAAGCAGCAAACAACCATCTTCAGAAGTCTCTGTGATAAGATATGCATCAAGCAATGTCAGCTTGAATTAAACTCATGTGACTGAAAACCCTGGGTATCTAAATTACATCCTATCCATTTGCTTAACTTGTTTGTATGACCTATAAAATTTATTTTTATGTAAACTACAGTACAAATGCCCTGAAGCCCTTTAAAAGGAGATTAAGTCCATGCTTAACTGTAAATGCTTTTGTGGATTTTAGTCATACCCTATAATATATGTGATTGTAAGTTATTTTATGTACTATATGATTATTATAGATTGCTAAAAGAGACCCATCTTTAAGAAAATTAAAAATAAATGAAAAGGTTATTTTCTTAGTTGGTGGCAGACATTCAAAATCTGCTTGTAAATGAGTGTATTTTTAAATCAAATACAAAGGATCCCTTTAAGTATATGTTTTCTTACCTTGAGGCTTAGACTGAAGTTTTTGTGTATGATTTGTTGATACAAAGGTTAGATCTGGCTTCAAAAATGGCAAAGTATCTTTACATAAAGTCCAAATACGTCAGTGTTCGTACACTGCCCCTTTCTAAGACCTTGCAGAACCCAAATCAAAATGTTTATTTAAACCTGTTCCCTCACTTCAGAAAGCCAAAAAAAGAAATACAACAAAATTCAAACTGCAACACCTCAGTTGTATCTTTTTCCATGACGGTCAGGCGGAAAAGCTGTTTCCAACATTTTTATAAGCAACCAGAACTCTTAGCTTATCTTGGTACATGATATGTTTCCATGAAAAACTGAAGCCTGTGTAAATTTTGTTTTATATCTGTTTGTGTATGTCTATGTAAAACCTCACACAGATAGTGTGAAAAGATACTGCAGGTACATTGTATGGGAGGTGTGTGTGAATGGTTGAATTATGGCCAAACGGTCACCATGCTGTAGTTAAGGTTGTTTTCTGTTTATAAGAAAAATTGCCTAGCTGATCAAAATTTTCAGAATATAATGTTAGACTTTTTAAAGGAATGGAAAAAATCCAGCTAAGCAATTAAAAATACTTCCTCAAAATTTATGAGTTTAAATTTATGCTTTCTGAGTCTCCTAGTGCTTTAAGAAATGATTGAATGTAAAAATTTCCTAGGTTATGACTTATGTCTTCAGTACAAGCTGTGAATGTAGGATCTGTGACACCGCAGCACCTCTTTTCACAAAGGGCTTTTTTTTCCAGCAAAATAATTGTATTTATGTAATCCCCCTGAAAGAAATGGAAAATTAGATGACAAAAATGTGCGGTTACGGATCAGTTAAAGTTATTCTACCTAACAGATTAAGTCCAAGACCTAAGAAAAAATAAAATTAAAAATCCTATATTCACTGACACAAGAAAATTATCTCACCAATAGGAAACTTCATATCCCACCTCAGAGCTATGCTGGGAGGGATACCTTTTCTTCAGCAGTCTACTGCAATCTGGAGATGTGCACATAGTGTGATGCAGCTAAACGCAAGGGATGATGTATGGGACATATGCTATTTGTAATGCAGTTAGATAGGGGTAAACTATATTTTTCCATTACTTTTAAAGGTAATAACATCCTGGGTTTGTCTGTCTTCATGAAAAAGACTTTTTTTTTAGGAGTGGTGGTGGTGGTTGGGTTTTTCTGAAGGATCGTAGTGATGGATTTCTTTATATTGATTTTGGATGCCGACACTGGTTTCTTCGAAAGAGAAAAAACTGCCCCATAGCCTAGATCTAGATCTCACATTTAGATCTCAAAGTGCCGAACACAGGTATACTCTGCTTTGGTTTGAACCTGGCCTTGTCTGTTACTTTCAGGGTGTGTATAATGTTTCTGCTTTTAGGTATTTACTAACTCCTTCCAGAGTTAATCTATGTAAATAACTTATATCCTGCCTTCCCTGGTTTTCCTGGCTGCCTCTGTTCTGTGGCTGGTTTAATTCAGAGTGTAAGCTCTTTAGTGCAGGGACTGCTGTTTGTTTGCTGGGTGTTGGTAGAGTGCCTAATCATCAGAAATATGCTCAAACCTGGCCTCTTGGCACTCCTCTAATTCAGTGATAAATGGGAATAAGATACTAGTCTGGGATCTCAGGATCTTTAAATTGCTAATATATACCTGCTAGATACAACAACATGAAAGTAGCTAGTCTTATCATCTCATGTGGGTTTGTTTTAACTATGTCCGTAAACTCTGTGTTTATGAGCATGGGTTCTCTTGGTTCCTTGCAGTTGTTGGGGTTGAACATCGTCTGACAGAAGTCAATATCTCTTTGAAAAGGCCAGCTAAACTGCTACGGTGGACTCTGTCTCACACTTCTCAGTCAAAATCAGCCCCTTTGATCTTATACAGATGAGATATTTGGGCTCTCCAATCTTAGCTATTGACTGAAAGCTGTTCAATAACTACTACCATAAGCCGCTACTGCAGTGAGCTCTGGTAGTGCTGGGGATCCTCACATCTTCTGGTGGGATGGCAAAGGCCAAAAGAGACAGTGAGTGCACATCCTGAGACATATTCAACTCAAAAGCCTTATGATACCCTATCGCTAGCTTCTCTGCTGATACAATAGGATAAATGTCTGTGAAAATCCATTTTTTCAAAAATTCCCCATTTAAACACTGTGAAATTTGGCTTGCAGTTTTCCAAGTGCTGATCTACCAGAGGAGTTTATTCTTACATTGGATTTGTGCTGGTACATCATTTAGCCTGTGTGCCTTAAGTATTAAAGTATGTGAAGTTTATTTTATTGAAAGGAATGCTTATGGTGTATCGTGAAAGCATTTGGCTTCTGACTTCTGGCTTTCATTCCACCCGTTCAATCATGAAGTGGTTAAGTGTTATTTATAGCTCTTAGACATTCTTTAAGGATGAACATATCTACTCAAAAAACAAGTAGTCTTGGTGCTCGTGGGTAATTTATAGTGATTTTAAAGTTAGGAGAAAACTGTGAGCTCATACTACAGGCTGAAAACCTGTCCATTCATTACTGCATGGCAATGGAATTTGGTTGAGAGGTTGACATAATCTGAGGAAGCTGAGATTCACAGCATCCAGGTACAACTGAGCAGGGAAAGGCTGAGTTACGCATCCTAAGGAATGACATAACTTTTTTTTCTCCCACTTTTTTCAATACTAGACACAAACAGAGGATTAAAAAGACCTTTTTTTTTTTTCAGTGCACTCCATACATTCTTTAATTTAATTAAAAAAATGAATTCCTTCAGTATTGGAACATGTCAATTTACAGAAAGCAGAAACTCAGAGTTTCTTTTCAGTAAGATGTTTTTATATTTTAAATCATAGGGTGAGAAGGTGTTTTATATAAAAAAGTTCGTTGACTGTAATTGAAGTACACCTTTACATCACTTTTACTGCACAATGAAATCCAGTCTTGGTCTGACGTCATTAAAAGACGGAGAACCTGTCATCTCTATTGTGAAGTTGTCTCACTGCTGAGATGTTTCCTTGCTTCAGTTTCAATGTCTGGCTTCAGTACAGAGCTACTGGTTCTAATTAGACCTTTCCTCACTGGATTAAAGAGTTTTCCAGTACATTTAGTAATTTCTTCATATTCTTGTACATTGCAAGTCATCTTCCTGTTTATAAAATAGTGAGTGAGCTTCTCACTTTCTCATTGTACGGCATCTTCTCCAATCCTCAATTTCCTTTTGTGGGTTTTGGGCTTTTTTAGTGTTGTGTTTTTGGTTTTTTGGCTTTTTTTTCCCCTCTTTTTCCTTTTTTTTAGCTAACACTGTTATTCAACATATTTTCTACATATGGGCACAAGACAGCAGAATTTACCTAACCATTGCTGTACGCTGAGGTGAACTAATCCTTATTTTCTATTTCTTCTCCTCATGCTGCCAAGGATTGTCTTCACTCACTGTGCCTCTTTCCCTTGTAGTGGCAGGAAACCACAGCTCTTCCACACAGATGGGCAAGCAAGTTTATCTCTCTCCTCCTGCTTTGTCATTAAAACACATTTCCTTGAAGCCACAGCCTAGTCAATGGACAAGATTGGCAGATCCTTCATTGGCAGTTCCCTCATTTTTGGGGCAGGAGAGACCCATGCACTGCTAATGGCCCTTTGATTGCTTTTTCCACACTTGCTGGGCCATTTCCTTCACTCCAGGCTTCTATGACCAAATGGAGAGCCTAATTCACATTGCCTTTTACAAGCTCAGTGTCCATAAAATTAAATGGAATTATTAACAGGATACATGTGCATTCCTGAAACCGCTACCACCATTAGTTTTGCTTTGTCTGTCCCTGTCTCCCCCTCCATTTATTGTCCTTTCTGAAGAAATTCCAAAGTATCCCCACTTTTCTCTGTCTTATTTCTTCTCTTTAACATTTGGTGCATTTATCAAACAAGGCTGACATATTTTATGAAAAGATAGCTTGATTTCAAACAAATAAACATTATGAGTAGTAATCTAAATAAAGATATACACAGATACAATTTATTTAGAAAGAAGGAATTCTGAAGGAAAAGCTCCTGATTTAGGCAGAGTTCCAGAAAGACACCTAAGCACACATATGACACTTTTTTTTAAAAAAAGTAATTTTATTGTCTTCAGTAGATTGTATATACTTTAAGCTAAGCACAGGCTTCTATGTTTTCTCTGAAATCTTATGTTGATAACTCTGCATTCTAACCTGGATTGCAGTACAGTTGTTCAATAATAGCTATTGAATAATAAATTTGATTGTTTAACTTAGGGTTAACTTAGGGTCACTTTCTGATTTTGTATGTAGAGTTTTTAGCATAATGAGGCCTTGTTCATGTTAGAGTCCCTAAGTGCTATTTCAATGCAAATAATCATAAAATATATGCTTAGATAATTAGATCATTGTTTCATGAATCAAAATGGTGTATTTATATACTCCTAGAAGTGTCATTATACAATCGTAACATACTTTTTATTATTGTTTATTTGTAGTTAAAATAACTGAATAAGAAACATCAAAATAGTAAAAAAAAAAAAAACCAGTGATGATGTGAATACCAGCTATGGCTGAGAACATAAGTCATTGAAGGAAGAAGACATGATCACACATAAAAAGCCTGTAGAATTTTTATGTCATACTTCCAATGTCATGGCTTAACAGCCTCATCCTGTAAGATACAGTCTCATCTTGTAAGTTATAGAAGATAATCTGTTTATGTGGGAATCAATAAGACCTTATGTTGCTTAGCAATGACATACATCGATATCATTAATATTTCTGGTTTCAACTGGGGACTGTCTTTGAAATTACATAAGTTTCACAACTCTGAGGTTTTGAGTCTTTGCATTTTCCAGTCTTTAACCTATCTATTGACATATAAACAACATAATTTCACAGATTACTATGAATGGAATGCTGCCTACATCTTGACATTGCTTTTGCATCTCCTATGATATGGAAATAAGCGTTGATATTTTGATACCCTGCTTAACTTTAAGATTTGACAATGGTGCTTACTGTAAAACCTGTTTAAACCTCATTCTGATTTGTAATGACTAAATAACGATAAATATTCAGGGTTTTTTAGAAAGAATAAAGTGCTCAGTTTCAAATTATGCCACTTTGAATGGATCCTCAAAAGATGTATTTTACTAGTGATTATACACTAGATGGTATTTTATTTTAATTATCAACCTTTTATTATTGGAATACAAACAAGTCTGTGAAGAAAGGAGTGATCTGTTCTGAAAAATAGTACAGAACATTTCTTTTAAATCTTCCTCTGAATTACTTCCATTAAAGCTATCTGTTTTGCTTATCTTGGAACACTGGTATCTATCTGAGGTAAATAAAATAACCTTTTTTACTACTATTCCCTTTTCCTTTCATTTAAAGTGTCTGAGGCAATTTACCCTTTGCACGAGCATGCAGAAATTCTATTTACAAGAGGAGATAAAAACTTCTCTATTCCTATTACTCAGGGATGCACATACTATATGTTATGTAGCTATTATGGTCTCAAAGGAGGGCATCAGGATTCACTTCAGTACTTTAGAATCCTTTTACAATCTCTCCAGGCTGTGCAGCAGGATTGGTGCTACTACACAGATTACACGCAGTGTCTGTGATCACAGACAGCCTGCGCTAAGTTGCATCTTCAGCTTTCGACAGATTGATTCTGGATCTGATTATCAGTTTGGAAAAAGTGTCATCAACTGCTTTCTGAAAAAGACTCTCCCTTTCATGTGGTCTGCTGAAAGTTAAACTCTATTCATTTGTTAATTACTTTACTGAGAAATCTTTTGAACAGCGCAGCCAATACTGAGAGATAGTTGAAAATGCTTGCACTCAGGAAGCTCATGCGGCTTTGACAGGCTTATATGGTCAATGAGAGAGCTCACTAAATCAAAAATGAAGTTGCTAAGTTCCTGTGCTCCTCTGTGGTTATGAGACTCTCATGTTGTGCAAAAGAAACACCTGCCTGTGGGAGAGGCTCTCTTGCACACATGTCTCCTCAGAACTTGAGGAGACATGTTCTGGACAGGGTTGAAGTTTTTTGGTGTGTTGATTGCATGTCCAGTAAAACGTTGACAATGATGGCCTACCTACAGTAGATGCATGGTCAGTATCGCTGGCAACTAAATTCCTGAGCAGATCTTGTCTCCAAATGGAGAGAGAAAAGAGGTGTCTTCATCAAGACAGTGCTCCAGGAATACCCAAAAGGCATGTTTAGCCACGTACAATTTAGCCAGACCTTTCCTCTGCTCTATTAGCTGAAAACAGGGAATGATGAAAAAGCTGCACGAAGCAAGCTGCAAATTACTTTGGATATCTGTTTGATCTTTACATCTGTATATATAACTGATATCTGTACCCAAAGGAACCCAGCATCAATTTCTAGTCACTTGAGACACAGGCACCTGCCCTGGCTAAAGTGTGACTCAATATGGAGGCAACACGCAGACAAAACAAGAATGTCCTCGGTCAGAGAGACGGGCTAAGCAAACAGTGACTTCAGTAGAGCAGCACCTCAGTCATGAGTGATGGTATGAATTACCTGATAAAAGCAGCTTGTAATATTGTCGTGTAAAAGCACCAGTCAGGCTTGAGTAGGCATGGGTTCCTCAGCTACAGTAAACTTAGGAGGATAACTATCAGTTATTCAGAAAATAGCTAATCACGGTTTATTTGAGAACAATATCCTAAATTATATGAAAGGTGCTGAGGTACTGGCTCATGAAAAATCATGTGAGGAAAACATCCATTAAAAATTATGCATAACTTAGTGTTGTTTTTCTTGACTGATAACTGCAAACAAGAACATAGTGTAAGAATGCACACACCAGAACAACTCAATGATCCGTGTAAACTGGTATATTGCCTCTGGTAGTGTTGCATACCTAAATTATTACAGAAAGATGATATGGAGACATAATTATAATAACTACCCAAATAAGAGTGAATTCTGCCATTGTAGGTTAAAGTGAACAGCACCATACCTCTGTGAGTAGTCTGTCTGGTTCTAAATACGTAGTGCTGTGCAATGGAAGAGCGATAGTTCTGCAGGGGAGGGAAAGGAAATACCTTTATGACCTCATATTATCCATTTATACTCTGAGTCATTAAAATGATTGCTTCTTATAAAAGTTATCTTTGCTAGTAGAGGAATATGTGGGCAAATACTCCCTCTGACAATCAGTGTGCTTTGGATCAGACTCAAAACATACATATTATTCAAACTTAACTTGCCTTCACTCCTACTGAATTATTTGCCCCCAAAAGAAAACATCTGACTCTCCATGAAACTGCAGTCAATGGTGAAATTCCTGTCAAGTGCTGCAGGTCCAGCATGCTCCTCATGTTAATTGTAAATTGCACCATAACGTGTTATGCAAAAATAAGATTCTGTACCAGTAATTTTCAACCTGTAGCCCCCCAGTGAATAAGGAACAAGAGTCTACTGTCAGTAGATGAAATTTATTGCACAGTGTCCCTTCCTTCAATGGAAAAGTTTAGGGGATCCACAAATCAAAAAAAGATTCCAACAACACACTACTGGGTCCAAACGTGTAGCATCTGAACAGGTTGCCTTTCTGTTTGTCAGTTTTAATTGTAGATTTTCTTTATTGTTGACCATGAAAGATATTTTCTCCAAGTGTTTAGGGCCTCACTAAGAGAAAATGAAGAAAAATGGAAGGGAAGTATGAAGAACAGATGAATTTCATAAAGCTGCGGTTCAGTTCATGCCCACATGTCTACGTTTTCTTTCTATGGAAATGAAGTAGGGGGATGATTCATAACAGGGTCTTGCTCTGATGTGGCAGTAGGGATGTGGCAGGACTGTATTGCCTGATCCAGGATGTAGGAATTGCTCCCAGGTCCTGCAATTTAGATTTAGAAGAAAATATCTCTTGCTGTAACAGTTAAGACGGTAAACTCCATCAGTTCATCTAGTTTAATCCACTTTTGCTCAAATACTTTGGTGGCTAATCTGATTCAGACAGTGTGTCATTCTATTTCTCAATAATTTTATTTCAGTTAACCACATTTTGCTAGTCGGTATTTGTTTTTGCAACCATAGTAATGAAATATGTTTATTGGCTAGAGATACAAGAATTCTAAGCAGGTGTCTAGCTTTGCAAATTTCAGTAATTCAGAAGATCTCCCATCCACGCTTTTAATAACTGAAATTTAAACATTATAACCCTTTGTTTCTCTGATATCAAATCATAAATGTCTCAATTTGGAATTGGCCAAGAAACTGCGAAAATATTTATCTGCTCTTCAATAGTATCGATATGTGCAATTCCAGTATTTTGCTATTAATTTTGTCTGATCTCTTAGAACATTGTTATCAGTAAGCAACTGCAGTTTTCCTCTGCTCATCAAATCTCCATTGGCTATGGTGTCTTTTGGTATAAGATCATACCAGTTTATTCTGTTATGAATTGTTATGGCAGTGACACTGATGATTGATACTTCTGATATGTTTGCTGGCTACTTTTTAAGCTGTTATTGTCCTTCGGTGCTGTTGAAAATATCCTTACAACCAAATTATTCTCAGGTTCAGAGGTTACTTTCATTACAACTCTATCTTGTGTTACAGTTACATTTTACTTTTATTTTTGGTTTTGGTTTTGAAAATATGTTTTTTGTCATTCTTTGATTATCTCTTTTTTGTTTCCCTTTATTTTTTCCAGGTAGTCATAGACTTATGAAAGTTAGTTAATTTTTACATGTCTTAGTCATTTTAGTGTTGTAAAATGTTGTATAAAATAATACACTCTTGAAAGCTCTGATAAAGAACCGTAATACCTTAAACTGTGTGTCAGAGGAGAGAACGTTTTGCTCCAGCCCTGCACATACACATAATCCAACCACCCACAAAGTGTTTAGACACAGAGAGTATTCATAAACCCACAGTAAAGATCTTTCTGGATCCTTTCTTATTCCTATTGCGTACACTGGAGGTGTTTGGATCAAAAAGAATTATTTTAAGAAAAAAAAAAAGAAAATATCAGTACCACATTTTGTAATTTCCTTTATTTTTTTTCCACATGCATATTAATATCTTGCTTGTCCTTCTGACTTTTACGGAGAATGAGCTGACTGTTTTACTTAAGTACCTGCTGGTGTTTTAGATTATTTTCTTCCTGAAACAGTAAATGTGTTTTATTAATATTTAAGAATTTCAAACTTTTCACATATATTTACAAGGTTCATGCCTCACAGTATTATCTAATTACCCGAAGTGTCGTGTTTATTGGTATTTCTTAGACTCGTGTTTATACCAGCCTGTGTGATTTTGCTAGTAAGCATTGTCATGATGGTGAACACGGCTTTTAAATGTGTGTTGGCATATCAAATGATGTTTGTGCCTGTATTGGAGCTTGGAACATCTCCATTCTAAACTCTTTCCATTTTGAAAACTGGCTATTTATTTGTACTCTGTTTTTGATTTGACTTAATCAGTTTTTAATCTGTTACAGCATTCCACCCCATGGCTACAAATGTTTTGAACTGTCTCAAGTGGAAATGTCCATATAATCAAAATTCTAGATATTTAATATCTCTCTTGCCTTCAGCAGCCTTTCTCAATAGCATTCCTGCTGACAGAAATTTGGCCTAAGACCAGAAATAGATACTGGATTCTCAGAAGGAAGTCTGTATTAAAAAGGGGGAAGCTGTGAGACAGAGATCACCTTACTAATATCTTATAATGCTTCTTTATTTCCCTTTGACTCTCCTACTTCATTGTAAAAGGTTCAGAATAGAGACTATGAAATCTCTTTACAATTCTGACCAAAACTCCGCAAAACTACTAAGAAATGTGTCTATTATGAAAGTAACACATAGCTTGTAGAAAACAATATATGAATACACAGGGGTCGGGCCATAGATACCTCTTTTTGAAAGCAAACTAGCAGTAAATATTGAAGAGACACACAGCTACACTTGTTAGTACATACTACCAGGGAATTGTTTTATTTAACAAACTTATCAATTCCAGTCACTCAGCCCAGGTCCCTTTCCCGGACAAGTTCAGACACAAATTATGAATTTTCTTGATGTTTAATATTCTCACAGTACTGTTTTTATTGACAGGATTGAACTGTTCGTCCTTATGGGACATGGAATACTGGATTAATGCAGGAGGTTTTTTTTAATCCCCTAAATCATATTTGCAAAATTTTCCTGTGTAACAAGATTTTAATTTGTTTGTAGCAAGTTAAAACTTTATTAGCATATCAAAACAGGAGATGTTGGAACTTTGCTATTCAGAGGCAAAAAGAGCTCCAAATTACAACATACTGAGAGCACATTTGAAAAGAGAGGCATCTGTGTTTGAACTTGAGGATTTCAGTATGAATGTGTGAACTCTGACTAAATAGTTTTCAACAGATTTTATATATATATATAAAAACAAAAAATAAGGTAATCTAGTTTCCTTTATCTTAGCTCCATTTTGCATAAGGGAAATCAGCAAATAAAAAGTTATTGGGAGTAGAGATATCTTCATGATTAGTTATTTGATATGACTGACTACCTACCTATACAAATGACAGAGTGGAAATTGAAGTGGAAATTTCAGGGTTGTAGAACTGCCACATAAGGCAGTGACAAAAGTAAAATAATCTAACCAAAGTGAGAATAGAATGAAGTCCCAAAATGTTTTAAAAGTGTTAATGTATTGATAACATTTCTGAATTTCTAACTGGTATATTATCATCAGTGTACATATAACTGTTTTATCATAGCATCAAATCAGCATTTCGGAAAGCCCTGACTACCTTTAAACCAGGTGGGGAGAAGTGAGAAGTAGTCTCTAGTTCATGTCTAAATATTTTTACAGTGGGTATCCACAGCTGGCACTCTTGCTTCTGGTCCTTCATCTTAGTCACTTCAGCTCTGTTTTCAGCTGTTTTATTTATCTTTTCCTAAGGAGATATTGAAATGGAGCTAGACTTGGAACAGTGGCTGATTATAATTTCAGCTTGGTTTCAATTTTTGGCAGCTAAATCTGAAGACTTTTGGAAACCTGGAAAAAATATATACAAGGGAGGCTACTAAAAACATTAGTCAATTGGGAAACATCCCCTTTTCCCAACCACATAGAATGGAATAATGAATAACATGGACACAACTATCAGTGATGTAAATTGTTGTCACTGCATCGAAGCTGATGAAGAGACAATAACTGAAATTTATGATCTGAACTGTTGTTCCTCTCAGTTTCCCATAAGTAGATATATTAAAAATCTTGTTAGAGGACATTGAAATTAAAATGAGAATGATATGTGCCTACAGAATTGACTGTAGCATATTGAAGTAACTACATTTGTTATTAAAATTTCATTGGAAAGATAAGATGCCAGTAAAATAACTGGAAGAATGTAATTTTCTTTCTCCCCAGAAATGTTATGAAATACTTATAGTGTAACAGTCCACTTGGTAGATCCCTAAAGGATAATTTCCTTTCTCTCTCTCTCTATAGTTCCTTCCATTCCAAGTGCCGCATGCTTCTTTTATTTATTTTCCTTTTATACCATAAAACTTGACTGTCACTAGTTATATTTTGTTAGGATACAAAACAGCCCATTCAGCAATTGTTTTGCATTCACACCTTGCATTTCAAAAGAGGAAAAAAAGTTGCAGAAGAAAGTGCAGCTGAGGACAGGCAACATAATCTGTCTTACTTGTATTGTATTTGACTCTATGGAAACTAACTGGCACTATTAATGAAGTAAGCTGCACTTCATCCTAAGTAAAGATGGCAGAATTTGAGTACTTTTCAGAGAGAAATGAAACTGGAGAGATTTTACTTACGAACCCAGCATTTTGCAGGCAGAGGCTAAAGTAGATTTTCCTCTACTTTTGAAAAATATTTGGCTTAGAAAATAAGATAGACACACAAAATTTCCTATCTCAAGGAGTGCTACCCTTAAGGTATGCTGAAAACTTTCCAACACTTATCTCCCTGAATCACAAGATTGCTATCACACATAAGGAGGTATCAGCTTAGACATCAAAACTGAAGAGATCAGTATGGTGTCTGTGTCCTTTACATCTAAAATGCAGATTTTCCTTTATCTAAAGGAAAGTCTTATACACCTTTTTCATTTTCTACTGAGCAGTTACCAAGAAATTCTTTATTTATTGCATTGATTTAAAGGACTAATAGTGAGACAGGTTCCTATTGACTGTTTCCAGAAGTTGACCTTTACAAGTGAAAATACAAAGTATACAAGTGATGCTAGTTGATGGGGACACTCTGACTTTTGTCACTTGAAATTGCATAACTCTGAGGATCCCCAGAGTGTCTCTGGAGACAGCCTACATTTGTGCTAAGGTGACAGGCCCAAGTCCTCCTGACATTCAGAGCAGAAGCCCAGAAGTGTGGACATCTCATGTAACAATCCTGTTTCTGTTAGTGACTAATGAACACAGACCCGTCATTTTGTCTGTTAAACTTAGTTTGTATTGACACAAAATAATGTAAATGTGTGTGTGTAAAGATACAGATACAGATATATGGATGAAGTTGAAAGGTTTTGGTTCTTGGGTTTTTTTTGCTTTTGGGGGTGGGGTGGCAAGGGTAAACTCCTTAAAATCTTTTGTGATCATTCTTACATTTATCAGTGAAATGAATACCCATTTCTATGCTGTTCCAACCTCCCAAGAGCAATTTGCCAATACTGCGGCCGTATTCTCCACATCAAGTGGATCTGGCTCTGTTAATGCAAAGCTCTCTTACCCTTTCCTTCAAGGAAAAACTGCTGCTGTTTTTGTTGATCACAATAAGATCCCACTAATACCTGTTGGTTTTGTGTTGTGTGGTTGTTTTTTTTTTTTCTTTCTCACAGAAACATCATGAACTGAAGTTGGAAGATAGATTTAATTAGTAAGCTAACATCCTTGCATTACTGGATGTATACTAATATATATTACTAGTAGGATCAGTCTGGGGCAACAATGTTGATCCAAGGGTTCCTAACACATTTTAAAATGTTAGATTCAAGTTGTACTACTAACAGTGGTAGTGCAAATGAGATGAATTCCTGAAGACTTATCACAGTATCACCGAGAGCTATATATGGTACTTATGATCCTTACGTTTTCACTTAAAGATAGAGAGAATGTAAGAGCAGCAATCTAAGTATCTGCTTTTATTCAGCTAAACAATAGAGATAGTTCTTGTACGGGTTTATCAAGTAAGAAATTATGCAGTTCACTTTTTTTTTTGTGTGTGTTATTGGAGAGTACAGCACCTCCCATCAGGGTAATATTTAGAGTAACTACACATCTCATAGGATTAAATGGCCTTGAAGTGGAAGCCTCATCCACATCCCCAACTACATCAGCACCAGCAAGGGGCAGCCAGTCTCTCTGTGCGGCAGACGCCTGGCAGAGGCTGAGTGGTGATGCTGGGGATGGGCCCTTATACCAACACCTCTGATGGGGCCGTGGCATGCATGTGATGTGGGCCATCTGTGAGGTGCAAACAGGTGGACCTGCCTGTGATGTGAGATGTAAGTCATCACGGTGTAGACCTTATGTTGTGCCACGCCCTTGCTGATGTCCACTGCCAGCCCACTGCCTGGGCTAGTGTACTCTTCTGGGGCAACTGTCCACAACAGATAATACGAGATGAAAAGTGCACTTCTTCCTGTTCTGAAACTGTCCCCTGAAAGTGTTCCTGCCATCAGCACAGATGTCACCTGTCACATGAGAGTCACTTAATCTACCTAGTTCTGCCTGTCTGTATTTCTTTACATCACCACCACTGTGTGGAGGACACAGAATCCATTAAGTAATAGTGCTTATATTCTGGTTTACATGTGTATAAGTAGAACCTATATGCCTGCAAGTTTTTCGATGCTACATACGCATAAGGAGCCTTATAGTCAGTATTGATAATTTGTTCTGAGATCCTGAAAGATGCTACACAAAATAAACTTCTGGCGTACCATGCTCTGTTCTCTGTCAGCATCTTCCTCTTTGTTTCACCTTTGAGCAAAGAATGCTATTTAAACTCCGTTCTTTTTGGCAAATTTCTATGTTTTGAGCACCTGCCATCCATCTTACTCTGAATTGCAGCCATGTCTTGACATTGTTTAATATGATAGCAATCTATTTTTTTGATTCTTGGCAGGAACAGCTGTTCTTTATTATAGAGAGAAGAGTAACAGTTCAAATGGTTATTCTATCATTGATTTGCAGCTTTGTTTTAGGGGCGCTTCATTCACCTTGTCAGTTCACTTATTCCTAATTAATGCATCTGTTAGAATCATCAACAAAGGATTTCCCTTATTAATGTATCTCATATGTGTGATTTATGGCCAGTACTAGTGCTATCACAGTCATGGTGGTAAAGGATTATATCTGTCTTCTATGAACATTTAGTTTGCCTCATTCATTTTACCAGCAGCTTTTATCTTACTCTCAGCTGGACTTCAAGCATGACAGCAGCATGATGTAATAGATGACTCCACACAGAGTGCTAGTGGTCTGTGCTTCTAGCCCTTTCTCATTTGGCTAATTTGGTACCTTCTAGTTGTGCAAAACTTAAAGAACTCCAACTTTCTTCGTTTAAGCAAATTCTGTAATGTTGAATTGACAAAAAAATGCAATTTGAAAATGTATTCTCATAAGAATTTTGGATTTATTTATGTTCTGTCAGAGGCAATTGCAAAAGCAGTATCATAATCAGACTCTAAGGAGAGGATAAATCCTGTAGGTAAGTTTGCTGAAAAAGGATGAGTTTGTCTTCTTTATGCATAAGCATTATGTACTGTTTTGATTACCAGTAATGTATAGATTTTGTAATTTATTTCCTTAAATTCTTGTTCACTAGGAGGAAAGAATGAAAACATTTTGTTTTCTACTTCCACATTGAGCCCCTTACTCGTTCATAGAATCATAGAATCTTCATGGTTGGAAAGGACTTCTGAGATCATTGAGTCCAACCATACACACAGAAAAAACAAAAAAAACCAACCCACAAACAAACAATCTACAGTCTCTGCCACTAGAGCATGCCCTGAAGTGCGACATCTAGACTTTTCTTAAATACCTCTAGGGATGGTGACTCAACCACCTCCCTGGGCAGGCTGTTCCAGTGCCTGACCACTCTTTCAGTAAAGTAATTCTTCCTAATATCTAATCTAAACCTCCCCTGACGCAACTTCAGACCATTTCCTCTGGTCCTGTCATTATTCACCTGGGAGAAGAGGCCAACACCCACCTCTCTCCAACCTCCTTTCAGGTAGTTGTAGAAAGCAATGAGGTCTCCCCTCAGCCTCCTCTTCTCCAAGCTGAACATGCCCAGCTCCCTCAGCCTCTCCTCATACGACTTGGTCTCCAGACCCCTCACCAGCCTGGTAGCTCTCCTCTGGACACGCTCCAGCACTTCAATGTCCCTCTTGTACAGAGGGGCCCAGAACTGAACACAGTACTCGAGGTGAGGCCTCACCAGTGCTGAGTACAGAGGCACCATCACCTCCCTACTCCTGCTGGCCATGTTATTCCTGATACAAGCCAGAATGCTGTTGGCCTTCTTGGCCACCTGGGCACACTGCTGGCTCATGTTAAGCTGGCCGTCCACCAGCACCCCCAGGTCCTTTTCTGCTGGGCAGCTTTCCAGCCACTCTTCCCCAAGCCTGTAGCGTTGCTTGGGGTGGTTGTGACCGAAATGCAGGACCCGGATGTTGTTGGGTTGAGATCCTTACAGCTACAATTACTGATACAGAAGCTTCTTTTTATATCACCCATAATATATCTCTCTACATAAATTAATTATGAGTTGTTCTTATACATGATTATTCTAAAAAACAAAGAAAACTTGTAGGGGTAGATCACAGATTATTATAAATGATCTGTTAAGGGGATTCTTCAACTGCATGCCAAGATGTTAAAACACAGTTATCACCAATGAGTGGATGTAGGAAATGTACTGCTTCTGTATGTGTGAGACCGAGCAAAGCTATTTTAAACAGGTTGAGCTTTCTCAACCCGCTTCAGAATGTGGAGTGACTGTCCGATTATGGAAAAGAAGGCAGCATCCATGTAATATGTGACTAGTCAAGAAGATAACAAGTTCTCAAGGATCATTATAAGTAATGGAAACAGCAACACACATTTTCACAGTATTTTTTGTTTCTCATATTTTATATAAGTGTGTCAGCATTAACAATGAAACTCATATTGCAATAAAACAACAGAATTAGCTTTAACCAATAGAGTCTACAAAATCCAACATTAAATACTCCATTAAAATACATAATAAAGTGAAATTGGGGAGACAGAGAGGCTCAAATTAGAGGATGAATTTAAGAGTTAATGTATTCTTATGTCAGCCTCAACAGATTTGCAGTGTGTGGAAGGCCCTGCATTTTAAATGCTGGTTTTGTTTTATCCATTGTGACTGAAGTCTTACTTAGGTTAGAGTGGAAAAATAGTATATGCAAATTTTGAAAACTGTAAGTAAAATAGCAGCTTCAGTTCCAGATTAGAATTCATAAAGTCCCATTCTTGTGTTTGGTCTGTTTCCCACTGACATCACTTGGCTTGTGTGGAGGTAAATGAGGTGGTGCAAGATTGGAGCTTAACTGGGAAAGTACACCTAACTCAGCCATACTTTAAGAATGTTCATATTCAAAAATATGAAGTGGGATTTTTTTCCAATGTTGAACAATTGTTTACAGCAGAACAATCTTTGGGGTTTCTCTGGCAAAGGGTAATATTTTCTTTTTCAACAACATATTAAATATCCTTACAAGTGAGAAAGGTAGTTTTGTTAATGCATGATGATAGAATTGTAGTTTCCTCTCTTCTGCAGTAGGAAATATTAGATGAATGGTAACTACTGAACTGAGAGAGCTCGTTAAGGTGAATAAAAGCACAGCTTTTACCAAAGTTCAGAAATCTATGCAGAAACTATCCCAAGGTTTTTTATACCCACTTATAAATATCATCATTTGGAAGGCAATTACTTTACTGAAAAATGTGTTATAAGCATCTACAATATGTTGCCATAGCACCTTGACAACTTAAAATAATGTTCTGATCACAAAGAGCAAAAGCAGGAGGAAACTTAAGTCATACCTTTTCTGCAATTTCCAGATTTATCAGGCAGCTGAACTACTTGTGTGTGCAGCACTCATTTGGGAGGGTTATCTGTGCTCGTCATTCAAACTTAAAAGAGAAGAGGAAAGCATTTAGCAGTTTTAAATCTTATTCATTACAATAGCTCGTGTGCATACATAATGGCATGGCGATGACCTGCTACTGGGTTTTAATGGATTAAAAGGTTGGAAACACAAGGTCTGTCAAATTGGAGTCTGTATAATTCAGTGTTTGCAGACACATCTCTATCTGCAGAGCAAAAATGTAAATTTTTTCTTGTGAAAAAATAAAGTGTAAAAAGCCATATATAGATTGCTCATAAACACGAGACACCTTTGAATTCCACAGCAATGTACTTGTTCAGACTTGGCGTGTATTATGTTAATTCATATAAAACACAGGGAAAAAAAGGTTATGTACTGTATTTTCTGTTACATATCTCTCCTGTCAATTTCATCAGCATTAAAACTGGTCTGAAGTTACAAACAAAATCATGCAATCACCCATCCCCCGCTTCCCGCCCTAAAATCTTAAGTGACGAGAGAAAAAAATTACAGTCTATCAAAATGTTCAAGAAACAGGGTGGGGAAAAGACTATAACATGCAGGCATCCATTCAAAGTAGGTGTTTTGACCAAACATGGGATCCCTTAGGGCAGAAAGATAGGTCACAAAGTCTTCGTCAGGCACGTAGTTTGCTCTGCAAGGCAAGATTTATGATTTTGTTGCCTGCTCCTCTAACAAGATAATTCCTGTCAACATATCAAGTTTGTGGATGAAGCAAGATCACAGCTCAAATATCTTCCATGCTCTGCTCTCATGCCAGGTGGGACCTGATCCTGGAGATGTGGCTTCTCTGCAAGAAGTATGCACATACATGCCGCTTCAGCCAAACCAGTATCAGACCAAGCCATGGCCACGGTGGCCGTGGCAGTGTCCTTTATTTTGTATAAACGCTTAGACAAGCATTTAATAACATTTAGCTCATAATGTAAAACTCCTTATAGCAACAGAGATCCTCCTGATGCAGTTTCAGAGAGGCTACTGCTGAGACCGAGGAGGTGTCCTGAGCGCCCTGCTCTCTAGTAACTGCATAGTTCACTCCTCTTGAAGTGTTATTCCAGATGACTCTCGCTGTGCCTATTTTAGTCATTGTTGGGCCCTACGCTCCTGTGCTGAAGACTGATTCGGGTTGCAGAGGTTGCAATCAAAAATGCAAAATAGATAATTTACACCGCAGATGAGGATGGGTTTGTGCTAAAATATCCGACTGTGAGCTGCAATAGTCAAAATGCAGAAACTTGGTCTCTTCTGCTGATTCTTACACAGCGGCTGTTGCCACTGGTCAGATAGGTGATGTGGGAGGCTGGGCCTGTGCTTGATTTGAACAGGCTGGATTAGAGCTCGTGTCCAGGTGACAGCACAGACCGAGAGAAAGTCTGTTCCTGCCTGACTGGACACACAGGGTCCGGACAGGGTCCTGTGCCAGGATGGCCAGGGATGGACTGGCGAAGCTCATCACATCCATGTCTGGATCTTTACAGGTCTGCCAAGTCTTGAGGAGGCAGTAATATATCAACAATGATTTCTTAGGACAGGGTGAGTCAGACCCATATTTTCAAGCATTACTTATATGCAAAAAGTTAGAATATAAAGCCCTTCCTAACATTAAAACTTTTTAAAGGTTACAGTGAATGAATTCCATATCTTTATATCTATCTATCTATATATATGCACAAGTTTATGTACACATATTATTAATTTTCTCAAGTTTTTTCTTTTTGTAAGCCATCCATGCTGCGACTAGCAAGTAGCAATGGAAGTTAATTCTGTTCAGAATAGATATAATTTTCTATCTTTACACATGAAATATTGACATTCTTAGATGATGTGAGACCTTGGTTTACTTTGGTAGGGTGAGAAAGGGTGAAAAGAGACTTACTCCAAACATTCAGATTTTTGGACAACATGCTGTCTTGTTATAGCTTTAGAAGCCACAGAAAACAACATGACCAGTGATACTGGTAAGTACAATGCTAAGACTTAATTATATATTCAACAGTTCTTGCTTTGCCCCATGTTTCCATGCTTTTCCAATTCTGGAAAAGAAACAGTGTTAAACTGTAGTGACCCAAACATGTTCAGACAGGTGCTTTAACCTCACATGCCTACCTTGTTTCTCCTCTCCTTCACACTCCCCTCCATTCCCGTGTCCTTTGCTTTGAAATATTACTCAAAATCTAATAATCTTCTCTGGTCATGAGTTTCAAATAAGATTACTATGATGTTTCAAAGGAAGTAAGTATTCCAATTAACTTTCATTTTCACTTTACCTATCCTATTATGTTCTAGAAAATTAATTAAAACCTTCTTTCAACAGCAAAGTGGCATTCTCTTGTTCTATTTATATCTTCCAACTATTCAGATTGTTTTAATGCAGTCCAAAGCCTTCTTTACATGCACATGATGCTAATTAAATACCTGAAATGATGCTTGATAGCATTAATTTCACCACTGATTATATAAGTATAAACTCCCTTTGCAGTAAGCTTGCCAATAAGTCTAAGTAGATCAAGAAAGAAAAAGAACACACACGTTCCTGAACATTTTTATTTATTTAATCCATATTTATTTATGCCTTTTACCTTCAGTGTGACCTCTTAATACCTAATTGTCACTCCACACTTAAGATAGCAATTATCTATTGCCTTCATATCAATCCGTCATCAGCTTTTGCCAATCAGTTCAGCAGAATTATTTTGGCACGGGGGTTTCAACAAGAGAATAAAGGCCAGATGCAGAGAGAGACTTAGCAGTGTTTGGCATTGCAGGAATGAAACTTGGACTGCTTAATACAGGTGCTGAATTCAGAAAACATATGTTGGTTTCCCAGCCTTTTTACCCCTGCAAAGGGGCATTACATGCCTCATATGGGAAGGAAATGACTCACAAAAGGAAAGAAAATATGTGCAGAATTTACCCCTGGGAAGTGCTGAGCAGAGACAGCCCACCTCTCTCCAGAAATTAGGTACTGTAACTTGTGCCACAGGGAGTACAGAACTGCACCTGTAGGGTAGAGTTATAGAACCCCTCTTCTTAAAATGAGGATATTTTTTACTTTTAAGACATCATTGGAGAAAGCTATATCTCTGCTTATTGCCATTGTTGGTCTTTACACATCAGCCAAACAATCAGAGAACATTAGGCGGCAAGAGAACCTAAGGCTTTTATGTTTTCCTGCTGTACCCAAAACCAAACTTGATATTGTGTTCTGGGAAGAACTTAATTTCAAGGTGTTACAGTACCTATGAGAATGATTAATTAACACAGCATGGGAAAAAAAAAGGGAAAATTAAACTAAGATAAGAATTTTTATAAAACAAGGGGGAAGACTCCAAATAAATTCTCAGTGAAATCCTTTGTTTGCCTAGGTGACTGAGTGACTCTGCAAAATGTGATTTATTTTTTTTTAATAATTTGGACGTGAGGCAGTGGAACAGGTTGCCGAGGGAGATTGTGGATGTCCCATCCCTTGAAGCATTCAAAGCCAGGCTGGATGGGGCTTTGAGCAGCCTGGTCTAGTGTGAGTTGTCCCTGCCCACGGGAGGGGGTTGGAACTGGATGATCTTTAAGGTCCCTTCCAACCCAAACCATTCTATGATTTTATGATTCTGTGTAGTGAATTTAAAATGTAATTTGGCATTTTAGAACAATACTATCATTGCCCAGTATCCTGGTTTGAGGCCAAAACCACGACACCCAGCTTTTTTGTAGACAGCTGTATCAAATGCACATTAACTTTTGTTCCTGGATGAACTGACCTTTGACACGGTTTGGAGCTCATCTGATTTTTCCCATAGGATTAGATAAGTTTAATCTTATGCTAAACCCTCAGCCCAAGCATCTGTCAGTCAGAATGGGAAAGAGATAATAACTTAGGGAAAAAAGTTTTAGGAGAGAGTAGATAGCCTAATTTACAGGGAAAAGGTGTAAGGAAAAGACAGGGGTGGAAAAAAGTTTCCAGTACTGGAGGTCAGAGAGGAGAGCAAGTTTGGGTCCTTTCTGGGCTGTTGCCTTGTGAAGCTGAGATACTGAAGCTGGTGACTTTTGAGAATGAAAGAACCTAGCACTGAATCTGCTAGGGAGTGTTAGTCTGTGGAGAGTGAGGTTGTGGGGCAAAAAAGGATGTATTGGGGACAGAAGGTAATATCCAGTTCAGTGTTATGCTTTGTGTTTTGTCACTGTTGACCTGTAAGGGTACTACCTGCAAACGACAAAAAATTATCCTCAGGTGAAATGTATTAGCAGAGAATTGGCTCTAGATCTCTTCCCTAGTCCTCCTTATAGCTTCATGTTTTGTGGTAAGGAGTAAATTCTGTTTTCTTTAGTTCCTTTACTGTAAAAAATATTTTTTCTCAGTAGCTGTGAATATGGCCCCAAAAAAGGAAACTGAGGTAGGAAGTGATGCTCAATCCAGGCAGGTGGGTTGCTAGATGCAATTAGGTTTCTCAAAACAGTCTTCTGATGGACATGGCTGATTATTCAACTTTTTTTTTATAGAGTGGTAAATGAGGCTACCCCTTAACTGTATGGGTAATGAGGATCATCTTAATGAACCTGTGACAGAGGTTAGAATGGGACCGAGGGAAATCAGGTTTCTATTTTCCTCTTCTTCCATAAACATTCAGTTGGCATAAATTTTAATGAAGTCATAACTTTAATCTTTTTAATCCATCCCTTAGAAAAAGGAAAGATGAATTTAGCAAGATAAACTGACATCGTTTTTTAGCAAGTGATATAGAAAGCTGAAGCTGACCACATCTTAAGCAGAAGGAAAAGCTGACTGAACAACAGCATGTCTTCCAAAATAGTATAAAACCTGTACTTTGAGACTTAGGCTGTTTTGTTATAAGTAACAAAACCCAGAAACCATGAACTACAACTGCATGTAATAGGGAAGAGTGAGATAATTTTAAAGTCACAAACAGGTTTGGTTTTTTCTTAGCTATAAAAAAGTAGGTTGCTTTTTTAAAAACATTCTTTCGGAATATGTTGGTGTAGAAATGTCAAATTGAACTTTAGCAGCAGTCACAAGTAAAAGAAGGGGTGTAATAGATATTTTCTACTCCTGAGTAATATCCCCAGACTAACTTCTGGGAGGAGGTTTTAGGGTTCATGATCTGCAACACTGTCTTTAAAATGTTTGTGTTAAAGCTGATCTTGTCAAATTAATCCTGTAAAAAGTGTAGAGAACAGATTTTTGAACTGTCAATCTAATGTTTTTACATTTAGTTCCCTTGCATCTTACTGTTCTTATTGTAAGCAGTAACTTGGGTCTTCTGGGAATCTTAGTTAATCAGGAGGCATGCGATGAATCCACTGACTTTAAAAGACTGCGAGAGGATTATTCTTATCCTTATTCGTACTAAAAATTCCCTTTGAATTTTGATTATCTGCTGCCTGATAAAGGAATTCTTACGAATAGGAAGATTTCTAACCGCAATTCTCCGGTACTTATCAATAGGAGAAAAAACATTTGACCAGTCTGAACAGGCATGGTGTACTTTAAAAGGAAAATACTGAGAGCTTCAGAACTGCCTATGTTCTTGTGATTAGCTGCACAGAGCAAATAGAAACACTTGGAAGGAAAGCATCCTAATTGTACAGGATAGCTTCAACGGATTTCTTGGCCATTTTCCTCTTCCCAGTGCAGTGACATCAAGGAAATAGCATTGCACTTGGAGAATCTGTGTTCTCTGAAGAGTTTGTGGCCTGGAACAGAACTGTGCACTCAAGTGATAACTAATAGCAGTGAGTGATGAAAACATTTTACATAACTTAAAACCAAATGGAATTGCAAAAGGATATGAACTAATGATGCACAGGAGAAGAGGGTGGAGGAAAGGAAATTGTGTAGACCAAAATTAAAACTTACATAAGAGCTCAATACTGGGTCAGACTAAAGGTCTATCTAGTTCAGTGTCATATCTTCAGTCCTGGCTAGTACTAAATTGTGGACTGCTTCCCCTATAGACTCTCCAGCAGTCTACGCACATGATCCGTGACTGACTATCGTTGAACACCGTATGAGAGTAGAGTTGGGTGAAAAGAGGAAAAACTATCTAAAAATGCCATTAAAAAAGGATGTCTCAGCCACAAAATGTATGCACTTCAGAGTATTAGTAGTGGCTCATTTAAGTTACTGTTTCAAACTTGATGACAGATATAAAAAAAGATATTTAATGCAACAGATAATCCCTACATTTTCTACTCTCTTGTGGATTCAAAATGCCTTTGAAAACTTTCCGCTAGTGTTTCATAGGTAAAGTTCCCTGATTTTATTCTTCTTCTTGCATTTCGACTGGGAGGTGAGAAGAGTGGTGTTAAGAAGACTATGTTCATCCGACAGTCTGTTTTCAGATGCTTGTGATGAAAGGATGAAAATATACTGTTGAATTCAAGCACTACTTTCATGCAATACAAGCTTTATCTCAGTTAGGCGAAGACATGAATTGTCTTTCCCTGTTGGCAGACAGTAGGAGGATGGTGGTGACAGTCACGCTCATGGTAGTCTAACTTACATGAAAATGTTATCTAACTAGAGATATGTATGTACTAATTGTAAAAAAGAAAACAACCACTTTACCGTCACCTGTTTTTTGCTAGAAACAACATCAAGCAAAATATAATGCATGTGGCACTCTCAGCTACCACTGCAGCTACTGCTGCATGTACCAAACATTTCAACGGGGGTTTAAGATCTACTCCTACTTACACCAGGCAACCCAGTCTAATGCAGTAAATTTAATATTTTATGAGGTCCGAAGAAGAATAAAACTTAGAAATATCAGCACGACTGATGGAAAACTAGAGAGCAACACAAAAACTGAACAGCGCAGTGTACGGACAAAGGCTGGAGGCTTTTGGAACAGTAAAGATAAGGCTTGGAAAAGCTTTACGACAGGAGACAAAGAGGCAGTCCTCTCACTTTTGTTGTTGTTTGTTTCAGGGCTGTTTGATCAAGGAATTAATTTTCAGTCCTTTCTATCTGTCAGCTGAAGTACAGAGCCTGTCGTGGCAACTGAAGGTGATTACTGTTAGTAGTGATGCCCCTGCAAACCACATAGGAAAGAAAAATGTTCCAAAGTCTCGACAAACTTCTGGTGCAAAGTCTTTTGCTGCCTTCCATGTGCTCCAAGAAAGTATCTGCATCAAGGTGAGAAATTTTGATAGGGCTCATTGTAGGCCCCACAAAATGTTATCCAGATAGTAATATTATACTATTTCACAGCTGACTTGGAAGTTTTGAACTGCCTCCCACTGAAAGCCGGTAGAATATGACTTGAAAATTATTTTGATTCCTGTCTTTCACGATTTCAGTGAAAAGTAAGCTGCTATACACGCAAAATGTATCAAAATGTGAACTATGTTTCTGAAAATGTTTTCCTTTAATTCTTCCACGTTACTCTTTACATATTTAGCTTAAGAAGTTAATGCTTCTGATGGAAATACTCAGCTTCTCCTTAGTTCCCTTAAGAATTATTAACTTGGAAGCAGCCCACCTGAGAAAGCAAGCCATCTCTGTGCCAGAAATTGTTTTGACGCTGACATGGCTGACTGACTCCTCGCTTGCAACATTTCCCTTCTAAATGCCAGTTGCAGACTGTCTTGGGACTTGTGCAGTTCTATATTAAGGGACTTTCTATGATGCTTTTGTTGTAAGCAGTGCTCTCACGCAGGTTCTCTGGTGCATTGTTGTCACCCTGGGTCTTTGGAGAGATGATTGACGCACAGTTGTCCTCTTGCCAAAGCTACGGATGAGCCTGACTGAATTCTGCACTGAATTCTGAGCCTATTCGGTCACATTTGCTGCTGCTTTGAAAGAGGCCTCGAGTTTAGAGATATTAAAGAGAACATCAGTGTTCATAAAGCCTCAGCAAAAGACCAAATTTTGTCTTGATCTGTAGGTATGTTCTCCATCCTTATGAGTCACTGTTGTTACGAGATGAACACCGTTAAGTACAAGCTTAATAATTAGATAAAGACAAATAGCAGGAAAAACTGCCGGAAAATTTAATACGTCAGGCAACACAATGGTGTACAAACAAAAGAAACAGAGAAGTCCTGTGGATCATATTTTCATCCTCCTCTGAGAGCTTAGTTCTTTATCTTTTGTGCCCTTGTTTTCTTTCCCAAGTTACAAGGTCTATGGACCTTCCTAACTGCGGATCAAGGTCTTCCCCTCACAGCAAAGAAAGTTCTTAACCTAATGTAATTGTGACTATGTACAGGTCTGCCAGACACAGTACTCTCCCTTTGTGCTGCTTATATCTGGTGTGTACGGTCCTGTGTCACATGGCATAATTGTGAGTCAGCAGCTGTGCAGCCCTTGGCTCACATCAATGCTGTGTTTGCCCCTTGTTGTTCCACCCTCCCCACCCATCAAAACCTTGATGTTGCCCAACTTTATACAGTTTCTTAGCTAAGGTACACATTGTATTTGGAGAAAGGGGAGGGCAGGGTTGTTGGCATGGCGTCCAGAAGCGAAGTTTAAATAATTATTGGAAAAAACAAACAATAGACAATAGATGGGGAAAAATGATACTGATGGATGAATAAGATCAGTATTGTTAAACACTGGAAATGCCACATCACAGAACAAGATTAAGGCGTAAAATAATAACAAAGACCCTTTAACTGACTGCATACAATTCAGTTAATTTTTTCACATCTATTTATTTAAAAAAAATAAATCTTCTAACTCTGGTAGATTTGGAGGTGATTAGAAGTGTTAAAATAGTTCAAAAAAATGCTGTGTGTATGAAAACAGTAGTTCCAGTCCCATCCTAAACAGTAGGATTGAAAACCATATCAGAGAGTCTGTTTTCTTACTGTCTCCAGACCTTTTTTGCAGACCGACAATATGTTTATATGCTTTAGTTAGGACAAGATTCAGATAAGAACCCATTTTGAGATATTTCTTCTTACAGAAGTGACATGTTTTGCAATTTGCCTGTGGCTGAATTGCTGTGTATGAAGATCAAAAAAGAAATCTTTGTTGTGTATGGATGTAATTTTTCTGTGTGAATGTTTGTGGCTTTTTTCTTATGTAAAATTATATATTTTTTAATGGAATTTCTAGAACTCCCTTCCGAATGAACCAAAAAATATTATATTTTTAAAATGTTTCTAAAATGAAAGGCAAGCCAGGCTGTTACACTGGCTCTACGTTTGTACTCTGTTTATAAACAGTGTTGAGCATAATCCATCATCTGTCCTGAACTTCAAAATGACGACATCTGGACTACATCCTCACAATGGTGTAGCACTGACACTTCAAACAAATGCAGAAAATGGTTAAAAGAAAAGCACTACTTACAACCATCCCACGAGCATAATTGTCTGTGTGCAAACAAAAGACCAAAAGACTCATTTTTTCAGGAAACATTTGAAGTTTCTTTCTTTTTTTTTTTTCCTTTTCCCTTTTCCTGGCTTTAGCTTATTGAACTTTTTAGTTAGGGCAGCCTAAAGGCACTAAATTACAGATGGTGCTCACTCATACTAAAATTGAAACCTTCCTCTTTCAAAAGGTAATTGTTTCCAGTTGATACATGCAACAAGAAGTGGGTAAGTCAATCATTTCTAGAACGAAAATAGCCCTTATATTCCTGAGAAGGGAAACTCCCTGAAAAGATCTCTCTGTCCTAAGAAAAGGGATTGCATGCTCTTTCCTTCACATATGATCTAACTTTGAGTGTCAAACCCACCCACAGTAACTGCGTCAGGAACAAATAAAAGGAGCAAGGGTTCCTTATTATTTATAGTATATCAATGCAAAAAAAAAAAAAAAACAAAAAACAAAAATGGAAAAAACCTGATTATATATTTTAAAACACAAATGTTAACACTTAACATTTTAAACTTTTCTAAGAAAGACTGGTCCTAGAGATCTAGCACCTGTAACCTTTTTGAAACTGGGAGTATTCTGAACAGCGACTACAAGGATATGTAAATGGAACATACCATTTTACAGTGCACTTGGTTATATATCTAATCCATATTGAAAAAAAATCCTGAATAATAATGTCTATTTAAATGAACACTATTACAGGCAGGAGAAGTATAAGAAAGTTAGGTTAACTCTGTAACTTTTTATAAGCTTCTTGAAGGCATGCAGACTAATAGGCATTTTATAATTGTTTAGCTGCTCCAGATCTAGAGTGGGAAACTCTGCTTTTTGTCTTTACTGTTCAACACAGATGTGAGCACAGACCTTAAAGGGAAATGAACCATGCCTTTTCTCACTGAGTTTCATAAGTATATGCTGAAAGTAAAGGCATGCTGAGCTTCAGGAGTCCTGCATCTTGTTTCAGCTCTGAAGAAAATCTGCTTTAGGGTTACAAATTCTTCTGCCTCTGAACAACCTTGTTCAGTTTCCTGCTCTCGTTGGCTTCTTCTCCCAGCCCCTTCTCTCTGTCCCCTGCCCTGGCCTTCTAGCTTCTTGTCCCTGTTTGCCCTCTTGTAAACAGAAATACGATTAACCACTTAGCTTCGTGTCTTTGAAATCCTGTCTTTGAGCTATTTCAGAGCTCTCCTCTTACAAGTAGAAAAGCTGCCATGAATGCATACTTGCAAGTAATATAAGTAGCATTGCACAGAGACTCTCAGAATAATTTCTGCCTGTGTTTCTGTAACTGAGATACGAACATCAAGGCCTGAATGTCTGGGTGCTTAATTTGAATCACCCGAGTGAGCTGGGCTCAATCAATAGGCATGTTTGTTTTATTCAGGAACAAACACACTCCAGCTTATTCCTGCTCCAATGAAAACAAAGCTATTTCCTACTGTCTGTGTGCACCTTTATTTACTTTAGCTGAATCAGATAAGAGTTACAGTTTAAGACATGTGAAATTAGCAACAGCTCCCTAATTTTTTTTTTTCCACATGGATGGCTTGCCTCTCTCTGGCAAGCTAGGTTAGCCTGATGCTCGCATGTCCCACTGAAGACTTGGTTTTTCGGGGAGGGGCAAAGAGGAATGAGTTATTTTGTGCACACAGACCGGCCTCACATACAGCTTTGTAAAGTTATTATAAAATGCTCAAGGTAAGGCATAAGATCTAGCTTTCCAGTGGGAGGGGGAAAAAAAACCTTGTCATCATAAAAAAAAAAAAAAAAAAAAAGAGAAAAAGGAAGGAACTTTGAATAAGTGATATGTGCAGTGAGGCAGGCATTCCTTAAGAAAGCTTAGCCCTTGGGCAGCACAAGGCCTCGGTGCTCCCTGGTGTTTTCCTACTGACCTTCTTGGCAGCTCGCTGCCCGCTGCAGAATCTCCTCCCGGAATGCGGGAGGACTACTGCGGCTGCTGCTGCTGCACGTGTAAAAACCCCAAGCCCATAGAACATCCTTGGGCTCCCGAGGTATTACATGATCTTTCAGGCCATCTAAATGCTTGGCTTAATGAAACTCAACTGAACAATTCCTTATACTTTGCGAGACTCCTGCTCCTGTTTCAGAATTGAAGAGGGGCTTGCACGCTGAAAAGCTTATTCTTTTTTTTTTTCCTCCAAGCTGTGCCAGATGGTCTAGAAATACCTATTATCTCCTGCAAAACTTGCTCCTCGGAAAGAATAGTTCATGTATATTGTTTAGTGGATTTTTTTTTTCACTTTCAGGACAGATTCACCCAAGTGAAAACCTGGTTTCTATTTTAACTGAACTCTAAGGGACATAAAAATATTTGTAAATCTCCCTCCTTTCTGAAAAATAAACTAAGGACTGACTGAAATTTAAGGTAGAAGAGGCCACTTTAAAAAAAAAAAGAAAAAAGAAAAAAGAAAAAGCACAGCATGTGCCTAAGTATTTTGCTGACTGTGATGAATTCAAGCATACACTTAAATAAAAAAGGGCAATAGCATCTTCTTTTGCCCTGCTGGAAGGCCCCTGTTCTTGGAGATGTGGGGGTGCCAAGAGAAAGTTTTTAAACAAAGCCATGTGAAGTGAGTAATACCAGTTCCCAGGCACAATCTGTTTATCAAGCAGGGAGCCTGTCCCATGTTAATCATACTGAAGATGAACTGTTCTGAATTCTTTCATACTTCTATTTCCAACTTTATGAAGAATACCAATTAAAACCATAAGTGTTAAGAAATTACATGTAGCTGTCATTGTATATCTTCCTAAAATAATTAAAATTATTCTTATCTCTTGAGGCTTCTTGCTGCTGAAACTAAAAGCATAATGACTAATCTAATTTAAATCGAAGTTGAAGACAACCATAAGAGTGAAGAGTGCTTAACTAAGCGTTTTGACCTGGGTGGTGATGGTCAATAAACCTGGGCTTACAGATTGCTATAATCATGGATGCATCATATGGTGTTTAATAGACTCTCTGTCTATTGGTACTTCTAAAAGCTCTCCTTTAAAAAAGTGATGACTGAAATTTTGCTTTCTCTGCTATGTCTATAGTTAAGGACAGAATAAGTGGAACTACATTAACTGAGAACGTATTGTTTGCTGTCTGTGGAAATTGGTGGTTTCAAATGAATACAGGTAGTAGCTAGGTACCATAATTAGGCAGTATATAGAAAATTTGCCCATGATTTATTTGTAAAGAGATTGAAAATCAGTTTCAAACAAACCAATTTTAAAAGCTGCAGTAATGAAGATACCCTGGCACTTAGCACCTGTGGAAGGTAGATCTTTCTCATCACATTTGCTTTCTGAAAAAAAATGCTTGGAGAAAAGCAAAAAGCAATTACACCTGCATCCAAAAAAAGCTAATCATTTTGCAAGACACAAAAAAGAAAAGCTTTTTAAAAATGTAGCTCTACTTAGTCATCATTTCTTATGCTGAGAAAGTCCTGAGAAAATTTCTTATAAATACGGCAATAGAAATCAGTCTGGTAGCTTAAAAAAGCAGTCCAGTTCAAGGCATTGGGGGTGGTGAAGGGGAAGAAGAGAAGGTGATCTCATTAATAAAACAAAGCATGGAGTGTCTATAAAGAAGGACGTATTATGTTGGGAATCAAGTGAAGGATGCACTTGAAAGCAAAAGGTGCAGCTTGGATATTTGACCGTAGTTCTTTGAGACAAAGCTTGATTAAAAAATTGAGAGAACAGTCAATCCTCCATAAATGCATAATTGTATACTACTGCTTCCCATACAATGGTTCCTTTATGGGCGGCCTCCTGTTCTCTGCTCTGTACTAAGCTCCAGCTCTGACAGTGCAGGTATGACTTGGAGTCTTGAAGATTTTGAATGTTGGGTTGTTTGTTTTTTTTTTTTTAAGCAGACCTCTGATCTTCTGAGCAACACAAAGGCTTAGCTTGTTCTGAACCTAGGTTTTTAAAATTCCCCTCAAGTATAAAGAGAAAAAATTAGTACTTTACTACCTGAAATAAAATAAAACATCCTTTGACTACAATTATTGAACTCTAGCAAAATATTATTTTAAACTGGGTAAACTGACGCTAGTTCCGTGCTAAACAGCACTCAAGTCCTACAATAGTAATGTGGAAACTCACTGGCTGAAGGGGTGTGTGTGTGAGGGGGAATTACTACTCATGATAAAAGCAAAGGAATGTAGCCAAGCAGCAGGAAAGCATGAAATTAATGGATTTCCCTTGTTTTAATGAAGCCTGTTTATTGTGTGAGAAGAAAGGACTTCAGATTAGGATATCTCGTTTATGGATTAGGAAAAGGCCTGCATCACATCCACCAACTTTTCCCAGAACATATTGTTATATATAAAGGAAAAACTGTAATTTTCCTTTTTCTTGAATGCGTCTCTTCTACTACTAAAGAAATGCAGTCTTAATTGAAAAAAATATTAAAAGATTTCAATGGCAGGAAGAAAGAGGTTGCTCAGAGAAGTTTTACCATTACTGTGAATTAGTACCTTTGGTGTCTGCCAGACACCTGAGCAAGCCAACTGGTGTTGTCTTAACACCTGATGCCTGCACTTGCTGTGTGTCTTTCCTAGTCTCTCCCTGGAGAGATCTGGTAGAGGCCCCTCGTCAGCTGAAGTCACCAGCTCTCCATGATAATGCAAGACGGAGCAGCTTTGCGTATGGAGTGGGAGCTGTTTGCTGTCCGTCTAATGAAAATTGAGCTTTCTAAGCATTTTGTAGGAGCAGTCAAGTCAGCTCTAAGTATAACGTGCTTGCTAGCTTTCTCATCCAATATTAGATCAATGAATAATGAATCATGGGTGTGTTGTGTTTCCATCCTTCTTCACCTTTACCACTTACTAATTTTGGAACTTGAAATTTAAAATGACAGTGCTGAGCCAGGGCTCTTGGCTTAGGAAGTGAGAAAGTTTTCAAGGGAAACTTCATAGCTGCGTCTTGGTTGAATACACTGTTAAGAGTTTAGTCTGACCTACATTGACAACTTTTCATTCTGCAAATGAATAGAGGGCCCCAATGCTGAAAAAATGCACATGCTAAAACACTGGAATACACAGAAATAAAAATGGAAGAGTTATTGTGTGACTTACCATTACTTGTCAGTGTTTGCTTCAGTGCTAGTACAGTAATCTTCCGTAGTTAGGACTAAGCAGAAAATTTGATTTGTCTTAGCATGTCTCCTGAATGCCACTAAATTAAAGACCACTTCTAGATTGGATGTTAAATTAAATGCTAAGTAATACAAGTAAAAGAACACCTGATTAAATTATTGATAAAGTTTGTCAAGAGATTTTTCTGATGCTGCATCGGACAGTTACGTCTTTTAAGCAGACACGCGATTCCCTATTGCAGTCTGAATAGACTGTAAAGATGATACAAATTTAGATTGCCGATGTGTACATAAAATGCACATATATGATTTTTAATTAGTGTTATTAACTATGGTTTTGTTTTCTCAAATAGCTGAGTAAAAATTAGAAAGGAAATTGTCATCCAAGACACTCTATGATGTAATATGCAAATATCTTGTCTTTTTTTGTGTGTTCCAAGAAGGAGGAGGTTGGGAATTCAGAGAATAAGATTTTGTCTATCATGTATAATTTGCCTATTACATAAACCTTAGACCTAAACAGTCATTGGATTTATTTATATAATGATTTTTATACACACGCACATAGACACACACATGCTTCTTTCCTTCTCTTCTGTAAAGCATATGGGGAATAGCCTCACTTAAGTGAATGACTAGTTTATATTCTATAGACCAGTTTTTATAAGCCCCATAAAATGTGTTTGCTTATTTGAATTACATTGCTACTGCACTGATAGCAGTCAGCCAAGCTTCCGATTGCTGTCCTGCTGCCGCACGCAGTGTCTCAAAACTTATTTGTGTAAAAGCTGGATCTGAAGGGGAGAAGCTGGAGTGCTTAAGGGCTGCAAAATTCTTAGCTGGCAAAGTGCAGAGCTAATGGTCATCGCAAAATGGCTGAGGCCAGTAAAACACCATGGGAATCCCACAGGCTACTTGCAATACCTGACAGTCTATGTGTTTGCTTCCTGACTGTATTTGGCTTTAAGTACTGAAGAGAAAAGAAAGACGTCCATTTTCATCTAGGAATAAGCTTTTTCATCAAGAACGGTCTTCAAGCAGTTTGTAAGCCTTCATTTTCTTTCATTGGCTTGCAAATCGTTCTGCTGCAGCCGTAAGTGCAACAAGTGGCAGTACCAGTGGCAGGAACTAGGAAAGGTCAGTCAAAGCATTGCTCAGATTTAAGAAGAAGAAAAAAAGGAAGACTTGATTTTAATTTTCAACTAACTAAAACCCCATGTGTTGATAGTTGGCATTCTGTGACAACAACCGATGAGGAATTATTCATGCAGATTAGGGGTTTTTGTTTTCACTTGTTTGTTTTGATGGGGACTCTAGAGCTGGGCTGAGGATCCAGCACTCTAGCAAAAACAAACAAACCGACAAACAGAGGGATTCTCTGACATGATCATCTTTCCTGGCATTAATATTAAAGGGTCACACCAGGTTTTACAGTCACGATATCCGGATTTGGAGGAATACATTCATGAGCAAGAGAAAGGATGACGTTGCTGCCAGGAAATGTATAAGATTTGCCAGTTTCTAAATATATATTTTAAACACAGAAGTACAGCTTCCAAATGCACAGTGATGAAGTTTCGGGCAGTTTAGACTTACTGCAAGCACAAATCTACTTATATTTTGTAGAGCCATTCCTCAAGCCTATGTCAGAACAGCAACTTCTTTCTCTGCTTGAGAAAGCTCAAGAAGTATCACTGCACAGTGCTTTTTCTGTCTCATTAATTTCTAGTATCTTGTGTGATCAAATTCCTGTGTAGTAGTGCTGTTTCCTTTATACAGGAGAGTCTCCTCCTCCTGGTTTCTGCCAGTGTGTTTGTTTTTCTGGTTATGTTACACATGATCGGCTCAAAATTCAGTAGCCTTTATTTCAGTAGGTCAAAATCCGAGGGATGAAGGTCTGAGTTTCCAAGTCCAAACACTGAAACTGTGTGCTGAGCTCTCCTCCTCTCGTTGGCAGGGTGCCCTGACTGCAAACTAGAATTAAAGACGAGGAATAGAGACACTATAAAAGCAAATGCACTACGGTTTTGAAGGTTGGATCAAAGTTAAGCTGTTTAAAGCCAGGAAAGTGCACCCTGATCCAAACAAAAAAGTCTCCCCCCTCCCTTCCTCTCTATCCCTTTCGAGATAAATTTCCTTTCTTTATGGAAACCCTGTTTAGAAGTGTACAGCACTGTGTGAATACATTTTTTTTTAATTTTTTTTTTTTTACACAGAAGTTCTCTGATAACATTTCAAACCCAGGTCAATTAAGTCAGAAATAAAGTAAGCTCAGTTCCTCAAAACAATGCAAGTCTTTGTGCCTAAATAAAAAAGGCTGCATCTGAATCCCTATGTTTTATGTTTGATCCACTTTTAGATCTTTGGCGTGATATATTCAGTTTACTGCACATACCTTCAATGCTGCATCACTTAAAGAAGAAATGTTGTTTTTCATATATCTATCAATCAGTGGAAAACTCTACATGATGCAATTATAGTAGGCCAGAGTGAGTAAAGCAAGATGACTTTTTAATATCTGGTGTGTGCACTTGTGCCAGAGACTTGGGAGATGCAACTTGGAATAGGTACAGGTCTTCTTGCCCCTGATCTTGGACCTAAAATTGAATCCCCAAGCCACCAACATTTTTGGCTTACAGTTTTCCTGCAGGCCTGACTGAGAAAATGAATTATTAAAGACCTTTAGTCTACGATTAGATCTGAGCAGACATAACTTTATGCTTCACAGAGTCCTAGCCAGGCTTGGAAGGAAAGGGGGTGTCTGTGTAGATATAAAAACAGCACTCAGGCTACAGCCATCCTCTCTAAAGAAGACTTTTGGCAAACTGAAGACCTTACCAACTCAGAGTCTGATGTCATCTGACAGCCTGCAGTTTTAGTGAAAGGACGGCTGATGTATTTGGCTTACGTTTAGGATTATGAAGCAGACTTGATTCTGTGTTTTCCCATGAATTATTCAAAGATGAACAAGACTAAATTAATCATATTCAGACTAGATGCTATTTCACAGCCATACAACTGATACGCTTAATGGGATTTATTAAGAACATCAATTTTCTCAAGATTAAGGATCTGTTTGGAAAACTTTCTTTCAAAACTTTGAGGTATTTGCTCACATAATGTGTTTAGTCTGAGATAGTATAGCAGATATAAATAAAAACTCCTAGAATAGTGTTCGTTTTGGACACAGAAGCATAACAAAAAAATAGCACACCATGAAACATTTACATATGATAAATGTCACTTTGAAACATGGAGTGTGTAGGGGAATGATTTGTGAGATCCACATGAAAATAATGACCTTATCACTGCAGTAAATTCCTTTATCTTCATAAATGATTTTATTTTCACAGTGTTTTAGTTGATGCAGCCCAAGCAACAAGAAGCATCAGAGAAACTCCAGCAGGCACTATAAAAAAAAGAGCATATTTGTTGCCATGTTTAAGTGCATTCCATAACACACCCAGGCTATTTTTCTTAAAACTACTTCTTTATCCTAGAGGGTTCTTGTAGATGGGAATGACCAAAATGAAAAAACAAATCTGTGAACTTTCTGTACTGATGTTTAGATTTGAGTTGGTGTTTGTGCCACATTACAAGCGAAGAAAGGAGTGGCAGTACTGGTATAAAACCAAAAATTGTTTTAAAATCAGGTTGAGGTTTGTTGGAACTCATCTGAGAAGCAGTGGGCTGCAACCAGCTGATGACAAAAGTGTTTGGGTAGATCCAGCCAAATTCCACATGGTACAAAATGTGACATGGGAGGACAAAACTGACTGAAAACAACCTTCAGCATCCTGGCATACTCTACCCCAGCATACTTTGGTATAGGCTCAGGCCTGCTTCAATTTACATCCAGCTGCAAGAGCTCTCCTTTAGGCCATTTTAATAACTGAATCTCTAGAACAGCACTCGAGATACAATTTTTTCACTTAGCTGTACCTTAAAAACAGGTTGCAAGCTGCAAATACAGGGGTAAAGCTGGAGAGATGCTTGTTTGTCCAGGGTACCAGTGTTTTAATAGCCAGAGACTCTTTCAAAATGAGGGAAATTTCAGGCACTACCAAAATGTTCTTTGAAGCGTCTTTGTACTCACAGTCTGGCACGGAGCAGCCTCCATGAAGGAAGCCAAGATTCGAGCCTTTTCTCTGGCGTTCATGTACATTGGAAATAAGAGCACACTGTTTACTTCAATCACTGCTAATGCCCTTAGGGAGAATTAAATAAGGAAAGTGCCAGAGCTGGTGAATTTCACATAAACCAGCAGGGAAAGGATGGGAGGTTGCAGAGGAAGCGCCAATCGGAAGTGGGATGGCCCAAACCAGCCAAGATAATGCTTCCTGAGGTGTAATCACTGGGCGATACGCAAAGGCATGAACACTCCACCTCTTATTTCCTTGACAAGAATACATTTTTTGCACTGATGGGCTAGTAAATCCCATTAACTCTTTCAAGATTAAAAGGAGTTTTTCTTAGTTTTAAGTGTTCTAAAATCCACGACATCTTTCACAGTTAAAATACACTACCTTATCTGTCTTAACTCATTAATGGACACTGTTTATGACTCTTTATGGACACTGTTGGGGGCTGACCTTACAACACAGCAGTTACATAAAATCCGAGTAGGTTCTGTTTTACATCCAGAAAATCTGGATGTTCCAGGCTTCTGTTCCCTTCTTTATTTAAACTGTAAATCAGTGGGGAGAAAAAAAAGGAAAAAAAGCTTCTGGACTGGATAAGCCTTTAAAAGTGGATTTTGTTGTGTTTTATGATTGTTTTAATGATCTTTGTGAACTGAACTTGCACTTTGGGTCAAATCTTTGCTAGGGTGTCTAAATCCAGTTGACACCCATTAAAGGTGGTATTAGTCCTGCAATGCAAAGGGACACCGCTGGCTACATGGGCAGAGTGAGTGGAACGAATCAGTTTCACTTCAGACTCTTGCATTTCTTGGCCTGATTTACAATGTTAAGATACTGAATGGGTCTACCCAGCCCAGTTACCTGTTTCTCATTTCAGCAGCACTGAAGGGAAACCAGTGGCTTAGGCAGCAAAATAACTGTTGTTCTGTATTTGTAATGTATACTTAAGTAGCCACCCTTATTTCTGTGTTATTTGAGTTACTGGAGCTCTGTCACTTATTGAATGAAGGTCATTTTTGAATCAAGAAAGTGTAAGTTGGACTAGTGGATGTCTGTATAAATGAGATGAATTGCATCACATTTATGGCTAATTCAGATAACTAATTTTCCTTAAAAAATGGTTAAACACATTGGAAAGCAAAATGACTACGTGGACCATGTCTTTATATATGAGGACAAGAGAGTTAGCTGGGTGTGTATGTAGCCTAAGGAGGGAATGATCTATCAAACAAAGAAAAAAGGTAGGAGAAAACCTTGAGAGAACTTGAATGTGTTTTCATCTTACAAACAAAAATAAAATTAAAAATTCCTGAAAATTAAATGGAGGTTACCTAGGAGAGATATCTTATGTGATCTTTGCTTATTACATATTTTTCTAGAGTACTAATTGATTTTTGACATCACCAAAATATCCTATAGACTTTATTCAGCAGATGATTGAAACATCTGAATGATTATTTCCCAGTGTTTTTTCATATACTCTCCAAGTTAAAATAACAGAAGCCCTGGGCAGCAGTCTGTCAGCTTGAACCTTTCCCAACTATAAAGATATGTGTTGGGTTTTTTAAAATTTTATCTTATAACCAAGATAAATCACAGAATCACAGAATTCTAGGGGTTAGAAGAGACCTTTGGAGATCATCTAGTTCAACGCCCCTGACAAAGCAGGTTCAACTAAAGCAGGTTGGACAGGAAGGCATCCAGGCGGGTTTTGAATGTCTCCAGAGAAGAAGACTCCACCACCTCTCTGGGCAGCCTGTTCCAGTGCCCTGTCACCCTCAAAGTAGAGAAGTTTTTCCTCATGTTGAGATGGAATTTCCTGTGTTCCGGCTTGTATTTTTTGCCCCTAGTCCTGTCGCTGGGCACCACTGAGAAGACCCTGACCCCATCCTCTTGACATCCGCCCTTTAGATATTTTTAAACATTGATAAGATCCCCTCTCAGTCTTCTCTTCTCCAGGCTAAACAGGCCCAAGTCTCTCAGCCTTTCCTCATAAGAGAGGTGCTCCAGTCCCTTGATCACCTTTGTAGCCCTCCGCTGGACTCTTTCCCGTAGTTCCCCATCCGTTTTGAACTGGGGGGCCCAGAACTGGACATAGTACTCACCTGGATGCACCCTCACCAGGGCAGAGCAAAGGGGAAGATGACCTCCCTCAACCTGCTGGCCACACTCTTTTTAATGCACCCCAGGCCTTCTCAGCCACAAGGGAAGATTGCTGGCTCATAGTCAACTTGCCAGGACTCCAAGGTCTCTCTCTACAGAGCTGCTTTCCAGCAGGTCAGCCTCCAACCTATACCGGTGTATGGGGTTATTGCTTTCTAGGTGCAGGACCCTACACTTGCCTTTGTTGAATTTCATTAGGTTCCTCACTGCCCAACTTTCAAGCCTTTCTAGATCTTGATGAATGGCAGCACAGCCTTCCTGTTTTCTTCTTCCTGCTCCCAGTTTTGTATCACCAGCAAACTTGATGAGGGTACACTCTGTCCCCTCATGAGGTCGTTGATGAATATATTGAACAAGACCATAACCAAAACTGACCCCTGGGGAACATCGCTAGTTACAGGCCTCCAACTGGACCCTGCACCACTGATCACAACCCTCTGAACTCTGCTATTCAACCATTTCTCAATCCACCTCACCGTCCACTAAGCATTTGTTTTTTCAATTTCAAATTTCTAAACTCTTCCTGTATGACATATGATTAAAATGGTGAATTATTCCTTATAACATTTTTCAGGAGGAGTCAGCACATGTTTCTAAAGCCAGACTATGACTATCCCAAGACATATCTGCTGCATGTTTGAGTACCAGCCCAGGTACTTCTCTTTATATCATATACTAAGATTACGCCTTCTGAGAAGCAAAAATAATATAGTATTTTTAATATATTCATCTAAGGCAGCTTAGGATAACAAATTAGATTACTGTATACTTAGGCTGGGCAAACGTAATTTAATTACCTTTCTGGGAATAACTCCTTTCCTATTTGTATGATGGAAGAAAACATGTGATGGAATAGTTATCAGCATAAACAAATGTCCTGTAATTAACCTACAGGTGAGTAGGAGTCTGTGGCTGACAAAAGGCACATTGGCATTTATATACCTATCTAGTGCACCATTAGATGTTTATTTTCAGGGTATATGTAGTGGGATTTCTTGTCTGGGTAGTGACAGCGCAATACATTTTCCCAGCTACTCATCTTATGGTTCCTATTTACTTCTCTTGTGTATTCAGCTAATTCTGATGGGCAGGGTTGCTGGCAGCATTAACAAACGCCCACTCTGGGAAGAAAATAAGGAATGTCTCTAAAGTTGAGATACTGAAACCTTTTTTCCTTGTTTCTAGTACAGAGGTAATGGGGGAATCAGAAACCACAATAACAGTATGGAAAAATTCATGAGTTTAGGAATGAAAAAATTTTGGAAGAGTCAAAAACTGTGTAGAAAGGCAGTCCCATGACTATCCCGCATTTCTTGTAGTAACAGCTGGAGCAGCATGGTTGTTTCCAAGCTGTTACGCTTTAAGATGTAATCTTTCCTACAATTTCTTAGTATTCTGCATTTTCTGTACAGGAGTAGGCTTGTAAAATACGAATAATGGAAACTAAAGTACTGCACAATTATGAAAAAAAAATCCTTTGCTATTTATTTACTACTTCTCTGTATGGATGTGGTTCTCCCTCTCCCCTTTCCCTCCCTGCCAAAAGAAAAAAGAAAAGAGAAGAAAATTCCATTTCTGAAAAAAAAGAGAAAACCTTGACAAAAAGTGTGAGAAATGGATATTCTCTCAAATGGGATTTACACCTCCAAGTCGATGAAATTTACACCTGTGCTGAATGCTGATATGAGAGTTGTACACTTTTTAAGAACCATTTAAGACTTGTTGTGGGGAATCTCTGGAGAGAGTTAACTCTCAGCCTAATAACTAGAATTAAGTCCAAATTTTCTATAAAACCTGGTATTTCAAATGAGGGTGTCTCTGTCTGGTTGTGTAGTCCAGAATAGATTTCTGTGATCATCCTTAATCTTTTTTGTTGTTTGGAATGCAGTTCCTGCACCTGAGATTTAAGGAATTTAGGAATGAGGATTTAAGGAATAAGGAATGAGATTTAAGAAATGTAAATAGGCAAAGATATTCTGGGAAATGTAGGCAAAGAAGTAAATGAAGGGTCATCAACGCTTACACATAAAGAATAGCAGTTTTTGCATGTGTGGGTTGTTTTTATTTTATATAGCTATTACTACATTGATGTTATGTATCATTACAAATAATAATAATAGTCAATCAATCAAGCAGTCCTATCACATATTGTTGCATACCGTATTTTCATGGTTACATCTATTTGGTTTTTGTTTATTTATAAAAAAACCTCATCATCTTCTGCTTCTTGCCTCAAGCTTCCAACTCAGCAGCATTGTTGTACTTAGGAAAAAGACAAGAAGTTTATGACGGAGCTCCCTTCCTTCAAGAGCTTCCAGAGGCATTTATCTGCTTCTTGTTCTCAATGAGACCTATATGCATATGACTTTCTTCTCTTCTAGGTGCAGTGTGTCTTAGCCAAGAGGTGAGGAATTTCTCAGGTCTGCAGCTGCCTCCAGACAGGGGAAAGGGAAGACAACAGTGGGCTATCTGAGGACTTATTTTCATTAAGAAAGCAAAAACGTCGGATTCTCTGAAATGCAGATTGTGGATATGGAAATACGGAATGATGAAATAGTCCCCAAGATTTTAATTACTGAAGTTATTAAATAGTGAAATCAGCTCTGCACATAGTGAGGAAGAGTATGTAGTATGTAGTATTTCTGGGAAATCATCTGAAAAGGAGGGCAATCTTCTTTGGACAGGAATACTACTTTATATCCACTATAGATATAATGTTTTCCCATTGCTAGCAAGCTCTAATTAATTTGAGAATGATCCACTGCGGAAGAGAACTGTAGAATTTCACCTAAAGATAATTTGATTTCTGTCAATTATCAGGTGCCAATAGATGATCCTGTCATAAGCAAAGGAGCAGAGACCAAACAGAACAATATATGGAGGTAAGGGGAGGGAGCTCTATGCTGCTTATTACTTGAGGTCAGGTTTGAAATGCTGACTGAAGTGGCAGTGGTCATCCACTGCATGACCATCACTAACCACGGACATTGCAGCAAACAGGGAGGAAGAACGAGAAGCAGAAGCAGAAGCAGAAGCAGAAGCAGAAGCAGAAAAGATTTTGGTCGCTGAATTCTCCAAGGGGACTTTCAGAACTCACAATTTTCCTTGACCAAGCATAGTTACAGACCCACTTAGCTCCTTCAAAGGGGGACAAAGTTTCATTTTAAGTTTGATTTGGTGGTTTGTTTTTTTGTTTTTTGTTTGTTTGTTTGTTTGTTTGTTTTTTCCTCATAATAATGCTATCGATTACTTGATTAGCAGGAAAAGTTATTTAGTTACAAAGCTTGATGTCTCAGATTGTTGCTTTCCAAGGATCTGTGTCAGCTCTCTTAGGTCTGTCCATTATTTCAGTACGGTTCACATAGAATGCCATTAACAAAGCCTACCATCATTATTCTAGCTTTTATCTTGAATATCTGCGGAGCCTCCCACCACGAGATGAGATCAGAGTTTCCTGTAATATCACTCATGGACAAATACTTGCCAAATGTATGCTACTAGAACTGCATAAGTGCTCGGGGCAAGCACAGCAATGCAAGGTGCTTCTAATTTTTCCTTGTAAACACCTCATCAGATATTCCAGAAAAATAATATTCAACTCTGCAGCTGTCCTGAAATGCCCTGACGATGGAGATAATAGTTTTATCAGAGGCAGGACATGGTTCCATCTGCTTCTGTTAGGCTGATTTACAGAACTGGAAATGTTTCTGTTCTTTCATTTTTCCTCCCAGAGATCACCACACCTATTAATGAAACGTACATTTCTGCGTTTTTTTTCCCCATTGTTCAAGGTTAATGAAACAGCATGAAAGCATGGTTATTCTGTTAAATTTCAAGGACATTCTGAACATTCATTGCTCCAAAAAGAAGACATTACCTTTTCCTTTTTCCAGAAGTCAGGCAAAGGCTGAGATTTGTCATATCCCTCTGACACATAATAATGAAACAAGAGTTACCAGAAATAAATTTCAAAAAATAAAACAATGAACTCAGGATAGAACTCTGTTTCCTTGTTAGGACTTATTTCCTTATTAAACTATCACCTGTTCTAAGAGTGTTTTAGTCAAAATAGTTATGATGGCAAAATACTGTTATAAAATGTTACATGATCCTGGAGAATGGGAGTTGAAAGTTTCGTATAGAAAAAAAAAATAATCAGAAATTATGGGAACAATGAAAACATAAAACCAAACACAAAATCATAATTTTATGATAATGGACAGTAGATCTGAAGATATATAATATACTTTGCATAGTCATTCACTGAACTTTACTCTTGAAGATATAGAAACATTTGAAATAGATGCCTGTGTTTTAGACTTACTTAATGGCAAGTGCTACTTTGAGAGAAAGAAACACTCAGTGGCAGCCAAAATTCCCTTTTATAAAATACTGATTCCAGGAATCAGATGAAGACAGGTTGCTAAATAGAATTGCTGCCCCCATTAAAAATATAATGTAGACAGGTAAATTGGCATTCTTTTCCTGTTCTTATCTAACCAGTCATTTTAATAGTTGTAACAATTTCAGAGCTCCTGGTGATATGAAAAAGACTGTATATCTAGGAACCATACTTATATTTTCATTTACTGTTCTGTTGCAACCTAGTAAATTTCTTTTAAAGATGGCATAGTCTGAAGTGTATATACGAAGTTATGAACATTTTACAATGTTTGGTATAAAACTGTTAAGTATACAGTTCCTTATTTTCTTTCTTGGCTTTCCTCACCTCTAGAAGAGGTGATGCTTCCATTTCCTGGTTTAACCTTTGGATCTCAGACGTCTTTTTTTTTTTTTTTTTTCTTCTTTCTTCTTTCATGAATGGGTTTGTGTAGCTTCTTTGGGTCTCAGTTTTCCTACTTCATATAGGCTTAGGCTGGCCAAGCAAGTCCATCTGTTCTTTCAAAGAGTTATCATCTGTCATATGGTTTTCATGTTCTGTTAAATCTCTTCTGAAGTCTATGAATGCAAACTTTTAATACAAAATCTGCAATTCTTTCAAAACACATATTATTGAATGATGACACTGAGGTGTGGTTCAAAGTACATGCTTCTCTTTTCTCACACAAATATTTTACAGGTACTTTGTATTAATTTCTTTCATGTTTCCTGAGGTAGAAACAGTTGAGGCTAATGCAACATTTGCAAAAACAAAATTAGATGGTCCTTGTGCTCTTCAGTGGTAACTACTGTTCATGAATGTCCCTGTTGAAATACCACAGATTTTAGAAATCAGAGGAAACCACTTATTCTATCAGGACTTAAGTTACTGAAGTAGATGCAGTACCTTCTGTAAGAAGCGTGCGTGTCTTTGGTTATGGCCACCTGCCATCAACTCTAGCTAAACCACTGCAATTTCAGTGGAAATGTGGCTCATATAGATTTCCGTGAACATATTCTTATATAGACAGATACTTTTTTCACCAGTTATTCACCAAAGCCAATGGTCACTTTAAAATAAAATATGTACGTATATAGATATATGTGTGATCACATCTGAATCGGAGAGTCCAACACTGTCTTTACTAGTGTTTTTCACTACTGTCTTTACTACCACAATTTTCTTATGATGTACCCTATGGTTACGTCTTTATTACTGCCTGTTTGCATGCTATCTTCCTGGGAATGTCTTTAGAAGAAAGGGCTGGCCCTTACTTAAATCTATCTGTGTGGAACACAAAATACACCTCAGTGGAGAAAGAATGCTGCACATGGAAAGCTACTCCAGCCATGTGGAGGAAAATTAAAACATACTTACATTGTTTGCTATCCTCTTCTATATTCATCTGGAGGGACTCTTTTCCAAGACAGGAAAACATTGCGGAGTTTGGCTTTTGCAGTGAAACTTCAGGCTGGTGCATTATGTATATTTACCAACAGGATCATTAGGTTTTCTGTAGTAATGTTCTGAGACACATTTATGACTGGTCGCTTTTTCTCCCATTCTGTGAAGCATCATGTTGGAAAAATGATTTGGATGTGATGGGCAATAATTATGCCCCATTAGGGACTGTGCTCCATAACGGGAGATTACTCTAATGGGAGATTACTCTGCAATGGGAGGATGCCTGTTGTGAACAGACATGCACTAGATTCTCTCTACTAGCTAGGAATGGAATTCAAATAAAAATAACTCTCCTTCCCCCACCCCTGCTCTCCCCATTTCAGTGCTCCTTGAGTAGCTCTCTAGGGCTATCAGTATTTTGCCATATTAAAGAAACATTTAATCAGACCTCTTTTGAGGACTGATTATAACAGAATATAATGGGTGAGACAAAAAGGACAGGTAAAACTGTAATAGAAAAAAAAAAAGAAAAAAGTAGTAATGTGAAAAGCAACCCTCACAATTCCTCATTTCCTTTGCCTTTGCTTGGCTATAATCTGTTCTGTCAACAGTGTATCTTAAGCAAGATGAAATCATGGGGGGCTTAACCCAACTTTTTGAAGGTTGTGAAATAAAAAAGTCACATTTCCAGCATCAGCAAGCAGGGCATAGACAGTCATGCCTTATGCTATACCCACTTAAATATTCTCTGCTTCAGTCTAGTTTGAAAGATGTATATAAATTACCATTCAACAATCAACCCAGTAAATCTTCAAATTATGTCATCTTCTTAAAAAGTAAAGGAATCTAAAAATCCAGTATCAGCAGTATTCTTTTGGATATTAAACTTGCAGTTGGTTACAGTCCACTTAACTTCCCTGAAATAATTCAGGCTGCTTCCAAGCCTATTTATAAGCCAACAGTTTCACATATTAGGTGCAACAGTTTTGCTTCGCTTACTTTCAGCTGGCAAGATTGTTTTTTATTTAAAAAAAAAAACAAACCAAACCAAAAAAAACCTTAAAGCACAACTCTACTGCTCTCTTAGGTTTTATAAAAGTTTGCTGTCGTAAGAGACACCAGGTTCAAAAAGGCAAAGAGATTGTTTTTCATCAGCATCATGACAGTTGGTAGGAAAAAAAAAAATCCAGAGGAAAGATTTATGGAAAAGAAGGAAAGCACAATTCTATCACTGAATTTTGTTTACAAGCTGATAAACAGAACTGTTATCTGGCCATTGGAATCTCTCACTATGTTTAGCGGAGAATGAGCACACTTCCAGTCTCTGCTGCAGATATTGAAGGTCCGCACGTAAACGGGGTCACGTACACAAGCAAGCACTCCTGCTTTTTTCTCTTTGTAATGGATACTGAAGTTGACACAGATGGTAGTAATAAGAAGGCAAACTCCAAGGCTGCCAACTGCGTCAGTCCTAGGTCTTTCAACACACCTCATCTGAAACGATAACTATAATTCCTCTTCCATTGTGTAGTACCACTGTGCCACACATCTTTTAAAAATATTAAGAAAATTATTCAGAGGACTTACTCTACCAAAGCATTGTTGGAAAAGAACACCATATATGTATTCAAACTTGTTTTTTAATTGAGGATGTCTTAGAGTTTTAATGCTTCCAAGCAATGATTGCTTTTCAAAGTTGAATTAAAAGTAGCACTCAAGTTTGTATCTTAGCTGATTCTCCCACTGTGGCTTGTGTTATCTAAGTGTCAGCTGTTCAGCCCCGCAGTGCAGTACAGCAAACAGAAAAGGCAGGAGTGAGTGACATATTCCAGGTGTATACTCTCCGGATAAGAGTAAATGGGTATCTGCTTAGTGTAGAGAAACTACTCCCTTTCAGGTTTTAAATTGAACCATGTTAAATGAGCATAAAATTAACTGGAAAAGAAAGGTTTGAGTTATGAATTTTTTAGGTACTCTCAGAGGTTTTAATATAACTATGGCTGGGTAAAGGTATTTTAAAGTGTTTTGCTTTTGAAAAGCCTTTGCATCGTTAGGCATGCATAGAGAAACCATCAGCAGTATGAAAATTGGACTTTTCCTTTAGTGTCAACAGCAGCCACTTGTAACATTTCCATTAAGGCCAGGATTGTACTGACTCAGTGCATACTTGGTGTCACTGGTTTAAATCACTTCTGTGCTTTATGCTGTATTTTTTCTTTGTTTTTTATCTCATGTTTTACTGGGACTAATGAGAACCGCATCTTTAGAGCTAGTGTGTAAGTACTGTTTACAGTGTTGAAAGAAATCCTTAATCCTTATTTTTTTCAAATGTCTTTTTGACCCTGTTCACTAAGATGCCTTTCTAATCCCTCCAAAAAAGGTCACTTCTCAGTCTTTTCTCTTCTCCTCCTCATATGTAACAAGCGTTGTATATACCTATTTATAAATATATATATATATATATATGAATACTTACACCCCCAAATCAGCTGTGAATCAGCTGTGGCTGTGATTGATTCATACCAAATACATGAGCCGCCCTGGAGCTGTGGCCAGCATGCTGAATCCCTCTCTGTCTCTCAGAGTCCCCTGCTGAGATGTTGTCTTGGAGAGCGGGTGGCAAAGGTTGAAATCCCCCCTGCAGAAGGGAAGGTGGGGTCTGATGTCTCAGTTTGGGGGTGCGACTTTCTTTGCTGTATATAAAAGGTAGGACACCCCAATACTACTATATTTTCTGCTAACTGTGATTAAAAGAAGGTGATGGCTGCACAGGGAGACCTGCTTTAGTGGGAGATGGATATGTTAGGAGTGTTTTGAAGGTACTCACTTGGTTGATCACCTGGGCTGGAGAAGTGCTGTGCTGGGGTCTGATTAGGCTGACACTTCAAGCAGGTCCCAAGGGTGTCAGCCTGATGGAGCCCAAACACATTTGGATCTGTGAGGGGCAGTGGAGAATATTGTTTGGATCTGAATTCTGGACACTGGCACCTCATTTCTATTCAAGATGCATGATAGATACTTCATTATATTTTAGATTCAGCCTCTTGTCCTTTATGAAACATTTAGTACACATTGGAGAAAACCAAAATAAATCTTATTATTTTCTTTCTGGTTACCTCAGTGAACTCTATTAATTCAGGACACAATGTCCTGAACTTCAATAAGCTGAGAAAATGTTATCTTCAATGGAATAACATCCTATCACTAACTTACACTTTTATAGTATTCGTTTCTAATCTTGCACCTGATCATGAAAGGATTACTGAAGAAGTAAGCAAATCAAGAGCTCTCACATTCATGTCTGCTTTGTATGAAGTACGTAAAAAATCTTCAAACGCTTTTTAATTTCCCGGTGCAATTATTTATCTTTCTCCTCTCTTCTGCCTCTTTTCTGATGAAGGAATTAACTCATAAGGAGGAGTTAACTCATAATGGCTGAGCTTGAGCTAAGATTTAAATTTGTGGATATTTCCAATCACTGTATAAAGTATGTATTTGCCAAATTGAAGCTTGCATGACAAGAGTTTTATTATTTCTTTGCCCCAAAATGCATTAACAGCTATGTGCACTGTGCAGTAAGAATCTATTTACAGAGAATTAGGATATGTGATCTGTTTATGAGGTAGTTTTAACCAAAGTAAAATAATGTACTTTGTTTGTTACACGTTTGTTAGTGCGTTATTGTCCCTACCAGTATAATTTCTATTTATTTTTTATTATTTAAGAGCAAGTGATCAAATGTTGGAAATTGTTTTTCTTTGGATCTATATGTACATTGAAACTGTTCTTTTTCACCATATGTATCTTCCCCCTGCTTTTTTTTTATATTTTTAATTTATTTTCCAGTATGTAAAGTATTACTTCATGGAAATAATAATTTCTGCTTAAATCTAGAAATGGAACTAATACAATTACAAATGTAGCCATAAAATTAAAAAGCAAGATGTCAGGTGTCAGTCTTACAGAAGACAGATGAGTGTGGTGGTGTTAGGAAGTGTGCCTTTTATTGGGACTTTAAACGAGAGATCTTTATCTAATGCACTGAAAACTTTCCCAATAAAAGGAATCCAAATTACAGCACTTTGCTATAGAACAAGATGAATAACCTTGCAGACATCAGTGTTGAATATAAAGAGCATGAGCTGTAGGAATTAAATGATCATATGCATTAGATTCCTGCAGTTGCAAGCGACAATTTTGCAGACACCACCAGTGGTTATTTTTGTCCTTGATTTTTATTTCCAGCAGGTGTCCCCTTCTGGTAATGGTGAGGGACTCCTAAAGAGAGAGTGGAAATAGTGAGTGTATAAATACTCCCCCAGGTCTTTTAAAATTAAATGGACATTCCTGAAGCTTAAAATATCCTTTAAGTGTGCACTTATGATTTTATTTAAAGGTAGAGGCTGCTTGTCAGAAGCTCCATTTGCCACGATAACATTGACAAACTAATACTGCTACCTGTTGATGGTTTCAGGCCTAATCCAGAGACTGGCTTTGAGGAAGACAGATATTACAACTAACACAATTTTGTAAAATTTTGTTTGATAGCCTACCACGTAGGATGTGTATGTATTTCCCACAAGACTTTAAGATAAGGCACCTGTGAGGGTGCAGTGGCAAAGTGTCCCATTAAAAACAAACAAACAAACAATCAAAAAAACCCACAAAACCCCCACAAAACCTCAACCATGAAAACATTTAGCCTGGTCTGACCCTAAACGTCAGCCCCATGCAAAGTCCAAGGTAAGCATATGGAAGAGAACCAATCTAAGAGAAAGGACATCCAAAGACTTAAGTAGAGGTCATGGGAAATGTCGTCTACCTTGAACTTGATTATAATCAGTGCTAATTGTTACAAGGCTCACGTTGTTTTTAAAGAATGCAATAATAAAATTTCAGCTTCCTGGAACTTGAACCAAATGTTGCATTTAATATGAGAAGAGTCTTTCTTTGGAGATTGTGTTGATTGTGTCGTAAATGTGACTTGTTATCTTTAGTTTCAAATAGCTGTCTGCACTAAACATTACTGAAATGCTTAATATTGTTACTAAAAAGAAGATACAAGTAACTTTCTCCTTATGTAAAAGGAAAAAATTATAGTTGCTTATATAATAAGTTTCAATGTTTTGGAAAATAATTTTCTTTTTCTTTGCTACTTTGCATGATCATTATTAATATTATTAATTTTTACAACTTCAAGCACTAAAAATGCATTTTAATGGCTGTAGCTTTCAGCTTAGAACAGCTATATGGTATGTGACAGCCAGCAGGAACTCTTCCAAACATGCTGCACTTGGCATACTGGGCCAAATTCTGAGCTCCAATAAATTCCTTTGAGACACTCAAAATGCCCATGAATGCTGTTCTTCTGAACTAGGTTCTTAACTTTTCTTTTTGCAGTCCACCCTGGTGTATTGGGCAGTGAGTGGGACAGATGGGTTTGCAGAATCCTGTATAAGAAGTAGGGTATACTTTTTAAAATCCACCTATAAAAGAAAGCTTATACAGATTTATGCGTCTCTGCTACAGAATTCATAACGAGACTTGAAATACACTAGAAGGGTGATCAATCCCTCATAGCTTCTATATGTGCTGTTTTCACAAGGAGGTATATACAGGATTTTTTTCGATAGGCAGAATGCGCCTCTGACTTTTTCTGTTCCTCATTATGTCCTCATTATCAAGTCCCTGGCCAGAAGTGGTTCCCTGACTCATCTAATTCTCTCATTTTTAAGGTGTGTCTTAACTTCCAGTTTCCCTTGACATGTGCTCTCATCCTACAGCTCTCTTCCCCAACGGAACAGATGATCTTCAAGGTATTTTGCAACATAAATGATTCTATGATTCTATAACTCATTCAAACAATGCTTTAAGAGAAACTGTAAATAGCAAACCAGATGTTCTCCAAGGCCTATCCTTCCTGGAACTGAGTAGGCCTATAAAGAGAGCCTGTTCTTCCAAAGCAAATGCATCTCTTTCTGTTGCTGTCTCACATTCTTCATAATCTTCCCCAGACAACTTCTCAAGGGTAATTCTCTTCTCCTTTTGAGAAACTTCTAATATGTCATTATTGCATTTTGATCTGCAAATCCAGAGCCTGGCAGAACACACTTGTGTCTGTGAAAGCAGGATACATGGTTCACAAAGCTCATGGATCTGTTCATTGTCTTTCAAGCAGAGTTGGATATTTTGTTTGCTTTTGTGTGTGTGTGTTGGATTTTTGCTTGGTTTGTGGGTCTTGGGTTTGTTTGTTTGTTTGTTTTTCCGTGGCATACTAAGACAGTACTGCCATTTTTGGAACATTTATAAATGTTTCCATTTATAAATAACGTCTCCATTGTAGCATCTGTGATGGCTAGTTTCACGCTAGTCCAAGTGACTCTTTGTGACCTACAGTCAGAGCACTCACTGTAGAGACAAACAGTGTAGAGCTCTTAGTAGCTTTTATTGCAACTAAATATTAGCACTCTTCAGTATCAGCACAATCTGAGTATTTACACAAGGCTTTTTTTCTGGAATTGCCATTGAATACGCTTCTTGAGCCCTACTGCAATTGAGTTACATTAGAGCTTTGTAATGTATTAAAAGAGTCCCCTCCGACCTCCCCTTTTATTCACTCTTTGATAAAAACAAAAGGGTGTTGAGCATTTCTGGGGTGACCTGAAATGGAAATATTGTCACTGATTTATTCATACAGTCTTCATTTTCTTGGCTGTGGTAAATTTAATAGTTGTTTATTGGTCCCTGGGTTCCATTGATCAGCATTCCTTCTTCTCACAGCCATGGAGGGCGCCGTGCCTGCAAACGCCTTGTTTTAACTTTATGCACCTGAGGAGGCCATTAATTTGTGGTTTGTGATTCTTTCCAGGATGAAGGCCAAAGTACAACTGCCATTTGCGTTTGGGTAATCCAGTCACTTGACAAAACCAAATAGTTGCATTTTCTGTATTTTTACAATGTGACCATCTGTCTCTACTTTTGAATATATACCTTAGAAGTAATCGTCAGAAATTCAAGAATTCTAGTTCAGCAGTATTCAGACTACCAATGGTGACTGCAGGAAAGAATAGCACTGACAACGTTTTACCTGTTAGGAATGGCCTGCAAGAGGGGAATCCGTCAAGGAAAAACTATGGTTCAGCTGAAAAGCTGTGAGCTCATGAGAACAATTGTCTATGCGGCAAATACATAGGTTGGCATGAAAATCACTGTCTCGACCTTTTTTTTTGACAATTTGCTTCACCCTAGTTACCTTGCTCTTGCACTCTGTGCTTATATGAGGCCTCAAGCTGCATGTGGCAGAGGAACTCTTGACCTCCTGAGCGCTCTGGTTTGTTCCTGCTTTAAAGCAGCCTGTTAAAATCAGCTCAAAGGAGTGGCAGTCAGATTGAGAGATGCATTGGGGAGGAATCATATCTGCCACCAAAATATTTCCAGGAACTGAAGATGAAAACGGGATGGCAAAGGACTTCTACAGATGGAGAAGATGATTTTAACTTTAGATATATTTGTTATGGCTCATAAGAGTGGGATCAGTGTTGAGAATCTGCTACTGGCAAGGAGAAGGCAGGGGAGAAGAATTTAATTACAAACATATTTATTAACAACGAGTCCAGAGACATGATAGGGAGAGAGTTTTCATTTTTAACACATGTGCATTATTAATCATGAATGATACTAGGGTTACAAACGGGAATCTGCCTGGAGGCAGAGGGCAGAAGAGATGATTTTTATTAAACATATTGAGCCAATTTCTGTCCTCTGACATATGCATGCAGCTTCCATTGAACTCCATGGGAGGCCTACACTTGCATTGCAGGGCATAATTGTACTCTGCATGTTCCATACATATTAATCATAATTAAAAATAAAGTTCAATCCAGGGCTGAGGCATATGTGGTTGAGGCAAGGTTAGGGCCAAGGTAATCTCCTTTATCAATATACATTTCCTAAGGTGCCTTGTATCTTGGCAGGCGATAAAAAAAAAGATGTAATTCATATGATATGAATATACAGTGATACATGTTGTGTAATATTTCATGTTATAACACCAGTTACAATCCTTTTTATTGCTTCTAAAAGATTTTTAAAGGATGTTAAAGCTAAAAAGCTAAAACCAATAGTTTAAAACTCCTGGGAACACCGTGAGTGTTCCAGCGTGATGCTTACTGACATCCAAAGATATCCCCTAATGTACTAAAATTAAACAATCAAATGAAACTGTAATGATTAGTATTATCTTTGCATTTCTATCTGAAGTGTTAAATTGCAGCCCTGGTTTGTATTATGTCTTTTGGGTTGGGAATGTTTCTCTGCATTCCAGAGGAATCTTATTTCCATGCTATGAGACTAAGTTGTCCTTTTTGATTTTCTGTAAGTGAATTTTAAACAGTTTTACTAACTTTGTGGATTCAGTTTTTATATCTATATCTGAATATTTTCTAATTTACTTACCATCTGTCAAGTTATTTTGTTATATATTTTGCATATCTTATTTTAGACCTCGGGGTCTAGTCCATAATTTTGAGAAGTGGGCCTTCTTCCCAGCTCCTCTCTGCCTCTCATCATGTCACTGCCTTCCTCATAGTCATATTTGAGTGCTCAGACTCTGTTTTCATGTATGTCCAGTGCTTGCTAAACTCAGGCCTCTCCTTTCTTGATACTTCTACTCAAATTAGAAGGCTTTTAAGACCTCATGGGCCTGAGCTGAGTAGTTTAAACTGTCTCCTTTAAGTAACATTCAAGACTCTTGAGTAACTTGCACTAGTGATCCGCAGATTATGAGATCTGTCAGACAGAAAGTTCCTTTTTATCTTAAGCCACTCCTGCTGATAGGTTTGGAAGGCTTCACTCTATCCTTGTTTGTCAGCTATCAGATTTAATTACTTTCTGTTTTGAGGACTGCATATTCCGATCTAACTAGTCTGACCAAGATAGTAATGCAAAGATGGTTTCCTGCTTACTCAATCTGTCTATTCTTCTTCCTTTCTGTGTATAATTAAATCTTAATGTGAAGTGATCTAAGAAAACACTGTCCGCTCCTTTTTTTGCCCACCCCTTTCAGGGTGTAAAAAAATGAGCATCTTGATTGTGAGCACCTTTGGGAACCAGTGACATCCCAGGCATCAAATAAGGAAATTTGTTCTAAGTTGTGGGCAATTTGTTCTAAGTAAGTTGTGGGCAACCTTCTGCTGTCCTTCCCACAGGTAGCTTTGTTTCAGAGGATGTTTGGGTCTGCACGTAGTGCCCCATGACTCTTTGTGAAGTACTTAGAGATAAGATTGAAATCATGTCTTTCCCATAGACTTCAGCGAGACATAATGTTCGCTTCGTCTGAAAAGACAGGGAATATCTAAAGAGTGTGGGAAGAGAAAAGAACCTTCTTCCCTTTCTGTGGGAAAGCAGATAAGAGGGTCAAGACAGGAACCTCCTCTTCCTAAATACCTTCTGCACCTGGTCACATATGCCATCTAGGAAAGTTTCAGGTGAAGGGAACCACTCTGTAGTTTTCTTCAGGATGCAGGAGTTGAAACTTTAGTAAAATGGCGTGGGTTATGATACCTTTTCTGCAGTTTACTTCAGATCCTAAAGATACTCATTTTAAAAGTGTTACTTTGCAGGAAAACCTTAGAATTTGCATGGTGTTCTGGATGGAGATCCAGCCACACATCTTCACCAAGGCAGTTTCTGGATTGCTGCGAGTTCTGAAGCCTGATTGCAATTTTTCATTCAGGTCAAAGATGCCAAATGAGGTTACTTTAATAGATGTTATGTACATATGTATGCATACATATTTCCAAATGCCTTGTTTAAACAAATTAAATTCAAAACAGACGTAACTCAGACCTTACATAGTTCTTCTGTGAAGAAGTTACTAAGCTTGCCTAAAATTAGGTAGAAAAAAATCAGATTCCTGGGAAGAAAGAATAAAAGTATTAGCTGTTTTATAAACTATTGATGCATGTTATAGGCAGGAATTGAAACCAAGACATCAGGAGATGCCATTGACCTGAGAATGTGCATTATGTCTGTACTGGATAGAGACTTTAATAAAGCAAATTAAACATGCAGAGGAAGAGAAATGAGAAATTGACATTTATTTGTCCTTTAATAATAACCGTATTTATGCAAAAAACACTTTAAATACTAATTTAATTCTATAAACCTCTATTTTTAGGTCTTGCTATGGTTACATAATCTTGAGGCTCCTATGGTGACTTGACTGGAGAGCACAAAGCAGTCATGGAGGTCTCTCATCTGTTTTCCCTCTGTGACGTCCTCCCCATATGTTTTAGTATCAATTGTTTAGGGACAATTTCTGACTCAGTGGGTATGTAATACATAGCATGAAGAGTTTGACTTCTCTTACATTCTCACATATATCTTTATCATTATTCCGTAATTGTATTTAGCCTATCTAAATTTGGTCATAAGGTACCTAGTTGCTTTTTAAAGCTCCATCCTTCCCACTCTTAGTGGGAAGCTCCATCCTTCCCACCCTTAATTTGCTAGGCTGACACCACTCTTCCTTCTGCTGCTTTTCCTTTTTTTGACTCTTTTGGTCCTGTCTGCCAAACAGCTCACTCAGGTGACTTGAATGTGGGGCTACTGCACTTAGTGCAGCGGGCAAGAGGTGGGTTGAAGTCCCTCAACAACAGGGAGCTGACAGCCCTGTCTTCCTGCTTTCTCAACATCTGCAGGCATTGCCTGGTGGAAGAGAAATACTCCACTTGTCACCAGCGCAGTGCCTGGTTGGCTGGATGGCCCACTGAATCACCAGGAAGAAGAACACAGACTACTCGTGTAGTCAGCAGGCAGGATTTCAGGGTTGTGGCTGCATGGCTTATGTGACAATAGGGGAACGCAGTCATGTTATCTAAAAAGTCTAAATCATGCTAAAAGGACAGTGGCTTGGTTTTTAGAACTTTGTTTGGATACACAAAGCAGTATTTTCCTTACGACTATTTCATTCAAAATGAACAGATTTTCTCCCTAAGCAAAGTTTTCAGTTAATGAAGATTACAAGTGACCAATTCAGTTCCTCACTAAATACTGAATAATGTGAGTTTGGCTTGAATCAAGTTTTCTGTCTTCTGTTTTCTGGATCTGTAATAACTTTTAGTATAGAGGTAGTCCAGTAATGAATTCAGGGGAACTGTGTCTGCTGAAACAAGGATATTTGCAGTTTTCAGATCTGTAATCTAGCATGTTCAAAAGTTATGATTTTTTTGTCTGGAAGACGATGAGTAGATGAACTCCTCTGAAGATAACTCGGTAAGTGTACCCAGATGCTTATTTAATTAATAGATAATACTATACTATGTAGAAGCTTTATTAACAACTATTTAAATAGAGGCCATTAGAGAAAATAGCTAAAAACAACTGAAGGTTGTTTACCTAGGTTTTTCAAAATGCACTTTTTATTATACAGAACATAGGAAAATAGCACAAATCATCTGGATTGTGCTTGCACTTAAGTTGTTTTCGCACTTTCTGTAATGTTCTTTCAGAATGTTAAAAAGAAGGTTAAACTACATTAACTCATTCACCCTGTTGATATTAGAAGTACTTACCCAGAATGCTTTTGAGTTGTCTTTGGCATGAAAATCAGTTTTCTTCAAAGCCACTCTCAGGTTGCAATTGAAATCCTCCATGTGTAAACAACTTGAAATTCTTATGCTAGATTAAAAATCCATACTTTACCAAAGTACGTGTTCACTGTCTAAGAGGATTTCAATACTTCCTGGAGATTAGCTCAAATGCTTTATGAATTAGAAATGAGAAATGATTCACTTCTTAAAATTCAAATTTACCCAGATGTTTTGACATTTTTAAGGAGTTATCAAAAATCTTATTTTGCTTAAGCTGTTAGGCATTAGAAATAACAGTGAATAATAACATTAGAAATTACAGTGTTCAATTTAAATATTTTTAACCAGTAACTGAAAGGGTAATATGAACAGGTTCTACCTGTTTTTTGAAGTGTTTGACATCTGCAATTGATATCCACTTAGAAACCTTAAATATGTATGCTTTAAACCTTTTATACAGTTGCAATGATGATTTCGTAATTTCAAGTGACAGCATTTTCGATGATAAGGAAACAACATGGCTGAGTCATCTATAAGATTTCAGAGGTAATAGAAGCTCTTCATAATGTTTCACTGAGCAAATCTCCGGACACGGTCATGCTAGTGTACACAGGATATTTGGAAAGAAGTGCTGTCTATGCTGGACTTATTGTTAGAAGAAAGATAAATTCATGACTTGACATATGAAAAGGAGGCTAGAATTATTTGATCTGCATTCTCTTTAAAGCAAAGATTTAGATGGGATAACAACAGTCAGTTAAAAAAACTTATACCTATATTGACATTGGAGAATATTGCACATCATTGCTGAGGTAGATGTCTTTAACCTAGCCTGACTCACGTTTGACTGCCAGCTCCATATGTATCTAAACACATAATTAACACCCACATGATTATTCCAGAAAGTTTTAATTTTGAAGCAAAATGATATGCACAGTTATGTGAAACAGATGCTTGTTTATGTATTTGAATATTAGAAATTTTGGGTTATGATGCTGCAAATTTCTATGCTCATTGATAACTTCACTGATCTGTATTCATTTTGTGCTCAGCAAGCCTGGGTATTTAAACCTAGGCATACTCATGCATGTGTGATGAGCAGGGACCAAGAAATTCAAAGTTAGAAACAGAAATATTCGTGCATAAAATGGATAACATGCTTTGGGAACTACTACTTCATGACTAAATGAAGAAAGAGGAGACTGTTTTAAGAAGCAGATGTTAAGAAAGAAGGGGGCAGAGGAAAGAGGCATTTGCTGGGTAAGCACAGAGAGGTACCTGACTATAGCAGCATTAAAGGGGGAGAGAGAATGGGAGACAGAGAAGCAGAGAGGAGAGGGAAGAGCTGTATGTCATCTGCGCACACATGTTTGCAATAACTCCCTACCTTTCCTTTTCTATATCCAAACAAATATATCTACCAGACACTTCATAACCTTGCAAGAATCAGATCAGGAATTCCTTATCCAATATTAATATCTGCAGAATTTTTCACAGGTTTATTTAAAATCTCATCTATAACTGTATTCCACATAAATGACATAGAATCACAGACTCATAGAATAGTTTGGGCTGGAAGGGACCTTTAAAGATCACCTAGTCCAACCAGCCTGCAATAAGCACGGACATCTTCAGCTAGATCAGATTGCACAGAGGCCCAGCCAACCTGACCTTGAATGTTGCCAGGGATGGGCATCTACCATCTCTCTGGGCAACCTGTTCCAGTGTTTCACCACCCTCAGCATAAAAAATGTCTTCTTTATACCTAGTCTAAATCTTCCCTCTTTTAGCTTAAGGGCATTACCTCTTGTCCTGTTGCAACAGGCCCTACTAAAAAGTTTGTTCCCATGTTTCTTATAAGCCCCCTTCAGGTACTGGAAGGCTGCTATAAGGTCCCCCTGGAGCCTTCTCTTCTTCAGGCTGAACCACCCCAACTGTGTCAACCTGTCCTCACAGGAGAGGTGCTCCAGTCCTCTGCTTATTTTTGTGGCCTCCTCTGGACCCTCTCCAACAGGTCCATGATTTTCCTGTGCTGAGGGCTCCAGAGCTGCTCACAATACTCCAGTACTAATATAATGGTGACTAGTTGTTTAAATAGGGCTGTCACAAAACTTGCTGTTATATTTAACAGGAAGTTAAAAGAAAATTGCATCAGTTTTCAGATCTTGGCCCTTCTTCAGGTTTTCATGCTCGTACCTTACTGTTCTGTTGAAAAATCATGGTGATACACTTTCCATCCCAACTGCAGTACTTAGTCCTTACAGTAAAATCAAGGGATTGGATAAGTACAGGAAAAAGATTAAAGGGCTAGTTTATTGTTCACTGCAAAGTGAAAATTTCTATGTCAGATGGGATGAGAGAGAGAAGCAGTAAAGCTTTTCATTTGAAATCTATTGTCATAAGAATGCCGCCCCCAGCATTTCTTCTATTACAGATTTTAAAAATACATAGGGATATTAGGTAATTGTGTGTAAGCCTCACAATCGATGTAATACAGCAGTATCATTTTCCCATTCTACCCAAGATAGTTATGGGACATGGGCTAAAATCCTGGCTCCACTGAAGTAAATTTCAAAGCTCCAACTGTTATTCCTGTGATGTGGTGATTTATATGAAATACAGCATTTTCAAGTGACCAAAAGTCTTCCTTTGGACTATTTGTAAGAATCTAAAGTGTCACAGAAGAAATTTTTGCCATTCTAGAAACTTTTCCAACTTAAGGTGGTGGCTTTTATTGTCAACTTCTATGTGACTGCATTTTTTAATACCACATTTTGAGAAAGAATATTTATTCTGAGGTAAGCAAAATCCAATAGGAATAAGAGGAAAAAAAAGACAGTCTGATTATTAATGTTGTTAGAAGTTTTCTTTTAACTGAAGCGATGTTTTTTATCAAGTTTTTCTTTTATTCCTGTGACATATGTTTTCACTTCCTCTTTGAATTTTAACTTCACTCTTCTGAGCATGATGAATGATCACACTGAAAATACTGACTGATTGTATGAAACTATTCCCAAATGCAGGCGGGAAGCAGACATCAATCTTTTAAGATTTGAAATAAAAGTTAGAAGAATAAAAGAATAAAAGTTCTGTCATTACTAGAATTATTTCAAGCTATTTATACTAAAAGAAGAAAAACTCTGGCATTATTCAGTCCAAATTGCTGAAGGGCATTTTATGTGCCTTACATGACCTACTTTTAAAACCACAAGGCTTTAAAATTTCAAAATTAGTAAATTTGTCTGTCTTAGTATTTTATGCTATTCAGGCAACGCAGACGATTAAAATCTCCTGTATTTGCACTAAGTTATCCCATAACCAATATATCCCGATGACCTATACAGAATAGACAAAGCAATGGAAAAAAATATTCTCTAAAAGCTGTTGTTCTTAGTCTTTATATATAGGATACTTTAAAATAATTCTGTAATACAATTAGCCTGCAGTATAATTCATCTTCTGTCTTCCTGTGTTAAGACTACTTTTGGACACCTGTTACCATAGAAGAATCTGATCTTTAGGAAAGAATTTGAATTAGAAAGTATGAACTGATAGCAGCATTCCACTCACATGCACAGCAGCATCTCTTCTCTGAGTCAGTTTAGAGTGAAGTTTTAACCTCTGTGCAGTATAAGAAGATAAAATATGTCTTCAATTTTGTGGATAGAGGCTGTGAATAAGAATGCAAATGTTGGTCTGTCTTAAAATAAATCTTTTCCATATTTTCTGTCAAAAAATAGGATCCTTAAGAAATATCTTTTTTCCTGAGCCTTCTATTTATTTTTCAAATGTTGCATATATATGCATATATATTTTTCAAATGTTGCATATAATTAAAAATCTCTCCTAGGTCAGGGTCATTTTTTGAGAAACATTTGAAGAGTGAAGTGTTGATGCATCTTCCCTGCCTGTTTTGTGTAAATGGAACAACGGGCTTTCCTTTGCTATTGTCATTTCATGAACCCTTGTCAAGGGAAAGGTAACTGCGGTCTTCCATAGCTCTCAGTAACTGGAGCCTTAACAGAAATCCACCAGGATTTCTCTACAGCCCTTGTTTCTAAGGTTTGCCACAAATCAACAGAAAATACTAAAATGTATGACAAATAATTGAAATGTGACATTTTTTAGTTTTGGGAGATTAAAAAGATGTTGTAGAAGTATCTTCACGTTCTGTACCCCTGAGAAGGAAGTCTGAAAAAATGGACACATTATAATGCACAACGGTAATACTCTGAGTTTATTACCTGTATTACCAGCAGCTTGGAACTCAATGGTCTCAGTATCTCAGCACAAATCTCCATCACTTGAGGTAATGAAGAAAAATTTAATCTTTGGTAAGGGGCTACTAGCCAGGAATGTCATGCACATAACTGTTTGCAAATAGCGGTACCATCTTGAAGGATCAAACCACTTCTTTCTTTCCAAGGTCCTCACTTAAAGGGCTGTTGTATTGTTAAGACAGAATACCTACATATAACTGTTTCACACGTGTTTCTGCCTGAAAGGCGCAGGTTGGCATTTGGGTCTGCAAGCTGGGAGCTCTGGCTCCCCACCAGAACTCAGTCCTAGAACAGAGGCCTGAGAGCAAACCACACTGGTGTCAGAGAAGAGCAGGAAAGACGGCCTCCTTGATCAGTCTCCTTGATCACACAAATGAGGACATGTTCACAAGTAATGGTTACAGTATTCTTGGTATTATGAAGAAGGAAAAAAAACATTAATGTTTGCTTTGATGATCTCTGATGCCTCTTCTACATTTCTGTTGAGAGCTTGAGAAGATAATCTCCTCTGCTAGTTCACTTGTGCAGAACTGTACTTTATTTTAAGAACAAGCTATGCAAACAAAAAATCCTTCACAAACATAAACCCTTAAATCTTTTTTTCTGAAGTCAGAATATACCTGTGAATGGTGATAAATCCCAGTAATACAAAAAAGTCTGGAAAAATCTGGCCTAAAGTCTCACAGTGAGAAATTTCCTGAAAGAAAATTAAGATTGTGTGAGATTTATTTGTTACATGGAAATTACTGTTTCTTTCTCAAACTTTTGTTCAGTTATTCATTCTTCTTTGTGTAAATGGTTCCCAAAAATAAAAAAGAGAGGATATCAAAGAAGTATGGATGGTAGGTAACTAACGCTGAGTCTGAAACAAGTTTCTCAAAATTAAGGATATATGAAGTATGCATCATTAATTGTAGAAGACTGTGAATGAGGTACTTGTCACATTTTTAATACAATAGCAGAACATTGACTCCATTGAAATACATTGTATTCTGTAAAATTGGCCATATTCTTACATGTGCCATTGCGGATAATAATGACAGGGTTCCAAATAACTCTATGCATTACAGGATCATATATACTCCTGCTAGGAATTCACACAAATTATACAGTTCTGATGCACAAGAGAACAGTTATCTCAATGAAACAATTGTCCTTATCCAAAACCAGAATGTAATTAGGGGAGTGAGCCAAAGTAAACAATAATAACATCATAGCTTTAAATATCCAGAAGGTTTAGAGCCAATAATATACAGTTCAAAGAGTACAGTAGACTAGGAGGCGTTTCTTTTTTCCTTTTTTTTCTTTATTCGTTCTTCTTTTTTTTTCTTTTTTTTCCCCTTTTTTTCTTTCTTTTTTGTTTTTTTTTTTCTTATTTGGATTGGTTATTCAAAGTGGATCAGACGCTTCAGCATAAGTGCAGCTTTGCCTTTCTGTCTCTCTTTCTCTCTCTTTCTCACCCTTTGACAAGTCTGGATTTTTTTCCAGAGGTGTAACAACATCATGCCAGCATTAACCTTTCTGTGATATTTAAGATGCAACGATCGCAATAGCACAGGCCTTTTTTTTTATCTGCACATGTCCAGTTGAGGGGAAGCTATTCAGTAAATGAAACCCATATTTTTGCTGCAACTATACAGCTGTAAGTATTTGGGTTGGGTAATTCAAACCTAGTTTAAGCATGCTTATAGGACCTGCAATCATTTACCTGGATTGTAAGGTAAATGCATCTCACAGTGCCATCTTCTGATATTCCTCTTGAATATCTCTCATACCAGTATAGAAAAAACACCACGGAGTCCCTGTCCTCTAATCTGCCTCATTATTATGTACAGTGGCCTAATAAAATTATTACTGTATTACTGGATAAATCTAAATAATCCTAGTTTTGGTATATTTATGGACACAGCAAATCTGAGGAAATCACAGCTGTTGGCTAGCATGTCTTCAGCAAAGCAAAGCTGTTTGCAGCTTCTTACAAGTTTGAGCTGAAGCCTGTGCAGCTTCATTTATTTCACAGATGTGGGAAGCTGTGGATGCAATGGTATGTAAGAAGACACAGTAAACTGGAACAGAGATAATAAAAACCAGAACCTATAGGTCTCATTCCTCAGCTTTAACTGTTAAACAACAATCTTCTCTACCAAGCAACCAAAGGTTTGAGAAGGTGAATATGTAATGGAATTATCTAGGAATTTACCTACTAAATCCTCTTCTGCTACAAGGGAATACAATTCATTCCCATCACACGTGACTCTGGTGGCTGTTGATCTTCTGGTCTTAAGTGTGTTATCTGATGCTGAAAAGTATTCTGGGTCCTGTGCCGAGAGGATATTAATGGAGCAAGTAGTCTGGTCTAGAGAATCTCTACAGGGTAGAATAAGGGTCTCTGGCCTGTAACAACTGCATTTGTGAGCAGATGAACCCTCTTATGTTTATGTTCAGGTGAAGTGGGAGGAAAAATGCATATACACAATAGTGAAAAATGGCCCTTACTGTAAAATAAGTATGGATTTCAGTTGTCATGCAAATCCAAATTGACTGCAAAATAATAATAAAAAAAAAAAATCTTTAATCTAACCAGTCCTACTGAAAAGCTTTTGATTGATTGGAGTCAGAGTTTTAGAGGTATGTACAATTGCAATGACTTGTATAAAAAACAGAAAACATACCTACAGAGATTTTATAGCCCAGGTTTATGTCCCAAATTTGAGAGCCCTGTTTTCTTTTCCTGAGCTAAGTTAGCTGACAATTTGTTTGTACCATGTATGAATTTTTGTTTATGTTGTGCTGAAAAACTACTTTATTTTCAGACTATGTAAATTGTCAGGGGTTTTTTTTTGCTCTTAATCAAGAAAAAATAAGATTCCTACTACCTTTCTGTAAAAATGGTGTTTCATATTTGGCCATAGGTCACTAATAAAATGGTCTTCTTACCCCAAAAACAAGAAAAAAAACACCAAACCAGCAGGAAGTCCCATATCTTTCACCCTATAAAAAAGCAATAGGTCAAAACCTGCTTTATACTTTGTCTGAAATGTTGATGATTTATGCGGAAAGAATGAGGGGTTACTTTTTTTCTGCATCAGCAGTTTGTTTTAGCTAGATAAAATCCTTTTCCTACCATAAGGTGAGCCAGACCTCAACAATGCAGATCAGCTTTTTATTACTGTGTGTGGATAACAAAACTTGAAGCTACTCATTAGCAGAATTACAGAGTCTACCCATATCGTGACACAAATACTAGTGGGACTGGGGCCTGTAATCCCATAATTGCTGTAACAAGATGAAATGCATTCACAGAGCACGTAGGGTACAGGCTTTATATTTTCTGACTTTGTCTTTCTACCCTCTTCATTAATGTATAGATTCTTTTTTCCTGGACTACAGAGCAAAATATGCTATATCAGCAACCAATAAAAGCTTCAAACAGGAATGTTTCCAAGGAGATCCTACTGGCTTGGCCCTGGCATGACTTTTATTCTTATGAAAGCTAATCCCCTGCACTGAATAAATGAACTTTTTCGAAGTGTAACTTGAAATTGCAGTTTAAGATTTTCCGTATGTTAACAAAAAGTACTAAAATATTTAAAATAATGGAGAATATTCTTGTCATTCTGTGGCTCAGCTCTGCAGTTTCTCACATTCTCACTGGGACCCCCTGGTGTGAGAACCATGATTTAAAAACCCTCCCCCTCTCCTGGAATTTGAGGGGGATGATGCTTACTCAGGCCAATGCCAGCTGCAGCGGCCAGGGATGAGAGCTAAATTTTAACGGCACCACAGGCAAACTTCACCTGCATAAGGAACCTCTCTTTGTTCTTGGATCTCTGTTTAGTTTCTGAGGCTGTCTGACAGCCTAATCGTAAGGAAGCAAGTGGAGGCAGCCTCTTTAGAGGAGCTGGGTTGTACATATATACTGGTGGGGAACAAAGGTAGGGTAACAAAAAGGCAGCAGGAGGGGAGGTCTTCCTCCCATTTTTGCTCTCTTTTCATAATCTCTTTATACCCATGGCTAAAACAACCTTTTATTCCCATGCACTCAAAATGACTTGTTATCCTTCTGTTGCCAACACATTGCTGCTGAGGGAGCCTTCAACTCTTTCTCATTCTCTACTCTCTTTGCTTGTCTTAGGAAATGCTTTCTTGGTTGGTGTCACAAAATGGAGAGCAATGGAAAGGCACCAAGAAGAAAGCATTTCTGGAGGCTGGAGAGGAAGAAGACGGAGACCAGGATTTCCCAGGACGTGTAGGCATAGGGGGCATGGATACAAAGGAAAATATGCGCAAGAAGATAGTTGAGATAGTTGCTATGTGGAAAAGACTTGTCTCTAGCATGGTCTTCATGTTACCTTCAGATTATTTCTGTATTCAGAATAAGCATGAAACGCAAAATATGGGCATAGTATGGGTAGTAACTTTTAATACATTTTTGTAGATATATTTTGTTACTGCATGTATCTGCATAATAGGAGTTGGACTATTTTTTAGTTGAATGTGACACAAGCTGAAAAGGAATGGAAACAGACATTTTTTTAATTAGATAATATCATCATAATATCTCAAATGGGCAAAATTGCATTAAAAATGTTTATTTTTTTCTCAGAGAACAATATGTAGATAAGATAAAATCAGCAGCCACAGGAAACTTCTTCGGCTGTAGATATTCTATAAGGTCAATATAAACTACTGGAACAAAATGTTGTTGCCTTAGCACTTGCAACATAAAATGTGAAAATCCACAGTTAAAACAAAAAGAAGCCTCAAGGAATTCTTTTTAAAACAATATTATTTTTAACAGCATCTATGAGTTATACCTCAATAACTTGTGGTTCTTTGTTTCAAAACTGAAAGGTGGTTTATTTTGTTTTTAAGCTATTAAACAAGCCACCTAGGAAAAAAAAAAGGCCTGTGGGAACCAAGAATATTAAATTCCAAAGGAAGAAAGGTTAAAGATTAAGAAAGGGACAATTGAGGCCAGTGATTTGCCATGCTTTGCTGGTGTCTGGGAAGCCTTATTTTTGCCCTCAGCTGGTCTCCAAGTATCTTGAAAGTAAGTGCTGACTCACCACCTTCATATTTGTTAATCACATCAGACTGCATTTGTCAACAAATATTAGGTACCGTATTATAGACTGACATTGTGACACAATGTTTTCTTTATTAACTTTGGGTTTTGAAACTTGGCTTTTGATTGCATCTAAAAAAACCCGACAACAACCGGAGTTTTGTTAAATTGTTTCATGGCCTTTTCTGCCTTAACTGCAATCTTGCCCATGTTCTTTGCATGTCCAAAGTACCTTTCATGTTGCCAGTGCAGAGAAGCTTCACCTTCCCAGAGATGACAATAATTCTATTTCAAACTCAGTGTGCTAGTGAAACACAAACGGAGTGCTGGTACTCAATTTCCACAAACCAGATTCAAATACATTAGTTTTATCAACATAGAACTGAACACTACACATTTAAGTCTGTTTACAATTCTTGCTCTACTTATCTAGAGAAAAAAAAATAAGGCAAAAATTTATGACTATATTGTTACATGTATCATAATTTCTATAGAGGAAGGACTGAGATTCTTAGAAAAGTCCTAGAAATTACGTCAAAGTACCAAGTGCTGTAAAAAACAAGGTTGAAAAATAGTTCTTTATCCCATAATGGTTTAGGTCACAAATGATTTCTTATGTATATATACTTTATTTTTATATACTTACAAGTTTTATAACATATTAAAAAACCACAATATCGTGTTCTATTTGGCTCATCTATATTAAAATGGCAAAAACACAAGAAGCAAGCCATTTTCTTTCCATCGTGGCATTCTGTTTCTTCTTTCCTTCTATGAGGCTATAATGCTCTTACACTCTTCATTAACTTTAGAAACAAACGTGTCAGATGTGGGACATGTGCCAAACTACTAATAGTGTATTAGTTTGTTTTCTCCCCAGTATAATTAATTTTTTAGTGAAAAACAGATTTGTGGATGGAAGAAACATTATGTGTTATATTATGGGTTCTAGAGAACAAAAGAAAAAAATCAGGTTTGTGAGAAAAATCTGGGTAAATTTTTTCCTAACTTTTTAGAATACAGTAGATTATATACTAGTAAGACTTAGTAAACTGTAGGTTTGGGTTTGTTTTTTTTTTTTCCTGGATTGGTTTCAACAGGTAAGGGGTGTGGTTCTCTCACTTGAAGTTTCCATTGACTGAGTTCAGTACTCTCTGGGATCATAAACTCTGTGCAAGTTAAAACTGGATTTATTTGTACTTAGGAATCTTAATTTTGTATCTATAGCTGTTAGTTCAGTGTGGCTTTGCCTCTATTTGGTGTCTTTATTTTTTTCTTTGCTTTCCTGTTTCTATGACTGGTTTTGTTTTAAAGTATTACTTACTTATTTTGAAAATCTACTCTGAGGAGGCCAAACTAAATCAAAAGCCATATCCGTGAAAGATTTAACCCAAAAGAAAAGAAAAAAAGCTTATTTCCCAGAACTCTGTATTTAATTTCCCAAAACCTGCACAAAATCAAACAGAACTACATAGTACAAATATTTTTTTGTGTTCTGAAGATGCCTCTTAGGGTTGGTTTTATTTTTCCTCATTCTCACTTACTGAGCACACAACAGATATTGGTTGCATACTTCCTCATTTAAAAAAGCCTTACCCAGAGATAGAGTTACAATTGATAAACAGGACCAAATTTCTCAGTGTACTATGTTCTTTTGACTACCTAGAAAAGACTAAAATAAGATAGCTATGTCTCTTACTATCATGAATCTTTTGTCAGTTGGGGTCAGCTGTCCCTTCTGTATTCCCTCCCAACTTCTTCTGCGCCCACAGCCTACTTGTTGTTGGGGCAGTGTGAAAAACAGAAAAATGCCTGGATGTTTTGCTAACACCGGACAGCAATAGCTAAAACAGCGATGTGTTATCAATGCTGTTTCGGTCACAAATCCAAAACATAGCACCACACAAGCTACTATGAGGAAAATTAACTCCATTCCAGCTGAAACTGGTACACTATCTCCCTAGTTTGTTTTATCCCTTTGAAATATTTTCCTGTTGAGTTATTCCATGAATTTAACATCTTTTCCTTCACACCTCTGGGAAATGTAAGAATATAGTTAAGTAAGTATGCTGATTTTCTTAAACACCTGTGTGAGTAGTACTTTTCAGAAACAATCTGGTAGGAAAATGGTTTCTAAGAGTTTTATCATTTATATCTTTCTTAAATGCAGAGAACAAGACTGAAAAGGTAAAAGTTAAAAAAAAAAAAAAAAGAGTTACTTAAAACCAAATAATCCTGCATTGATAAGAGTAAAACTGGAAAGTCAAGTCAAAAAGAGGAAAAAGCTAGGAGAAAGTGACAAGAGCCAAAAGGCTGAAATCTTGTGCTAAAATGATAGATCTTCATCTAAAACCTCATATTTGACAGTATTAAAAAAGTCCAATTTATCTATCGGTCCAGGTCTCTTGTTCCTGAATTCCTTTCTTTTCATTAATGAACCCTCACCCAATCATTCTTCCTCTGTATCCTTTATCTATAATAATTTTATGGGTTTTTTTCCTATATCATAATAAAAAATGTATAGAAAAGCATTCTTTTCTATATACATCCCCAAAAGCAATCTATGTGGGATACTAAGATATTTTTTTGTGCAATGATAATTCCTTAATTACAATTTTGAAAGCTAATACATAAACAGTTGTAATTCCCTCTGAAACTTGGACTTGAGTTCCCTTGGTAAACTTGAGTTTAGTTTTTAACTCCTCCCCAGTGATCCACAGTTCTCGTTCCTACTGGAACATACAGTAAAAACTCGTCTTTCCACGTCGTTTTAGCAGTTGGTCTACAGCTAGCAAATGACACAGCAGGTGGCTTGCTCTGCATTTTTGTATTTTCAAGCAATTAATTCCTCATTAAAGACTTAAAGTGTAAAAGGTGGCTTAGAGTGGCTTCTCATTCTGTATTTTGGAAGGAGAGGGAATCGCTACGTCACCGTACTCTCTAAGAACTCTCTGTTCTAGGTCAAACAGGAGCATTTTTCCATTCCTTCACAATCAATTACTTCACAGTAATACCAGTTCCTTCGACTGCCTTCTTTTTTTAAAGACAAGCAGCTACAACTGGATTTTGTCCTGAATCCTCTTGGCATAACTTAGACGTGTTCTAAGAATACCTACAAGGCTGAAGCCTCTGGAAGAGAAATACCCAGTCTCTGGAGCCTGTTCGTGCTTAGATACAATCTATGCCCTGGGTTGCTCACAAACAGCTTTGCAGCTGAGATGCTGAAACATTAGCAGGATGTTCCTGTGGCTGGAGGATTTTAAAGATGCCAGCTGAGGCACCTTGGGAATTTGCTTCCCAAGTAAGGCAGTAACTAAGCTAACTAATTCAACTTTGGATTTAAATCCATGTCCCCCTCCAAGTGCCTGAAACCCATTCTGGATCCACCACTGATGCTGCATTCCGTAGTGCTCACCCAGCTGTTAATGGAGAGCACTACTTCACAGAAGCTGCGGAGGAACTGAGCATACAATGAAATCCTGCTCCCTTTCAAATCAGTGTAGAGTTTTGACCACATTTTCAGTAAGACTTTGATTTAACTCCGTGTTCATCTGATTTTCTTGACAGATGGAATGAAGCTATAACTTCATCCTTGTAAGCAACATATGACTGGTCCCAAGTATCATCAAATTAAAGTCCATGTGTAAAGGCCATTTTTATGAGCCTTCTGCAGAACAATTAATAAAGTTTTCACATTTTAAAAGAAAATATGCATAACATACTGCCTATTTGATTGAGATCAGGATGAAAAACATATTTTTTCAAATAAAAAAATATATATATCCATGTTTTCTAGATGCTTACTAGTTCATCATAAAATCCTGTACAAATAGAGCAAAATAAAAAACTTAAATTCTTTTTTCCCAACTGTGGCAAGGTATAAATCAGCATTGCCTTATACTCGGCTTTTTCTCCTACAAAGGAAGAAAAATTGGTGGTTTCCCTTACTACTTCTCAGCTGATGGAATTTGCTCAGTGTCTTATTTTTGGTTCCAGGAATACTCTGAAATATTGTGGTCACCCACAGTTACAAGAGCAAACTGTCTGCTTTTATTATTTATATTCTCCAGGTGTGTAAGATTCATGAATAACAATTCACAAATTTTCTTCCTAGTGTTTCTACAACTAGTGCTAAGGGAAAAAAGTCCAGAAGCAAGCTTACAGAAAAAGCTAAAAACAACTGGTACTACAGCCTGGGAGAAACTAGAATGATTTACCAATTGCTCAGTTTGTCTTCAGGTGTTCTACAGCATCTCTTTAACTGCTGAAAAAAAAAGCCCTGAATGTTTTATATTTTCCACACAGGGCAAAAATAACTCCATGAACTTTAAGATCTGTTTGGGCTTTTGATCATGCAAAGAGCTCTCAGTTTGAACCCTTAAAGTCTTCAGGGTAAAATTAGAATCATAGAGTCATAGAATAGTTTGGGTTGGAAGGGGCCTTTAAAGGTCACCTAGTCCCAACCCCCTGCAATAAGCAAGGACATCTTCAACTAGACCAGGTTGCTCAGAGGGCCATCCAATCTGACCTTGAATGTTGCCAGGGATGGGGCATCTGCCACCTCTCTGGGCAACCTGTTCCTGTGTTTCACCACCCTCAGCATAAAAAATGTCTTCCTTATACCTAGTCTAAATCTTCCCTCTTTTAGCTTAAGGGCATTACCTCTTGTCCTGTTGCAACAGGCCCTGCTAAAAGTTTGTTCCCATCTTTCTTATAAGCCCCCTTCAGGTACTGAAAGGCTGCTACAAGGACTCCCTGAAGAGTCCAGGATGAACAACCCCAACTCTCTCAGTCTGTCCTTGTAGGAGAGATATTCCATCCCTCTGATCATTTTTGTGGCCCTCCTCTGGACTCACTCCAACAGGTCCATGATTTTCCTGTGCTGAGGACTCCAGAGCTGGACACAGTACTCCAGGTGGGGTCTCACCAGACAGGAGCAGAGGGGCAGAATCACCTTCCTCAACCTGCTGGCCACACTTCTTCTGATGCAGCCCAGGATGCGCTTGGCTTTCTGGGATGTGAGTGCACATTGTTGGCTCACGTCCAGCTTTTCATCCACCAGTACCCACAAGTCCTTCTTGGCAGGGGTACTCTCAGTCCCTCCATCCCTCAGCCTGTATTGATACTGAGGGTTGCCCTGACCCCCGTGCACTTGGCCTTGTTGAACTTCATAAGGTTCATGTGTGCCCACCTCTCAAACTTGTCCAGGTCCCTCTGGATGGCATCTGAAGAGTAGCAAAGGTTTATCTACTTTTCAATTTACATATTAAATTATTGAAGACAGCTTTATACAGTATGATAGCATTTCGTCAGTTTATCATGAGCACAATGCAGTGCATAAGTGCTTGTGTGCAATTCTTTGAATTCAAATAGAATGAAATTATATCTCTGATAGGTATATGCTACTCATATATATGTAGATAAGGCCAAATCTTCCACATAAGTATATCTCCTTTTTGTTTTGTTTTCTTTTTTTTTCCTTGTACAGATAGACTACTACAACATGAGGCAAATGGGCTTGATATTTTCAACCTTTATCTGTGTGTAGTACTTTACACCTTGGTGGTGAGTTTTACAAATTAACCAAGCTACTTATAAGCCTAAAATTTGTGATCATAATTCATTATGTATTTTTGCAAATTCAAGCCAAAAACTATTGACAGGGAACTGTTGATATTAACAGAAGTACTACTTTTTGCAATGGTGAATTTGCTCATGTTCTCTTTCTAATGTGCTAGTGAGTACTTAAATAAATTAATTGGTTTGTGTTTCAATTTATATTGTATTTAATATATATATGTTGTCATAAAGCATGAGCAAATACTTCTGAGAAAGCAAAATGATTATTTTTTTTCTAAAGAAGTAAGTTGAGATTGTGGAACAGCATGTCAAGAGGGCTTACCTTTTAGAACTATATGGGTACAGCTAAACTTTTATTTGATTAATTTTATGACTTGCAATACGCAAAAATGTCCTTTGTAGAGATATTCATAGTTCTGTAATATTTACCTTTCTTCTGTAGATGAGGTTGGACAACAGGTAGAGCTGAAGTCGTGAACTGAGTCTATATCTGACTGAAACAACTGCTTCTTCACCAGTGCTGTGAAACAGGTATAAAATCATATTTTGGAGACATTTGCCTCTAATTTAAAGCAAACAAACAAAAAAAAACAACTCAAGCAGCAAACACTTATTTACAAAAAACTCAAACCAAACCAAAAGCACAAGCATGTTAAATGGAACTTCTAGAAGAGGAATATCTAGAAAGTGTGGTAGAAAAAAAAATCCTCCTATCTATTCAGTAAAAATGCACTGAATCATGGATCTGAAGACTGCAAGTCCATCACCATGATTTGATTTGCTGTTGGTAAATTGGGAAAGCAGAGTGAACTATCAGAGATTAAAAGCATCTTTCTTCACCTGAGTCTAGATTCAGACTGGACAAATAGAGGTGGGGCCCATTCTGGTTTTGAAAAAGTCTCTCATTTCTGTTGATTACCATAGTCTAATTCTGTTGTAAAAAAATATTTTATATAATAATGTAAAGATAAATTATGAATAGAATTTTTATAAAAAGGGCAAAATCTTCTGTTTGCAGTAAACCATCATCGCTTAGTTTCCTGTTATACCGTTACTTCTGTTCATCAGAACCATAAAGTAAGTCTAGACAAAACTCTATTTAATTGTAGAGTATTACTAATTTCCAGCTCAAGTCAGATACTACACATTGAATTTTGAGACAGACTGGTGACATTTTAAGAGAACCTGACCAATCTAATTTTGGTGGTGATATCAGGAATCCTTAGTGGGCTTGATTTACAGCTGCATAAAATTTTGGCAGTCTTTGTTATGCTTCACTGTGAGTCTTGGGGCTTATTCAACCCAGAACTCATATTTAAACACAGAAATTATGATTTTTTATGCAAACAAATTGAGAAAACATCAGAATAGATCCCAGTGCATTGAGATAGCACATAAGAGAGAGCATGTCTCATTAATCATTTCCTTTTTTCTTTTCTCCGTTCTACACTCAGTACAAACACTGCAAGGGACAGGTGCAGTAAATCCGCTCAAGTTTTGCATATGAGGAGAGCTAAGTCAAAGTCTTATGTTGTTCAAGCTACTCACATAGCTGATTAAAACAACAAAAAAATTAAATTTGTTTTTCAAACTTCCACTAAAAATCAGCTACTATTTCCAGGCCTTAGTTATATCTCCTTTCCCAACTCTATCTCCTTTTTCCTTTTTCTCCCCCCTTCCCTTTTTGTCACTATTAAAGAAAAGAAGAGAAAGAAAGAGAGAAAGACACAGAAACACTCAAATCTAGCTATTCCAGTAAAAGAAGTATTTCTTTGCAACAGTTTCAGTCAGCTTCAGGCTTTTTTGGTGTCAGCTTGAACTTTCAACAATGTTTTCAATTGTCAAATAATTGTCAAATCTTGTCTTCAAGGGCTGGCAAACACATGGGAATAGGACTTCAAGGATAAGGGTATTTTTAAATGGACAATGTAAGAAAGAGTTTATAGTGAATCTACGGTATGATGGAGACATGGTGACAGAAATCTTAAGCCAAACAAAAGAAAATAAAGTATATATGGTGGATTGCCAAAGCATAATAGAACTGTTCCTCTATTTCACAAAATTTATGGGTAAATGGCCTTAAAGAATAGACCAACATGAAATACAGGGGTTGAAAATATGAGTATTTTTAAGTGTTTTTCTTGGTCTTAGTTAGAAAAGGTGATAAATTTAATGACAATGAGTGGATTTCTCTTCTCAACAACTTTCTCTGGTTTCTTAGTGTTGAAATAAAACAGCATGAGGATAAGATTAGGCTACCAACTGCATCTCTGGCAGATGTAAAAAATGCAAGGTCAGAGACCCATGTTTTTGCAGGCTTTCCACCAAGGAATTTTTCAGAGTCTTAGCATTTCTGAAGAGGTGTATGGATGGCCAGTGATGTGGCACTTGCTCCCAGTCACCTCACTGTGCCTGCTGCTGTGGTCCAGGTGGGGTCTGAAAGCAAGTCTTAGCACTAGTCTAAGAGGGGAGCTTCCATGAGACCGTGGCAGGCTCTGCTTGAGATAAAATGATTCATGGAGGCTAATATAGCTCTGACATCACAGCCCAGGCCTGACCTGACAATCCTGGTTTTCCATAAGATGTGGCTAAAATTCTTGCCTGCAGAGCACACTTGGGCCTCACGCTCTGAACTCCCTTTTCATAGCACATTACGCACCGTGCTTAAACAGCCAGCAGGTCTTCGTCCCAGAGAGCACTGCCAGTATAAACACTCACACACCTTTGATGAATAGCGAGGAAGCCTTCCTGACTGTGCTCTGAAAAGAGGTTATTATGGAGAGGCAGCAATCTGGTCAGTTTTATAGGTCTCCGCTGGGAGTCCCCGCTAAATATCTGACTGCTAACTAACACCTGAACTGGAGAGATTGCACACAAATCACTTTGCTGGGGAACTGCAAGCCTGAACTAACAATGTATAGGAGTACAGAAATGGAGAGCTTAACTATTTCAGGAATGAAACAGCCTGTGCGTTTTGCAATGCGAAGCCATAAAGTACATTCTCGTCACTCTCTCAGTGAATAGCTTTTTCAGACATACACGGGCCAACATATGCAGAAGATGCATATCAAAGCATGAAATGGGGTGCTTTGTAGAACTAGTTACTGTTTGAGTGGTAATGTTTGTTCGTGCATTGTTAAAAAGCTGATAAATCCACAGATTTGTCAGGAGAAGTGCAATTACATACTGTAATGAAATGTTTGGTTATATGCAGAGGGAGTGCTCTTCTGGTTGATAAAATCACGGAATCACGGAATCTTCAGAGTTGGAAGGGACCTCTAGAGATCATCTAGTCCAACTCCCCAGAGTTGACTCCAACTCCAACTCCAACTCCAACTACAGAGAAGGTGAGTCTAGTTCTGGTTGATAGAATACTACTTCTACGCAAACTTTGCCCTTAATTTTGCAGCTTAATGCTTTAAAAAAATTTGCACGGTTAAAAAGAACTGGCATGATATGCCAAACATTACTCATCACTTTTCAAAGTTAGTTCTTTCAAATGCATTCAGCAGGCAAATCTCTGCTGTGTAGAAATAGTCACACAGAAATACAAAATTGTTGCAAGTTTCTACTCCTTGATGCTCCTATTCTTATGGGGACTATGGTCAGTCCTTCTGCAGAAGGGGAATCCTGGAACTGTGCAAATTCCAGCAGATCATAGAAATGCACCAAACTGACAGTACACACAAACTTAAATAAAATCACTCAAAGCATTGCATTACTCAAAACATTTAAAGCCTATTCACTTCCTCTCCCTCTTATTGCTGAAGATATTGTCACTCTGTTTTCTTAAAATGTTCCAGAGTTGGAAAGGCAACTCTACTGAACAAGTGTACAGAGTCCTTTATTAGAAAAATTAATTTCTGTATTAATCAACCATATGTTGCACAAACTTTGTTTTCTTTTAAGATAATGTATTATTATTTTTTAATTCAGAACATACTGATGGGCTTTGAGGACTGGTTTGGACTTCAGTTCCTAAGAAATACTCCCTTGCTTACCTCCAAGAACGAATAAGCATGCTCCGTTTCTGCCTACTTTGAGATTATGCTATCACTTGCAATTATTCTTGCTGGTGCCCCTTGGTTTATGCAAACTAGGATTATGACAGAAGGGAGTACCTTTCTTCTTAAAGGGCAGAAGTGTCTTGCTGAACAAACCGCTTTTAAAACAATTTCTATGTACTTGTGCCAGAATATAGAAAGCAATTCTACTGGTGCCAAGCAGAAGATGCACATCTGTTACCAAATTAATTGTACTTACAGAATATCTTGACATGGCAAAACAGTTTGTATTCCCATTCAGAGATCTTGGTCAGTGTTCTTCAGTAATCAAAAATCTGTAATGAAATGTTGGTTTGGTTTTTTTTTTATTTTTTCCAAATTAAATGCAATTTGGAGTAATCTTAATGAAACCACAAAAGCTTCTTATATTTCCTTGATTAGGTAGGTCATGATGTTAGTCCCTGCTGTCATCCAGGTTTTTGAATATTTTCTTCTATACTTTCTTCTATTATACTGTTTGCAATTACTTGAAGTTTGGCCAGACTATTTGAGCTGATATTTCCCATGTCCTTTCTGGTGGCAAATTTCAGTTAAAATGCCCAACTGTTTCTGTGAAAAAGACAAAAGAAAATAAAATATTTTATGATATTAAATGAATTCTGTGAACCTGTGTTTGGACAGCTAAATATTGTGCTAACACAAAGGTTTGAAATTTGGCTGGAATGTCTCTCTTTACAGGATCTGTAAAAGACCAAGCCAGGAGCTGTAACATGCAATGTGCATGTATGAGCATCAAGCAACATGTGCAATGCCTGCTATCTGTGAACAGTATTAGTTTGAGCCATGGTGGACTGGTTGGTGAAAGTAACAGTAACTGAAAAGTGCAGTGACATCCAACCAGGATAAATCACGGCATTTCACTTTCTGTGGGAGTCAATCACTGTGAGAGAACATTTGTCTCAAGCCAACAAGCTGCTTTGTTTTTGGCATCTAGAGGTCTTTCGTGGCTATCTTAGTCCTTTCAGTCCTCCCATTGGCAATTAGAAATGACTGTCATTTGTCTGGTTTTATTTCTTGATATGAAGAAATTAGTAACTGCAAATTTAAACACAACATTCTCATTTTACCACACCTGTAACAAATTGAGGCCTTTTGAAGGTAAGGAAAATATAGTGAAGACAGGTAACTTTAGTGATTAAGGTTTAAAATGCTCCTCTACCACAGTCTTAGAACATTAGATAATCACTTAACTTTCACTGATCAAATTCCTCATACATATGACAAAGGTATGAGTGTAGTCAGAGAGTAACTATAACATAAGACTTTGTAATGTTCTTGATTTTACAACAGAGAAGGTGATAAAAAGTCTGATCTAAATAGAACAAATGCACATACTTGCTTAATATTGGAAAATAAAACCTAGATCTTCCTTTTTTATCCAGTTATTAATACAATCAAAATCTATTGTGTTAATATCCTTCCTACCTATATTTTATCATGACAGAGATATCAATGTGGGTTGTAGAAGGAAAGCCAAATCAAATATGTAATATCTGTATCAGCCACTGCCACTGGAAACAGGTGTTTACTGTTGTCTTCCCTGAGATATGGTAGGATGTCTTTCATCAAATTTTCCATAATTACTTGTAGATTTTAATATTGGTGTACTAGAATATGTCAGCCTAAAAAAGCACTTGTTGACTACTTTAGTTCTTACAGACAAGAAGTACCTTTCTCTGGTATTTCAGTGTTTTTCAGCGCTATTACAGTGGATTTAATCTTCTGTTCTAATCCACGATGCTTATGTCAGCAGTACTTCATATGCATAACTGTTATCTGTTTTTACACCTAAAGGGGCTGGATTTTTATTTTGACTACAGTAGTAGTTGTTCACTGTAACTCTTGATTGCAGTGGGTACAAACTAAATCACATTGGAAACCAGTTCCTGAAGTATCAAAACAAATCTTTGCTTGGGCTCTTTCAACAGAAGGTACGCATGGAATAAGATCCATTATGGCATGAGACTGCAATCTGACTCTGAACTTATGTTAATGAGCCAAACATGTGCTAAATTCCTTTTATTTGGTAAATGCAAAGTAAATTAATATAAAGTCACCATTTCTCCTAATAGTCTTGGTAAGTCTGTCACTTTTATTTTTCTCAAAATGCTTTGCATCTAAGTATTTGTAGAAAGACATGTTTTTAAAAACAAGGATTTCTGCTTGAATACATTTCTGTTCTTTTCACTGATTTAAGTCTGGGTTATATTTCTAGTATCTCACATTTTGTCATTTTCCACAGAGGTGTATTTCTTGTAAAATGCAGTTAGAAACATTGTAGCACAGTAAGTTTAGATTGTCATTGAAAAGCTCAGACTACTTCCAGGTCTGTATCTTGACAGAAATAAACAAGCAAGCAGGTGGTAATATTATCACTATATTCTCTATTTAAACATACAAAGAGAAAAATATAGGCCTCCGCCCATGTTATTCTGTCTCTTTTCTTTTCTCTGTTGTGTAACAACCAATAGGAAGAATATCCATTAAAAACTGTAATCAAAATAACCGTTACTTTCAAGCACTTTCAGCAGTTAATGTCCTTATTTTACAGTTCATTTGCTTAAAGATTATCAGTGCAGGATAATGCATACAACCTGCTTAGCAATTCCTTTATCAAGTTTTCTTTGCTTAACTTGTTAAATCCTTCTTTTTCTTTTTTTTTTTTTGGCCTTTTTGTGACAAAACCTTTCCCCAGAAAACTAAGTAGACCATTTCATTTAGTTTACCACATTGATCATGCTGGGTGTTATGAAGAAATTATTTCGGGATTCTTTCACCAGAGTAAATGAGTTGTAGTCTGACTCCTGAGTTGTTCTGTGTAATACAGGCACTGAGACAGCAAAACAGCTTCTGTGAGAATGAACTCTTACCAACTTCCAGTAGCTGACATCCAATTCCATGCAGATCTCTCTTCTTTTTTAAGTAAAGAAAGACTAAACATCAAAGAAAAAAAGTGCAATTTGCTATCAGCTAGTGTTTATTACCAAATAGTATTAAATATAAACCAACAGTTATTTACATTAAGGTTAGATGATGACACCAGTGAAAATCATGGCCTGGTTGTTCTGGGCCCAAACATGTACTGCAAATCAGTCCCTCCTGTGAGAAAGTTCAAACGATCCTACATGGCAAGTTTTACTAACCTTTGTCTGCGTTCAGTTCAAATCACAATCCTACAAAACCATACACACTCACTTAACCCCCTGCACCGTGATCACTTCTGGTCAAAATCAGTAAAAGTGGGAGGGGAATCAAGGGAAATGACTTGTCCTGTGCCTTAAAGCTGATTAATGTTGATGTAGAAATGCGTCTGAGCATTTCTGAGTTCTCTTCCACTTTAATGTTCTGGCCAATAAAGGATGCTGCCTTGATAAATGCCATTGATCAATCATTATTGTACAATCTTTCTTTTAGTATAATAGCTTTAATATTTTTTACATGCTTTTCAATTTTGGTTTGCTCACTATCATTTGAAATGCTGGAAAAATATATTTCTTTTGGGCCTAATTCTTAAAGCTGCTGAGAGAGCGTAGTTCCTATTGGTATTAATAATGTCTCCTCCAAATACAGCAAGGTCATTGATGCTCTTCATTTTGACAGTTTTCCGTGAACTTATCTGCAACCATTTTACTTTTTCAGGTATTCATAAATGTGTTTGGAACATATTCGTGTTTGTGCCAAATGCTTTCTACTTAAAAAAAAATAAAATAAGAATTCACAGTTGAAATTTGGCATGAACTAAGACTTCTTTGTTATTTGATTTTTAAGCAGCTCTGGAATAGTCTGTGCGCTCTTATGAAAATAATTCAGCTGATCGGGACAACTCATTATCGTCCTTCCCCAAAATTATAATACTCCAATTAGCTTTCACTGTCCTGCATTGAAGTATAGTTCTGAAGTGTAAGCAATCACCACAGTCAGCTAATAACCGTAACAAAATGGTGGTTTGGTTACTACTTCTCCAGCAGCTTCAAGCTTGAGGTTCACCACAGTCTTCCCATTTTATAGGAACAGCCAAGTTCTAGTGGCACTGCTATGAAAGGACCTTTATGCTACCAGCAGTACCTTTAAATCATGCACCCACTTCTTAAGGTGTTATTCAAATGCTATTAAACAAACTTCCAGCTATTGAACAAAATTATACCATTAAGAATGTATAAACCATTATATTGCACGCAGCCTGTCTAAAGAAATGTGATAAACTGAAATACACCTTTTATAAAAAGCAAACAGTAAAGCAAATAAACAACATGGGAAAGACCTCCGTGTTTCAGGATTTCTCCGTGGCTCTCCAAAACCTAAAAGGGAGTTGTCTATCAAATACTCTATTCTGAAGAAATGCGAGAATGCTACTGTGAAGAGATGGAAACAGTTGAAAAAAACCCACTATTCAGCAATTTAATCAATGCAGGCAAGCAGAAATCATTTTCACATGGTCTTAACCTGAAACTGGGAAAATGGATCGGGTATATTCATTGGTTCTTTATAACTTGTACCTTCACAAATGCTGCCATACTCTTTTCTTTTTTGTTTTCTTTCATGCAAATTTTTGATCCTTTCCCAGGTGAAGAGTATATATATATATATGTGAATAAGAGTATATATATATATGTGAATAAAGTCACTGTTTGCCTATCCAGCATTTTCTTGTCTTTGCGCTTAATATTTTTTCACTAGGGAATTGGTTGATGAAGACCTTAAACAGCAAGAACACTGAGTTCTTATTGCATCATGTCTTGGAGCAATTAGCGAAAACGGCGTCCTTTTCATGTATTTGTAATGAGGCCGGATATAGATTTCTCTATTCAGATTTGGAAGACTTGAACACCAGATAGATTCACTAGCTGAGTGGCTTGAGAGGCTGGGAATAAAGAATGATAAAAATATGATTAAAAATCTGGTTATAATATATTAAAATAATTAATAATTAAACCAAAAGTTAATTCATAGAAATGATGACAAAGAGTTCTCTGATAGACTTTTCCTGTATGTATTTAAACCTTGTATGAGAAGGCATAAGGAAATGTTGACAGAAATCTACCTGTACCAAGAGTCACAAAAAAGTGTTTATTTAACCTTGCTTTCATTTATGGGAGAGGGAGGGAGAGCAGGAAAAGGAAGAGAGCAGACTTGACACCTTGGGTCAATTTTTGTTTCTTCAGGGGTGGCCCAACAAAGCAATAAAAGTTGACATTTTCAGTGGAAAAAAGTCTTCTGTGTAAGTGGAAGACAAGTGGGAGGAAATGAAAGCTAAAAAAAAAAAAAAAAGTAGTACTTGGAATACCCTCATGGGACTGAATAAATTGAAAGAAGCCATTCAGATGGTTAGAGATGTGAATTTAGATGAGCTCTCTTCTGTTTGTGAACTCTAACATGGCTACAAACATCCTAAATAAAACAAAATAAATAAATAAATAAATAAACCCCAAACATTTATTTAGGTTGCCGTATAATAGGTACATCCACAAGCAATGTCAGCTTTTACAGGCCAAAAAGGATTATGCAGCACAAATAGCTTCCACATCTGATAGCTAGTGGGAAACCATTGCTTCCTCCCATTGATCTTCTGAGAGGGATGAGACTATTCAGCCCCAAAATGGAAAAACACTTATTTGATTTTCAGAAAGATTTTGGTATCCTAACAATATATTAATCACCCGTCTATCCCTAGATTTCCAGTTTCATTGTTTATATCAAATATTCACTGTTAAAATACAGTGGTAGTAAATAGGACCATACAGGTTTAAATTAAAAAGAAGAAAAAAACCAAAGACAAACAAACCACCCCAAACCTAATATTCCTAATATTTTACTTTATTGCCTGATGTGGGCTGGAGCAGTTTTGTCATGTATATTATGGACACTAAAAAATTCATCAAGATGCCATGTCAGTGTTTCTTACATTTTGTCCTTTTACACGTGTAGCTGCAACATGTTAAGCTCCAGGATCATACATATTTCTGAGACCTAACTCCTCAGTCACCAGTGAAGTTAAAGCAAAGGTGTGTGCTGCCCACAGACTTCATGGTCTAACAGTGGACAGAGCTGTAGTCTGTGATTTACTGCGCAAACAAAAATTTACCTCAGTGCCTCTCTCAAAGGAGACTACAAGTGCACTAAATAACTTGTCTAAATAGCTTGTTAGGATGTCTGATGTTGGAAGTTGGACACCAAAATCGGAATCTGGTGATTTGAACGTAGCTTCTTGCTTAATTGTGAAGTTCTTTGTGCGTGGAAATCTTTCACAGATCTCCTGATCTATTCCATGCTTACTATTACAGTCCTGAAGCGTAGTTAGGAGCTCAAGGAAGGCAAGAGAGAAGAAGATAGATAAACTGGATAAATACAGTCACAAATATTTACCAGTGGAGAAAGTTGGATGAGCTGCAGGAATTGTCTCAGACCAAAATGTCATCTGAACAGCTCTGATTGAAAAAAATAGTAGGTAATTGTAGGAATGTATCTGAGAGAAAATGGTCATGTGAGCCAGCCTCCCTACTATGAGAGATTAGATTAAGAGCAAAACAGGTGGTAGAAGATGGAATTAGTACATGGGAAAAACGGGAACTGAGAAGGTAGAAAACATGTTGTGCTAATGACTAAGCAATTTACTATGAGAATTCTTGTAACCAATCTGATGTGTGAACGAACTGCATGCACAGCGCGTGGACAGTGTAACTAGCTAATCAGAAACAAGCGAGTCATGTGTACGGCTACAACACAGGGTATAAAAGATGATGATCTGTGCTTAATAAACGGCTTCTGTTGATTCACATTGGATCATCTGGAGTCCAGTTATTTCTCCTCGGGTAATACATACAGTAAGAAGTGAACAGAAACAAACGATTTTCAGCCAAGCAGCCTAAAAGTAATCAACAGCAAAAATGCCAATCTATTTTGTAGTATAACTTGTTATATCAGTTTGTCTGAGAAGCAAAGAAGTGTCAAAACACCTCTTAAGAGAAACCAAAGATAAAATGAATTATGAAATATGTATGGGGCTAATTAGTAGAATTGTTTAAAAAACAGTAGATGTGATTAAGTAAGATATAACGGGGACAGTCAAAACATCGTAGATGGAAGGAATGCCTCACGAATCTCATAGGGAGATCTCTGAAGAAGTCAGTAAATGTGCTAAGCATGACAATACCGTCATGACAGGCTTATTATAAAATAGATTGTGCTAAGGTACAACAGAAGGTGCATTAGGAGATAGCTCCACAATGGAAGGAATTTCCAGTAGAATCTTTGGGGTCTGTGCTAGCACTTTCATTGTTCAGCATGTTCACAGGTGTTTGTAAGAAACGTTGTGGCTTGGCCTGTTTCGTACTCACTTACAAAGGGAATCATCTTTGTAACGTACTGTTTTAGCCCTTCAGAATCATGAGATTGTATAAAACATTCACATGACACCTAAAGTTCTTGAGGTTTTGACTTTCTATAACGTAGGCCTTCTCTAGATCTGTAGGATTAAAAAAATCCCCAACTTTAAAATACACAGATTTTTTCCGGAATTTGACCAATTTGGGACTGGGGAACCCAAGCCCCTCAAAAGTGAGAATTGCTTTATGCACAGGAACATTGTGAAGCCTACCAGCAGCATTAAACTGAAAGTTTATATAATAGCTATCCAGGTCTCTATAGTATACTTGGAACAAAGGTGCAGCTCAGCTTACATTTTTTTTCATGTGTCATTTCCCCTCTTAGTAAGTGAGCTTTCTCCCTAGAAAGACAAAAATGTTCTTGCTGAAAATGTCTATAAAAACGGGACCTTTTACTACGTATAGTTATTTTCTAGTGTTAATCATATTATCACAATCAGGGATGCTGAACATAGCCTGAATCTTTCCTCTGTCTTTGTGTAGTTTTTGGGGTTTGCTTTTCTAAGAGAAACCATGTTTATTAGACATATTCTGACTTCTGGTGGCTGGCATAGATATACTGTAGGACTTTCTAGAGTTCATATGGGTTGCACAGTTGGTAGCTACTTCTGGCATCTGTCTTGTCGCCAGTGATGGTTTCTTCCGCTTTCTCATTTCTAACTCTCGGCAGAAATGGGGTTTATAGCATAGGAATCTGTTGCATAGATTAGGGAAGCCTTTTACTTCATTTCAAGTTAATATAGAATTGTAAGTATGGGAGGTTATATTTTATGGGAAAATAGGCTTTCTTTCACATGTTGTGTGACACGTGGACATGCATTATATTACTTCATTAGTATGTTGTATAGGGGAAGAGCTAACTCAAAAATAATTAGTCACACAAGCAGTAAAAAAAACCTGCTATAGTTAGAATAAACTTACAGGTTCAGGAGAATTCTGTGATGACAATATACTCTCCTAGTGTTGCCTGTTAAACCTTCAAAGGTAATCCTTGCCTCTTCTCATGTCCATGAAGTTAAACATCTGATAGAGAGAACTTTTTTTCTTTAAAAAAGCGCACAGCACCCATGACAGTGGTATTTCAGTGCATGGTCATTGTTCCTGAGTAACTCTTGAGTATCTGCCCAGTGACTATCTTAATACAGAAAAATGAATGAATAATGCCTATGCTAGAAAACATAAAGCGGGACAGTTTGTTCAGAGTGAATGGGGCTAGTGAGGGGGAAGATTGCAATGAAAGAGGAGTCTAACTTTATTTGGCTTAGTCTTACAATGCTTCTAAGAAAGCTACAACCTAGTTGCCATTATTGAAACTTGGTGGGACAAATCCCATGACTGGACTTCAGCTATCAGGGTGGTTGAAGTCCCCCAGCAGGATGAGAGCCTGTGAGCACCACGCTTCCTGTAGCTGGAGTAAGAAGGCTTTGTCAATAGGCTCCCCTTGATCAGGTGACCTATAGTGACACCAACAACAAGGTTCCTTTTGTTGTCTTGGACTTTTACTTTTACCCATCAGCCTGCTCATGGCTACTTTCAGAGACAGCTCTTCACACTCCATGCATTTCTTGATGGGCACAGCCTCTGCCCCTCCTTCCTCCCCAGTCCTTTCTGAACAGCCTTGGTCGGGGCAACCCTCAGTATCAATACAGGCTGGGGGATGGAGGGACTGAGAGTACCCCTGCCAAGAAGGACTTGTGGGTACTGGTGGATGAAAAGCTGGACGTGAGCCAACAATGTGCACTCACATCCCAGAAAGCCAAGCGCATCCTGGGCTGCATCAGAAGAAGTGTGGCCAGCAGGTTGAGGAAGGTGATTCTGCCCCTCTGCTCCTGTCTGGTGAGACCCCACCTGGAGTACTGTGTCCAGCTCTGGAGTCCTCAGCACAGGAAAATCATGGACCTGTTGGAGTGAGTCCAGAGGAGGGCCACAAAAATGATCAGAGGGATGGAATATCTCTCCTATAAGGACAGACTGAGAGAGTTGGGGTTGTTCATCCTGGACTCTTCAGGGAGTCCTTGTAGCAGCCTTTCAGTACCTGAAGGGGGCTTATAAGAAAGATGGGAACAAACCTTTAGCAGGGCCTGTTGCAACAGGACAAGAGGTAATGCCCTTAAGCTAAAAGAGGGAAGATTTAGACTAGGTATAAGGAAGACATTTTTTATGCTGAGGGTGGTGAAACACAGGAACAGGTTGCCCAGAGAGGTGGCAGATGCCCCATCCCTGGCAACATTCAAGGTCAGATTGGATGGCCCTCTGAGCAACCTGGTCTAGTTGAAGATGTCCTTGCTTATTGCAGGGGGTTGGGACTAGGTGACCTTTAAAGGCCCCTTCCAACCCAAACTATTCTATGATTCTATGATCCTTTGCTTCAGAAAAGAAACATTTTTTCTTCCAAGCAACTATATACACCAAACTGCTGAAAACATGAATTAGTGAGAAAGGCCACTGTCCACAATGAGGTGTTGAACTTTCTGGTGCAAATTAATATATGGGAATTTTACACACTTTTTCAAAGGAAGGCATTCTTCACTACAGGTGTTTTAGCTTTATGTGTATATGAAACAATCAAATACGAACAAGAAGATACACTATTATTTTAAGTACGTTTATGCAGATTACAACTACAGGGTCTGATGAGCTACTTCCTATATGAAGAAATAACCCACTTCATTCAACATTGCTTTAAAATGAGAAGTGTTTGCGTGACTGAATCTAAATTTCTACAACACAGTAACATCAGATGAGATCAAGGATACTCTAAATGAGCAATCAGTTTTGCTGTTATTTGTGTCCCTCAGAGTGCCTCCCAGCAGCAGTGTCATTTAGGGCTTGTCAGAACTGCTCTGTCACAATGCCAAGAGTGGTAGACACCATCCTTTTCTTACAGCACTGAAATGGTACTACTGGTTTCATGTAGTCCTTCAGCAGGCTGAAATGATTGATCAGGAAGCCGGTGCAGTTAAGGGAGGTTTAAGCAGGTGCTGACACGCCTTATTTGAGTATACTTGTTAATTAAATGTGAAATGAAAGCACACATTGCAGCAATAATCTGCCAGAAGATGTGGCATTAAGCACTCTTCCAACTCCCAATCAGAAGAATTATTGGCCTGAAGTTATATGGGAAATACTAGATTTCAAATACAAATTTTATGCTCTGTTCCTAAGGAACACACATTTCCATGAAGATATTATTTTATACATGTAATATTGAAGACCATTTCTTCCTTTCCTCCATTTCTGTATCTCTGGAACAAAAAGGATCAGATGAGGTTTGTGGTGGAGAAGTGACAGGTTTGAAGGGTAATCTGCCTCTAGGGCATTAGCGGTTATTGATACCATGACAGGCCTTCTCCTTTTGCCGCATTTCATGACTCAGCTGTCATTAACGATTGCAATGTTTAGCCATACGTGCCCATTAAGTCTTGCTGCTAAACCAAGAATGTGGAAGACCCTCTATTCTGACAATGCACTGTCCTTTAGGGAACAGAACCGAGGTCCTACCAGGGATCACAGTCACTGGTTCTCTGAAGTATGAGTTAAGTTGCACCACCTGAGAGCCGGGGCTCTGGATGGGTGTCTTGAGTCAATGTTGTCTGCAGTCAACAGAAGAATCTCATTGATTTTAATAGCGCACTGGAACTGTTCCTTGGCCCGCAGTTTGGTCTTTGAAACAAATAAACGGTGTTAGAACACTGGATTTATTTTAAGATGTAAAATTGGTGTTAAATATATTTGAGGTTAACCATATGTTAATGACATTAAATGAAACATTGAGTAAGTCAAATAAATGTAAATGATAGTTCTTGGAAGCATTTAACCAGCCTGTAACCATGACATGAAAGTGAAAATTCTCAAGACCATTTTTGCTTTCTGTATATAAATTAGCTGACTTTAATTGAAATCCTTCAGAATTTGACTTTAGCATAGTTCACTGCTTTTACCTTCAGTTTATTAAATTTTTATGTCTTCCATATTCTATGCATTTAGTTTTCCAGTAAATGACCACAGTACAGTAGTTTCCCAGCAGTGATGTAATACTACAGAAATAGTCCAAGCCGAGTTCACTTCAAAGTGTTACATTTTTGTCTTTGTTTCTTGCCATTTATTTTTTCCTGCAGAAAAGGGTTCCGGGCTGCTTAAAGTTTTTATAATAGGAAATGTATATGGAATATTGCTGTTTATAAACAACAGTAACTGTGCAACTGATCCAATGCCTTACTCATTGGATGTGTGTGTAGAACCATCAGTATTTCTGCAGCTTTTTAATATAATCAGGCTTTTTGACTAAGATGGTCTTTTTTTCTGGTCTTCATTTTAAACCAAGGGCTCAATAAAAGCTAATTGCCTGAAACTCTCTGATAAGACAAAAGGCAACACACTGATATCTTTCTCAACAAGAAATGAATACACTGAGGAAGCTCAAGCCTTTGTGTCTGCTTGGAAACTGGCAGAAAACACTTGTGGTATTACTTAGTGCAGGACTGTGTGGATAAATTAAGCAAGAGGAGTAACGTATCTTTATTTTGCCAGAATTCTGGTTCATTTTCTGTTGGACTCTGATTAAAGGACAGCAGTTATCAGCATTTAAATATCAGTACAACAGAATTATCTCAGTGTTTAAAGAAGTCACATTCACTGCTGCTTTTCAGCCACAACCTGTCCTTCTTTAAACCACCCCCTCACATTGCACCTGGCCTGTATACCTCTTCTATCAGACACTATTTTTTAATTTTCTTTTCTTTTTACAAAGGATTGAGTAAATAGTTAATGCATTTATTGTGTAAAATTATAAATAAATGTAGAACTGAGCCCTGTTTATTGCAACACTTTCTCTGGGATGGGCAGAGACAGTAGTACCTAATGCCAAGAAAATGCCTGCTTTGGCTCAAGACTTTATTGTAAGCCATTCTTGAGCCAAGGACATTTTGAGGATTAGATCCAAGTCGGTATGGAGATGGCAGTGTATAATATTTTGTCAAAGATGGAAACTTAACAGTTGAATTCACTTTATAATTATGTAGCACATATACCTTGTCAATTTATTAGGCTTCATTTTCATTTTAAAAGTGCCCCAACAGAAGAGGGAGTGAAGAAAGCATCAGAAATATTGAGACTGACCTTAAATGCTATTCTATTTGTGATGGCAGTTACCAGCTTGTGACATTTTTATAGTTCTGATTTTCCCAGCCCATCTCTCATTTTCCAAATGTACTTGAACCAAAAAAATGCCAAATTTCACAAAAAAATAAGTAATGTACCTCTTTGCTGAGTCTGCTGGAAATGATAAATCATGCTGTAGAATAGCTCTCATGTAGTTTTTATATTTTTAATTATTTATTGAAAAAAATTCTTTACAATACAAGTGGACTTGTTTAGTTTTTATATGTTCTTTTCTAACGGGAAAAGCAAATATAGTTACCTAAGAAAAGAGATGCCATACAAATCTCAGTATTAGGCGAGTCTCTTGGGGTTAAAAAGAAAGACTTCAATAATTGCTCTTTTGCAGTACTGTCTTTTCTGTATGGTTGTGAGTTTAGGTTCATCCTAAATTTTGGCCATTATATCATGAGTTCGGATGAAGTTCTGTGTTTGTTTTTCACTGAGAATCAAACAACAGTCTTGGTTTTGTTGTGCCTAATCCAAAGCAGAAGTGAAAAAAATAACTTTTGGTTTGATCTTATTTGCTAAAACCATTGACATGGATTCAGATATGGAAATCTGATACTGATTTATCTAATCCATCTGTCTTTTTATCTGTGGAAATATAGATCGGTACAGTTTTAACACAGTGAATTAAAGAAGCGTTTCTACTTGCAAGTATAAACTGTACATATATTATGTGTCATTCCCAAACCTTCTTTTAATGCCTTTTGCTTTTTTGGGGGAATATCAGGTGTTTGCTTTCCTGTGATTTTATCTGGTAAATATATCTGGACCAATAGATTTTGTATGCTTATTAATAAGATGCACCTGGGAATTAATTAATTAATTAATTAATTAATAAGATGCACTTATCAGGTATGAGTGGCCTTAAAGGACAGAAACAATATTTGACATATGACAACAGTTACAAAATCTGAAAATATTCCCTGTTTTTTGAGATCAACACCATCCATATTTCAAAAAACGGTTCATGAAATGAAAGCGATGTCACCTCCATACTGAACCCTATTATCTTTTTCATTGTATTTGGTGTTTCTTAGTAGTTTCTGACCGTTTCAGCAACATGTATGTTACTTTTTGGAGATATCCTAACATCTGTCTTAAAGCCTGTTTACGCAGTTAAATAATTTCTTGTGAAGGGACTCAACACTGGCAGTATGAAGATTAACAAGATACTGTGTTTCTGCTGCACAGTCTTAATTAATTCCTTGAAACCAAACACATTTCTCTGGTTGCTTTACCCTAGCAACCACTTGCTGGTTGTAGCATTCATAAAAATATTTATATGTATTCATGGGAATATTTTGTCCTATCTTCCTAAAACGTGACTCTGTACCTGCATGAACATGCTTTTATGCCACTTGGAAGCCAGATGCAGGTAGAAATCCTGCTTCTAGGATTGCATATTATATGAAATAACAGAACACGTTATAAAATTCCACATGCTTTATCCACTACAATAATCCAGCACTTGTTTCATTAACTAATTGTGCTTTGTATCAAATTGTTGAATTATAGTTAGTGAAGTGCTAGCACGTGCTAGGTGCAATTCAGCATGTTAGCACTGGCAACTGATTAGCATCTTTTTAAATGCTTCGCCTTTTACATTAGTTATGATACCTTTAGGACTTTAAAAATCATGTGAGCAACCTGTTTTGCAATATTGTTGATACCCCTTTCTCATTTGTATACAGAAATTAAAGAACATAGCAACATGCTATTTTGTAAATTATCTAACTGGGTTTAAAGTTCCTAGTTAAGGTTTTTTCTAGACCTCTGGAAAGTTTTTAACTTGTTAGCACAAGAAAATAAGTACTTTTTTACATCATTAAAAAAAAATAAATTACAGTTTCTTTGCAGGATCTGTCCTAACCATTGGGAAATAATTTAAGATCATGAGAAGTTAACATTTAGCTTAGTGCAGTCACATGAAACATCTTTCAGTAGATTGGTCAATTGACCTTTGCTAGAAGTACAAGGACTCCCTTTGTGCTCTATTTGCCTTTCATATATAAAGCTTCAGTAACCTGCTCTTGTATATTTAGCTTAACATAAAATTTAGTTGTCAGTTCTTTTATATGCACAGATAGATAAAGATATTAATATTCAAAAAGAGTTTTGTCATTCAACTCAGTTAAGTTGGGCTGACAAAATCACCTGAAGTTGAACATAATGACAACTGTCCATGGTTTATGCAAACCACTGGTGTGAAGCCAATGTTAACTCAAGAGAACAAGTCATGTTTTTCATATTCTGTTAGCATTTCCTAGCCCTGCACTTTCTGGTTGGAAAGAAAGTTTATACAGTAAGTCATGCTCGGTCTGCTTTATTTCCTTTTTTCACCAATTAAGTTGGAATATTACTTGTTTAGTATCCAAATTGATATTTTTTAAAAATAACCTGATTGCTATTTGAATTTTTCTATTGGGTGTGTATCGGGGGTGTATTCTTGGGGTGTGTCGGGGACATCACAAGAGGTGCATTTGTACTCTCATGTTAAGGGGAAAAAAAGAGTATAGATATTCTAAGAGGATTTTCAGTTCAGTTCCCTTAATCTTAAACAGGTTTGCACAATTCTTCTGATTTCAGTTGAAAGCAAAATTTGAAGAAAAATAGAACTTTTGAAATCTAAGAACTAGAGCACATCACTGAAACAAATGTATTGCTATATTGCATTTTATCGCAAATATGAGCACAACTTAACCATTGTCAATTTGATAGCCCATAAGATGAGGACTCTACCAGAAAACTCATTCAAGCACTTGGAAATATTTATGTGCTATCATAATTTTCATATTTTATCATATTCATACTTTATTCATAATTTATTATATAATTTATGTGCTATCATCCTCAGGAACACAAGGATGATCAGAGGGCTGGAGTACCTCTCCTATGAAGACAGGCTGAGATAGTTGGGGTTGTTCAGCCTGGGGAAGAGAAGGCTCTAGGGAGACCTTACAGCGGCCTTCCAGTACCTGAAGGGGGCCTACAAGAAAGCTGGGGAGGGGCTGTTTGCAAGCGCATGTAGCGACAGGACGAGGGGCAATGGTCATAAACTAGAGCAGGGTAGGTTTAGATTAGACATTAGGAAGATGTTCTTTACAATGAGGGTGGTGAGGCACTGGAACAGGTTGCCCAGACAGGTGGTGGAGGTCCTATCCCTGGAGACATTCAAGGCCAAGCTTGATGGGGCTCTGGGCAATCTGATCTAGTTAAAGATGTCCCTGCTTACTGCAGGGGGGTTGGACTAGATGGCCTTTAAAGACCCCTTCCAACCCAACACATTCTATAATTCTGTGATTCTATATTTCAATGAACTATCTACAAATTAATAAGCATTACTGTGGCGTAACTTTAACAGAAAAGGATGTGTTCTACCAGAAGATGTCAAACTATTTTATTTGTAATTTGATTCTTTTCTGCAGAGAATTTATAAATTAGTTATTTGACTGCATACTAAGTTAAGAGAGAGAGAGTATTTTTGTTTAGGTAGGACAGCTAGGTAGGACATCTAGAAGGTCATGTTAACCTTGTTAGTGTTTGTACCTTACTATGGCTGGCAGAGTCTATGCTCTCAGAAATAGAAGTCAAACTATATCATTAGGGCTCAACAAACAGAAATAGCATTATCCTAGACTCCAAAAATTACCTCTCTGTGAATGGGAGGGTTTCTAACTCAAATGTTGGTGATGACCAGGAATCACAAAACGAAGAGCCAAATCTCCAGCAAATCCACAGGACACCCTCTAATACAAACAGAAGCAACCACAATCAGAAGGGTACATAAGGCATATTAGAGAGCGCACAGTAGCACAATTTCAACAGCCACCTTTATGTTTAATGTCTTGCTGTGACATATGTTTCAGCTAGTAGAAAACCATATATAAACAACAGAAATATATTCTAATGCAATATATAAAAAGGCAAAATGGGTTCGCAACTATGAAACTGCCAAATCAAAACAATTATGATAAATCACCTGAGAAAAAATCCTGGAGCGAACTCCTGGCCCTGGTCTCAGACAGTGGCAGGACTCCCATTGACGTCAGCAGAGAATGACTTTACCTCTGCATTTCGGCCTGCCTGATGGGAGGAGCCAGATGTAACTTTCAGTTGTCATATTAGATGTCACGTAAAACTTCTGTAGCAAGTCCTGTTTTCTGTGTGACTCATTTCAAACAAGATCTGATGTGGAGTACTCGGAGGTCTCCTCTTGCCCAGTACAGGTTTCCCTCTGTTGAGGGATTTCTTTCCTGGGGAGTACTGAAACGCTTCACATTTGCTGGAAGAAATTCCTGTCCCAAATTATTTCATTCACATTCCAGTCCTTTTGCCAAACTTATGATTTATTTGGGATTTGTGGAAGCAGGAATCCTGAGGAATTTTAGAGCTGCTGCCTCAGAACCAAATCTCCCACTCACCTCACTGGACTCACCATTGCCTCCTGCACACAACACTCTATTTCTTCCAAGATTTCTGGAAGCACAGAAAGCAAGACAAAGCAGGCAGTTGCCACCCACAAAAACACTCTGACACCTTTCCATAAGGAAAGGATTATTTTAAAGGAGATGCCAAGACAGCTTATGTAAAGCATTCTAGGAAGACCTTTTATGTACTCCCTCTTTAACTAGTCTCCTATCTTTTTTCATTTTTGATTCACAAACTTTGCCTTTGTAGACTTTCTTTTACTAGCTCCTTTTTTCTTACTACTCGTACTATTTTGCATTTACCTTTTTGAGCTTTACCTGTTTAATACATTTTTTCTTTTTCCTGACTTTTTTTTTTTCTTTGTGGTTGACCTCTATCAGGCTAGTGACAGTCATACTGAAAGCCCGGGAAAGCTTCAGTCTTCAAATAAGGAAACTGACTGGAGGAATAAGTCAGAAATAAAACATCTTTATTTTCTTTTGATGTTCAACTCCTTTAACCTGTCAGCTTCAAGAACAGGAATTTTATCTTAAAAGTAGAAAGAATTCTTTTTATAGCTACAAGCAAAAAAAAAGATTTCCTTACGGAAGTAGGATATGCACATTGGGACAATGCCTGATTTTAATAAGGACTTCAAAAGGGAATGTGATTATTTTAAATTATGATTTATGCCTTTGATGTCAAAATGAAAGACAATTACATTCTATTTTGCAAAAGCAAACTTAACAAAGATTTATTTTTACTTTTTATGTCTGTGATAATGATGTATGTCTTAACTGAAATGTTTTGGCATGTGAAGGATTTATTCACACTCTGACTGGATCTGTTTCTTTCTCATTAAATTAATTTAATCATTAGGTATTACAAGATAGTATATCCCAGTGCCCAGGTAACTCCTGGACACTTTCACAGCCTGGAAAGTCAACATCCTCACATACTAGGATGGCTGATCTTCTTTGCCAGTTCACTGAATCATAGAACGGTTAGAGTTGGAAGGGACCTTAGAGGTCATCTAGTTCCAACCCCCTGCCATGGGCAGGGACACCTCCCACTAGACCAGGCTGCTCAAAGCCCCATACAGCCCGGCCTTGAACGTTTCCAGGGATGAGGCATCCACAACTTCTCTGGGCAACCTGTTTTCCTCACAGTAAAGAATTTCTTCCTAATATCTAATCTAAAACTCCCCTCTTTCAGTTTAAAACCATTACCCCTTGTCCTATCGCAACAGGGCCTGCTAAAACGTCCCTTCCCATCTTTCCTGTAGGCCCCCTTTAGGTACTGGAAGGCTGCTATAAGGTCTCCCCAGAGCCTTGTCTTCTCCAGGCTGAACAACCCCAACTCTCTCACCCTATCTTCATAGGAGAAGTACTCCAGCCATCTGATCACCTGCGTGGCCCTCCCCTGGACTCTCTCTTACAGGTCCATGTCCTTATTTTGGGAGCTCCAGAGCTGGACACAGTACTCCCGGTGTGATCCCATGAGAGTGGAGTGGAGAGGGAGATCACCTCCTTCAGCCTGCTGGCCATAAAGACCCTTTCAAAAGGAAAAGCTTGAGAAAAACCTTGTGTAGATATCCAGACAGTCAAAGGATGGAGAAACTGTGCTTTTGTTTAGCTAGAGTCCTCATTTCTGAAGATGTCCAGCCAACCTCTTCGTCCAAAATCAACGTGCCTTTTAGAAGAAGTCCCATAACAAGGCTTTCTTGTAGTCTAGTAAGCTGAGTTAGCTTGCTTCTCCTTGATCTTGCTTTATTTCTAGTGGTTTTGAAGAAAATTTTGCACTGATTTTTCAAACCAGCAACTGTTGAAAGATAAAAAACCTGTGCCAACTTCTTGTTAAGAACACCAGTTATTTGGAAAAAAAAAGACAACACAGCTAGTATTCCCCAGCTCTTAAACTAGGGGTTACATTATGCATGAGAATCTCCCACACAGGCAATGCATAATCCAGTAGAATGAGGTCAAAGCACAAGATTGTTTTAATCATCAAGTTTCTTGATATGATTGAATAAAATGTATGCTAAATAGGGATCAAAACATGCCAAAAATAATTTCTGTTTTTAAGGGAAAAAAACACAAACCAACAAACAAATCACTGGAAGTTTTGTAATAGAAAACATCTTTTCCGACTCCCTTTATAGTTTATTTTCAAATGATAGCTTAACCTTCAGCAGTTTCATGTGTTGACAGTCACAGATCTAACAACACCTCCCTTCAAAGGATCCCCATTTCAGGATTGACCATAAATACATGGATTTCTCAATGCATAGGTGCTTAGCTTTAGCTTTTATGTGTGTTGGGCTATGAAACATTCCCTGCGATTCACAGGGTTCAGAAATGAGACCCAGTCGCTTACCATGCGCTAGAAGAGATTGCAAAGTTATTGCTATGTACTGTAAGGTATGGTCTCCCTGATGCCTGAAGCATAAGCTCTCTACATGGCATGGGCATCTGAAAAGGAAATTGTGCCAGTATGTCTAGAAGACAGTGGAAGGGGTGCTGGAGAGCAAGGGCAGACTCTCGTTTATAGTTTCACTACATCTCCAGATTAGTAAGAGAAACCCACTTATGTGGGAAAAGCCCCCAGGAGGTCTCTAGTCCACCCTCCTACCCAAATAAAAGCCAACTGGCATCAAACAGCAGACAAGTCTGCTCAGGGTTTTCTCTAGTCAGGTCTTTAAAACCTTCAAGGACAGAGACTGCACAACATTTATGGGCAACTTGTTTCATTACTTCTCTGTCCTGATTGGGATGGTTTTTTTCCTCATATCCAAGCTGTATAATGCCTTGGTGTCATCCAGGTAGCTTAAAATAATGCTTGAGTAAAAGCTAGTAAAATAAAGTGGAAAAAAGATCAATTATTCATAATGCCATAGAGATCCAAGAAAACTGCAAATGTTTACAATAAATACTGTTAGGACTCTGTCAAAAAATATATCTGTTAGAGACCACCCGTTGCAATACTCAGGCGTGATCCTACAACTTCAATATCTGATGGCTGCCTTTCTTTAGGAGGATGTGGTACTTCATACAATGTCTCTCCTCTTTGAAGTCTCACAACATGTTTAGAATTTGAAACTGATTTAAATTTATTACAATAAAGATTTGGGGTATTTTGTCTCTCAGTTAGTCTCTGGACTCGCTAGTGAGCAGCTAGGTCCTTGATTGAGTGGTCCTCAGCTAAATAGGAGAAATGGATTTTTCCCAGCCTCTTGTCTGAGATCAAACATAGTGGTAATTCAGCTCTTTAACTGTTTCGCAGTCCATTTCTCCAGTATGTATTATAGTCAAAACAGTAGCTTTCAAGGAAGTGAAGTATTTCTGCAATTGTTAATATACCATAGTTAATATGCTTAGTAATGTATTCATTCATATTTCATAGATATAAATGAATAGGGGCCCATTTGTAGAAAAGCGCTCTCATCAGTAAATATGCTTCCACCACTTTGTATTCAGGCTACCTAAACTTCAAATACAAGTCCATGAGTATAAAACATAGAAATAATTTTATTGTTAAAGTCATGTTATTTTATTCAGTAAAAAAAAAATTATTTCTGGAAAATCTTAACATAACAAGATCCGTATTTCACACCAGAAAAATAACAGGCAAGGAGAAAATTACAGGATGACATTTAAAGAGTATGTGTGACTTCAGAAAAACATAACAAACCTGATTTTTATAAAGCTGCCAAATTGTCAAAAAATCAGTAGTTATGCTAAAATACTTTTCTGTCAGCATTTCCACTACAAATTTTATCTTTCTAGGTTTTATAGGTCATGTATAAAGACTCACTGACAGTTAAACTAAGTTTAGGCTCTTTATCACATGACTGTAATGAAATGGAATTGTCTTTGGTTTGCCAGCTTAACGGCATCATACCCTAGATATAGCTTCATGTTTAAAATGAATCCCAAGAATCTGTTCAGTGAATTTGCAAATCAAAAGTTTCTTGCTAGCTATTTTATAGGGATTTCATCTCTGATATCTATTAATCCAGATCTAAACACATACAGGACTGAAAAATTACATTCATGGCCTGGAATTTAGTTTCTGAGGAAGATTTTGAGTTTTTTTTCCTTGATCAGCTTTACAGCTGGTTACTGACAGTAAAGTGATTAACAGATATGGGACTTTTCTTGTTGGACACGTGAGCATTTCTGCTCTTTGGGAAATCTGACATGCTGGAAAAATGGCATTTGCTCCATCTCAGAACAATGGGCATAATCTGTCAAACACGTAAATCTGGAGAAATATAATTTTTCAAAAATGGAAATATTTGGTTTAAGATGGATCTAAGTGTTCAAGCTTGGTGGCTTCCAGCTCTTCATCAGTCTGTGTGACAGAGAGACCAGAATGTAGAAGTCACAAAAGTCAAGCTGAGCTAGGAGCTTTGGAACTTCAGGCTAGTAATCCTATCACCTTAAATGCAGACTTGTCAGTGTTGGGAAAATATCAAGCTCTAAGTAGGTTCTCAAGTGCTGGTCTCCAAGGAAGAAAGTCTAAATCCCCAAGTTCTTCCTAGCTTATAGGGAAATTCTCAGCCTTCTCTCTGGGTGATTTAAATCCATATTCTAGAGAAAGCATGTTCTTTATCCTAACAGTTCCCAAAGCGTTTTCCAATACTATATCCCATTTCTACAAAATAAAAGGAAAATTCCCTATAGCCCAATGCTGGATAAGACGGAAAGAAATGGCATTGAAGTTGATGGAAATATTCACAGTGGCAAAATTCAGCAAGTATGAGTGGTATTATTAGGATAGCGATAATATTTCATTTTTGGAAAAAGATAATTTTTTAAAGAAATACTTGCATTAAACAATTTTTCCACCTTCAGTTAGGTTTAAATTTAATATCCTAAAATAATTAAAGTTCATTTAAAATAATCTCTAAAGCAGATTGGCCACCTTTTAAATTAGCCATGCTATAGAGCTCCACTGACAGTAATATAGTAGCTTCAGTTTTACACTCATGTAAACTTAAACTTGGCTTCTTTTTTTTATTTTCTTTTAATATCCATTGAAAAATTCTATAACACACAGGGAAAAAAAAACAACAAAACAAAACACAGCAAGGAGTGGGCATTTTTGCCACTATAGTTTTGCTATCTTATTTGTAGGTAAAATATGCACCTTTTTCACATTATATTTAGGTAATAACTTTATCTATAATGTCTAAGTGTCTATGGATAGCAGACCCCAAATGTGAAATGATTATTGCTTTCTTTTCTCTCAGGAAGACAGAAAGCCCAGAAAAAGCCTCATTCTTAGAATCACGGTTTTTTGTCCCAAAGGCAGCAAACGCCTCTGACACTTCCTTCCACTCTCTTTGCCAGCTCAGCTCTGGAAAGCAAGCTGTGAGGATGGAATTGACAAAGTTCCAGCTATTTTATGCATACAGTAGTTTGGTCCCTTAAAATCTGAATTATGGACCACATTGCTTTCTCCTGGAAAATCTCTCAGGAAGGGAGAAGGTATTCCAATGACAACATGAGTGTGAATTTATGTGGAGGATAAGAGGACTCAAAAGTATTCACTTAGATTTTATTATCAGAACTATCTGTAGGCAACTAGCCACTTCATTAGTATGCCCCTGAATCTTGGCACTGCAGTGAACATCACAGAATCACAGAATCACAGAATCACAGAATGGCAGGGCTGGAAGGGACCTCTGGAGATCATCTAGTCCAACCCCCCTGCCAGAGCAGGGTCACCTACAGCAGGTTGCACAGAAATGCGTCCAGGTGGGTTTTGAATGTCTCCAGAGATGGAGACTCCACCACCTCTCTGGGCAAGTTTCATTCTTCATCCTCCTCTGGACAACATTGTACTCACTTTGCTCTCTCATCACTACTCAATACATGTTTAACTCCTCTCAAACAGATTCAAAGCAGTTACTTAGTCTGGGTGACACCTTATTTTACAGGTAGTCTTCCACTAAAATCAATACATTAGCTATGGAGTGAAAAACATTTTGAGAGATTAACACCACAGTTTGTCCAAGAAAATGTCTAAATCACAGAAGAAGAATTAATGCAGCAATCTTTCCATTAATATTGTGGTCAATCTGCTGATTCTAGTGTCTACTCAGCATTTGGTCTCTGCCTCTCCTAGACCTAACTTGCCCCAACGCACTCTTTTTAGAGTGCCAAACCAGTGATGGTTGCTACAGTTATTTTCTCATCTGCTCCTGTTCAGAGGTTGGAGGCCTTTGTATGCAATTGTCCCTTCCTTTATTCCTCTTCCAGAGCTATCAGAGATGGTTGCCTATGCAGATCTGAAATAAAGCCTAGGGCAGAAGAGGACAATACTCCAATTCCTGGTATAGATGTTATGGAGGAACTGAATAACTGGTTAAATAGTAATTTGCTAGCTTCAGAATCATCAAAGAGTTCTGATTGCAGTGGTGAGGAGAGCAACCAAGCACATCTGGCTTTCAGGAGAGTGGAAAGTAGACTTTTATGCCAAAGCGAGCCCATAAATGTCTGGCTCAGATCCCAGCTTTGTTGGCCCATTATAAGCACTTTTATTTGACCTTTTTATTAATGTGAGTGTTGTTCCGAGCACACACATGTCTTAGATTCTCATACGGCAAGAAAACTAAAAGAGATGGTTTTATAAGAATTAAATATACATTAGGTAGCACTGTCCTAAAGTACTAGCTTGTCTGAAACTAGTGAGAAAAGTGGTCAGTTTGTGTGTAAACTGTGGATCTTGTGGCTTAGGTGTCAAACAGACAATGAACAGATAAAAGAGGTTGTGGCCTGTTTAAAGTGATTATAAGAAATCACAGCGTATGATCACAGAATTACAGAACCACAGAATGGCAGGGGTTGAAAGGTACCTCTAGAGATCGTCTAGTCCAACCCCGTGACAAAGCAGGGTCACCTACAGCAGGTTGCACAGGAGCGCGTCCAGGTGGGTTTTGAATGTCTCCAGAGAAAGAGACTTTACAACCTCCTTGGGCAGCCTGTTCCTATATGATGTAAATGTAAAATTTAGCTTTGGGATTATTTATGTCTCTATTACAGTCTTCTTTAAACAGGAAGTTTTTTTGTTTCTGGTAGTACTATATCTGTCATGTCTCTCTTAGTTTACAAAAACAAGCCTATTGTGTTTCGTGGAAGTTATTATTACACATAAGTTTCAGTGGTCTGTGGAATAAACATGAATACAGTGACATTTAAAATTGAGGTGTTTGTGTCATAAAAATATGAAAATTAATATCATAAAATAATTTTATCTCTTTTAGGAGGGTTTTTACATGCATGGAAAGGAATTGAGCTAGAAAGTTGAATGTTCAGATGTATGTCAGATGAGCAGATAAATTCAGTTTGGAATTTCTTGACACCTGGGGAGGAGCCAATATGAAATGAATTATGAAGTGTGCATGGATTGAATGAACATTGTGACACATAAAACATTCTATTTGTTTAATTTTTCATCCATAGGTCCAAGTCTTCAATAGAAGGACTAGCAAAAAGGACCTCCGTCTTGGAAATTTTTTTTACTGCAGAACAGGATGACTCAGGGATTTGTAGTGGATAGAGTTCAAGCCATTTATTCGAATCCGGACTGAGCTGGTTGTGATCGCAAGTCAGTACTGGCTGCTGTGTGTGTGTTTGTGGGGCTGGGGGGCACACATGCACGTGTGATTGATAGGACTTGGCAGTGAGGTGCCAGCTGCTAGCGGACACTGACCTGTATAACGTAAAGTAACCTCATACAACCCGCTCCTCAGCAGTCTCAGCCAAAAGGCCAAACATAGAACGGGCACTGAGACAGAGCTAAACTTTCCACCCCATGTAGCAGTTGCTTAAAACACACATTTCAGTAGGGCGGGTAGTGAGAACACCACTTTATTGCCACCGTCCGTGTTGTACCGACTCTGTGGAAAAACTGAAGAATGGAGCTTCCAGCAGGGCCAGCCTGGTACTTCTCATAAACCTCTTTTACATTCCACCATTGTGCTTGTGTTCAGCTGGAAAATGTTAATCACCACTATCGGCCTGCACCTTCACCATGGCTGACAGGGGTTTCTCATCTGAACACAGCTTTGCAATCTACTTTCCTTGGGAACCGGTCAGAGCTAGAGTTAAATGCTGCTCGGCTTGAGATGCCACTGTTCAGAGGAGAGATTAAATCAGTGCTATTTTATTCAATGGCTTTTAAATTATCTATAAAATGGCCAGTTAAAGGTGATCGTTAAGGACTGAGGGCTGGTGAGGGGCCAGCAGACCCATGCCCTCCCTCCCTGACCATCCCCGTCCCTCGTCCTTCAACCCTCAACAAAGCAGGCTGGGATGTGCCAAGGACAGTGATGAGAGTCAGGCACAGCCCTGACGTTCCAAGGCACCACCGCAGACCCCAGGCCTGGCCAGGAAGGCAGCCCCGGGGGCCAGGCCAGGGTCAGGTCCAGAAACGGTAACCAACATCATCCATACTCACATGGAAAGTCATGCAAGTCAGCCTGTGGACCAAGGCCCTGGTCTGGGTTGGTGAGGCACAGTGCCAAGCACAGGCATGCCTGCAGGGTGGCTGATGCTGCAGCTTGGGCAGGGACCGGGGGTGAAAGCAGGAGGCTTGGATCAGCAGCAGCCCTGGGTGAAGACGGGCAAGCCCCTTGCTTCTGGCTCTTTATTTCAAGGCGACCAGCTGCACTGCCTCTAAGTTGACCCTCAGCTCAGGAAGCCAAACCCTCTGTGCTTGGGGATTTTCAGGGTCCTGTCAGTGCTGTGGGATATTAGTGAAACAAACGACTTGGAGCACTGAAACAGGTTTGCTTTTGGCTTTTTGTGTTTAGTGGATGTAAGTGTTACGAGCACTGAGGTCATCTTAAAAGGACTTGTAACCTTTTCAGATATTCCCAGAAGGAAACTGCTCCACAAACAATGCTGCTATAGATGTGAATTAAGGACGTAGGATGTACAAAAGCATTTTGATTTCCTAATTTTGATTTGGTACTAGCCAGTGTAACCCATGGCATTTCTTGGTAAACAATCTATGATTTACACCTTCAGTAATATAATCCTTTGGACTTTTGCAAGACACAAATTCCCTTGGCCCAGAAGTTCTGGGGTATATAATGCTCCCGTCAAAATCATGATCCAAATGGGAAAAGCTTTGCTATGTATTTCAGAGCTCAGTGATCCAGATGGAGATAGTTAGGAAACAGTATTACTGAGACTTTGGTCTGCATAATGCAGAACACAGACTGGTCAATCACGCCTTTAGCAATATTTCTGTTTTCCTATTGACTGTAACATCTAACTTCAAAATGTAATTTTTGTTTGTTTTTTTTTTTTCTTTTTTACTGAAATGTCTCCAAAGTTACCAAAGAACACAGAAAATTAAGCCTGCTGTTCAGTTGACTATCTTCAGGCACCAGCATTATGCTCCTTCTTCGATGGCTTCCTGTTCCCCTTCAATTCCCCCCATAAGATTTTTTTCTCCTTCCATAGATTTCAGGCAGAAGATTTTCATATATTTTTCCTTCTGAACTGACCCTATATGAATAATGAACAGTTTCATTTAAAGGTGTTAAAGTGTAACTGATGTCTAACATTCACAGGTGCTTCTTTTTTTCTAACATTTGCATTGGTTTTCATTAAAAAACAGCAAAGATGACATTATGTGACAAACAGGAAGTAGTGAAAGAGTTACACAATATTGAAGAAGTACACAATATGGTAGTGACGGTTAAGCCTCAAAGTATGCAAAGTTTAATTTGGCTTAGATTAGCACCCCAAAGTTCTGGTCCCTATTAAAAGCTGCATTTCAGACAAGAAATTGGACGACGTATCTTTCAATAACAGGCTGTCTGGTTACAGTTACAGCACGTCCTGGTTCTTGTCACACCGAAAATGTCACAGGATTAGTTTTCCGCATCGAGAATTCCTCCTTCCAGCTCCAGTGTGATCTTTGTAGGATAACAGGACGCTGACTGAGTTCGCATGTCAGAGGATGTGTATGCACAAGACAAGCAAGTGTACAGAACGTTAATAAAAGGGGTTCATCACCAGGGAATGAAGAACAGAAAAGTAAATCTAAGTGCCATGAGTTTATGTCATTGCACACCCTGAGAGCAGAGTTCATCTCATCATTTCCAGTCAAAGGATAAGTAGTGGTCCAGGAGTGGTAAAATACTGATGTAACACCAAGCTTAGCATGCTGTAAAAACGTTTTGAGAGAATGTTTAAGATCTAACTTTTGAGTGTCATGCAGACATCACAATGTAATTGGAATAGCTTTTTGAAACTAAATCTACCTGAAAATAAAGATCATAGATGCAGCGGTTTTCAATTTGTCAATGAAGTTGTTTTTGTAATTATTGATTAACTGCTGTAACTGAATATCTGGAGATAGACATATGTTATATGATGTTAGTCTTACTGTCTGGTAGGTATCTCATGCATAGGAATTACTCCAAGGACAAAGTATTGACCTTGAATATACTGAATTTATGCAGATTTCTTTCTAAGGACGGCAAGTCTTTCCCACGCGTTGCTGAGTCCAAACCTCTGAGCCAGCCATATTCCCCACAAGAAGTACCAGTTTCTGAGGAACTCCTCAGCTGTTTAAGCCACATCAAGCCACCTTGTGTCATCAACATAAGTCCTAGCCATGAACCCAGGTAGCCCATGGACCCTCGATGTGTTTAGCAATACCCTATCAATCTTTGGCTGCCCCCATGCTAACCAAGGCCTCCACGGCAGTCTTTCCTGAACCAGCCTGGGCAAGGAAGCTGCTGGGACTGCTCTGCCCCTTTCCTGGCCACAGACATCACTCTCCCACTTCTGATGCAAAGCTGTGAGTTTAGAATAAGTATAGCCAGTCCTTTAAAGCATCTCTCTGAACTCAGAGGACAGCCTGTGGAGCTCTCTCCTCCTTCTTCTCTCTGATTCCAACCTTTCCTGACCTGCTCTCCATTGCCTGTGCGGGAGGGAGAAAAATTGTCTTGTGATGCTTCCTAGGCATCTGTCACCACTCCTCTTCCCTGCTGCCAGTGGGAAAGAGAGCCAGAGCAATCTCCCAGGTACTGAGGTTGCTCCTGCTCTCTGTTAACCCACACCTCCATCCACATCAGACCCTATTACACATGACTCAGTCCCTTTGCATTGCCACTTACAAGCTGGAGTCCTGCCCGCTGGGCTACAGTGGCAAGGGCTCACTGAAGAACATTCTTCTTGCCAGCAGAGATGCAAACCCAATGTGTCACAGCCCAACTGGGTCTGACAGACAATTCTCTGTCCAGCTTGCACAGTTTACAAGTTACTTAATGTTTACAAGTGCCATTTGACCTTCAGAGCAAGACTGCCCTGAGGGCTGCTCGTTCCCAGCCTTGGCCTGGGCACTTCCTTGGTCTTCTGTAGATGCCGGGCTGGCTGTCCCACTGGTGGCTGAGACCAGAGTGCCAAGGCATCACAGAAAGTACCAAGCTACTCAGTTCTTTTGGCCCTCCAGTGAAAATACCCATCCCTGACAACCCCAGACCTCGAGGCTATGTCACATCTTGCCTCTTTCCACATTTTCCCATCCCCTCCCCTATCTGGAGCAAATATGAGAAAGGAAGCATCACAAGGGTATCTGTCTCTTCTCCTTCTCTCACTCATCCCTGGCAAGGATATATGGGGAAACCGTGGTGTTGACAAATGAAGACTTACATATCTGTGACTTAGCCAAACAAATGTTTGCGCCCTCTCTGCAAGGCAGAGAACATGTTGGGGGGAAGGGAAGGTTGCCTCCTGCTGCTGCACCTCTGCCCTACCCATTCCCTATTGCCTCAGTGGGTACTGCAGGAAAGGAAAAGAGCCAGGTGATTCCTGCCAAAAAATCCTCATGTGTCTCACTTGCCACTGTCCTGGCCACTGAAACAGCATATGCCAAAATAATCTCCAGCTCCTCAGATTTAACAGAAAAAGTGCTTTTTATCACTGGGTGGCCCAGGGCACTAGGCCATGCCCTTCCTTGAGCTGTAACCCCAGTTCACCACAGACAATGTCCTCCTCACCATCAAGGCAACCATTGAAAAGAGGCCCTCTGCATAGCCAGGCAGCTGCATAACCTGTGAAAGCCCAGGCATAAAGCTTACCCGTATTTCAAGTGAGACCAACAAGCCTGAGCTTCGTGCCTTTTTGGGAAACAGCCACCTGCTTCAGCAGCTGAAGCTGGAATTTCCCTGGCAGGACAAGTAGTCCCACTGAGAAGACGAGCCAAGGCAAGTGGAAGCATGGCTGAGCCATCCAAAAAGCTGGCATGAGTCTTGTGGTGCATGGGGGAGCAGGGTGTGAACCCCACTGCTGCCAAGGAAGGATCCTTGAGATAACCAGTGGCACTCTTTGACTTCTTTCCCAATTAAAGGTTTCCTTGATGTATGTGAGTACAATTTATAATCTCAAATCCTTTAAATTTTTAATACAATAGAATTGATGCTGCAGCAGACATGAGTTGATCTTCGCCATAATCTACTTTTACCATTAAAATTCTAAAATGATGGTAAGTCTTCTAAAAGTTAGCATAAAGCTAGTTTTACTTTGCAAATTTTTTTAATTTTTTTTCTTTCACACACAGTTTTGCTCTGGATTTGATCCCTAAGGATCTTAACTCATCTCAGGTATCACAGTGAAAGCTATAAAGAGCTGTCATGTATTTCCTGCTTTTGCTACAATAATTTAGACTCAAAAGCCTGCATCATTTTCTCTTGAATGTCTAGCAACATGCAATCATAACAGGATTTAGGATTCCAAATTACATGCGACTCATGGAATTTCCATTTCCTTTTGTATAACTTTAACAATTTTAATTTTATCATGTTAATTTGTGTTGTTAGGTGAATTCTTTAACAGAAAGCGAAATACAGCAAATCTTTATAGCCTCAGGTCATGGAAATAGCATGAGATTTTAATACAGGACTCCCCAAATCTGAACAAGGTTGTAGTTCACATTATTTGTGAATTAATTTAGACACAATATGCTTAATTTAGTTGCCTAAAGACAAGCATTGCGTATCTTTTTGAAATACTCCATTTTATTCCTCCTGACCTTCAAATGTTACTCCAGAAGGGATGAAATAGTTTCTATACGTTCCGTATTTTACCTGTAGCATCCCGACTTAGGCTAGAAACATAAACTCTATGTCTATATGTCCATGTGTAGGCAGCTGAATGAAGTTCCATATGTCCACTGGTTTTCAGCCAGCAGGTACCAAGCTGTACTGACTATTAGGTACATGAAAAAACTGAAATTGCCTTCAAATACATGTTGTATGTAAAGACCGAGAAAGCAGACCAAATGAATTTTCATTCTTTATTAAACAGTAAGAAATGGAAGCTGCTTGTATATTGAAGGAAGGAGAAAACGTGGTACATGTATGCAAAATTCAAGGGAAGGAAAGAGGAATCCCCAAAAGTCAGCTAAACCTCTTGTGGATTTTCTTTTTGTTAGGGTGTTTTTTTGTTTGTTTGTGGGGTGTTTTTGGTTTTTGTTTTTTTTTTTTAAATCAAGCGTATGTCATATTATCAAGGTTATCCGTGAAAAATGAGTCATACAATAACATCTGATTTGTCTTGGGAAGGTGGGGTCTTCCTGTTGGAACTGTGAACTTCCTACTACTCAAATAAAAGGGAGTGGAGCATCCTGAGCCAAAAAGCGAGACAGGAAAGGTCTGACGAGATAGGATGAAACCGTAAATGGAAGATAACCTAGAGCCTGACAGAAGAGGTATTATTATGCAGGCTTTTACTAAGAAATGTGAAGAGTTTGGAAGATTTTTGTAAGCTTCAGATTTCTCAACTTTTTTTATGAACATTCAGCTTCTAAAATGCTTGATGAACAATATGTCAGTTGCAAATGGTTAAAAGTGTCAGGCTTCTTTTTCTGGAATGTACTTTATAGTATACCAGATCAAAATATATCTACTACCTTTGGAGTTCAACTATACATTTCTCAAAGGAGGTATAAATCCATTATTTTTTCTGATACAGTGAACGCTTCATACATGATTTCAGGATTGGTAGAAGTTACAAAAACTAATTTGTTGACAAAAAGTCAAAAAAATCCTATTTTTTAAGGCTGTCTTTGTTTCAGAGCTCTTCATAACCCGCTTTTCAAGTCTTTCTACTTTATAGCAGAATAAGGAAGTTTTTCTACACTCTTTCGTTAAGGAAGAAGATTTCACTGATGTAAAGCAAATAAAAAGCAATTCCAAACCATGACATACTTTTTGCTGTATCTAAAAGCAATCAGTAAATAGTGTTCGGCCAATATTTGAAATAATGCAGTCTATCTGTCCTGTCGTAAAAATTGTAAGTTTCATAACACATGAAACTGTTCATTTCCCACCTTATCTGTGGACACACATTTCAGTCCAAGAGTTCCTTCCTTGCCAGGTGAACTTCAAACATATCATTGCTTAGGGCCTTTTCTACTTTCAGAGGAATGTGGATTGGGAAATATTGAGAAAGAAAGAGAGAGAGATTAGGCAAGCAGAAAGCTCTAGGTTGATTAAATGAATCCTCTCTTCCCAAAACAAATTAAAAATATGGAATAGACAAGTTTACCCTTCGATATTTTCAGTGATAAAAGACGTGTTCTTAAATCATCTTGGAAATGTGTACTCATCCATGCCTTTACACATTTACAGGGGGAAAAATTTATAAAGGGATATCCTGAACTATAACAAAAGCAGAAATGAAAAAGTGTTTAAGACTAATTTTCTGTATCAGTCTTTTTAAGCCAGCCCAGCCCATACCACAAAACGTAGCAAAATCCAGGGCTGTTCAGCTTGTAGGCTGGACCTAACCACTGATAGCCAGTGAAACTTATAAACCTCTTCTGTCTTCAGGAGAAGAGGAGGACTTGCACAAGATGCAGATCTGGAGCTGTGCTTAGACTTGAATTGAGAGGTAAATTGGGCAGGGCATAAAGCAAATTCTGCTGGTGGATAAAAGTGGCCTAGTAGGATGCAAATATATGGTTTGAGCAGCTGATTAGAGGCTGGTGAGGTGGTTACCTGGTAAGGGGGAGGAGGGTAGGCAGGTAAGAAGAGGAGGATAATTCTTGGGAAGCGCAATAGGAAGGCTAGAAATCAGAAACAGCATTTTTTTCCCCTAGCTCCTTTTCTTTGCTAATTGCTGCCACAGGACTTCCCTACTAATTTCCTTTTACCTCATCTGTGAGCAGTGCAGCTCTGTCTGGCTAACATGCCTTTAGGAATGAAGGAAACGAGAAATGAGGATGTTATTTATCTTTATGGGCTGCTTGGGTCCCAAACCATCTTTTTCTGTCCCCTGTTTCCTTTTTTCACAATGGGCTTCTGTGAGGAAAAAGCAAGAGCCTTTGGTGGTCCAAACTCGCCTCCGGGTTTCTCTCCATGCCCCAGCCTGCAGCAACACTACAGCTCTTGATCAGGGAAGCATGTTGGATGCGTGGGCACGACCCTTCCCTCCCACTTGTGCTCTGGGTAGCCTTTTATTCCCTATGGCAGATAACACCTCCATTTCTTGGACTGGGCCCTCAATTTCTTGGACTGGGCAACTAAGCGTGGAGGACACAGAGACAGAAACCTTGGAAACTACCTGCAAATGAGGTAGGCAGGGCTGCCTTTCTCTTGCCCAGTCTCTGGGACAGCATGGGTGCATGGCCGAGAGGCATGCCCAGCAGCCCTGGTCTCAGTGGGGCGTGCTGGTCACAGAGGCTGCTGTGGTGTCCGTGGCAGCCAGGGAGACCAAGAAGCCACAAAAATGTCTCAAGCCCTGTTTCTGATCTGCTGTGAAATATTTAACTATTAAACCCTATAAGAATGTAAATAATGGTGATGCTACCTACTTATATAATACAAGTGGAAAGTAGTATTCGCTGTATTTTGGAGTGAGAGGTGTTCACATCATAGAGGCAATTAGAAATCCAGCTCTCAAACTCAACAGGAGTTGAGTTTGCCTAATTGTGCTTCAGGCCACTGAACAAATCCCTCTAAACGTTTGTGACTTACAGAATTATTCCGGTCTTTGAGATGGAAGAACTAGGGATACAACACAAGCACTCTTGTAGCTATAGAGAAATTGCTACTCCCTTCAAATGGATCCAGCAAAAGGATGGAAACTGTTTACTAAGAAGCTGTAAAATTTATTCTGTGTAAATTCTTCTTCTGAAGTGCTAAACACGCTCGTACTGAAATAATATTTTTATTCTGAGAAAGGGAGATCTGCAGTTGAGGAAAATAATTTACAAGATATGGATGGATGAACAGTTTGACTGTTTTTCCTCAATTGTTGCAATTCACAGCCTGGCACAAAACTTGTATAGACAGTTGCAAGCTGTTCGTGTTAATACCCTGAGCAGTGAAGTGAGATGGCTGAAGAGCAAGCACGTATCTCCCTTTGCTCCAGGATGACAGTGACCTCTGGCAGAAATGTGAGGTAGATGCATTAATCACTTCATCAAGAAGTGCCAGAGTTCATCTGTTAGTGCCTGAGGGCCTGTCTTCAGTTTGGGTATCATATGTCACATAATTTACAAACACAAAAAACCAGACAGCCTCTGTCTTGAGTAGATTATGTTTTTAAATAGATGGGACAGAAAGCAAGGAGAAGAAATATTACATGCAAGCACAACAATAGTAGTAATTTTATTTTAGAGTCTTTGCTGGGGAGGGTGTAAATGAAGAAATTGAGAGATGTGTAGGAGGGGTTAGTGTAAGCAATCAACCAGCACGAGGGAGATAACATCTAACAAAACCTGTACAAAATGCTGATGAAAACATTGTTCTCCAAATGTCTTTGCTTTGGCTGCTTCAACTTGAATCCCTGTCTGGCTCCACTGCAAAATTACTGAACACAGTTCTTTGAAGAGTATGAAGGAAAATATGAATTTCAAAATATTTCTTCCAGATAAGTCTTTTGCAAACTCTATTTCAAAACCCTATCACTTCTTTCGGTGTATATTTTAGCTGTGTCTGCAACAGAGAGCTAGACCATGTGTGATTGAGCTGGCTAAATACAGTATGAGTTTGGACTAGCAGTGAAAGCACTCATCATTTATTTGGGAGACCCAAAGCAGGTTCCCAGTTCTACTATAAACCCTGTGGGTGAACTTTAAGAAATCGCTGCTCCTCGCCATGCCTTCGTTACAGTTAGGAAAACTGAGTTATTCAAAGCACCTTGGGATATAAGAATTAAACTGCCAGAAAGGAGGTAAATACTGTCAGTGATTAAAACCATGAATGAACAGTGGGAAAGGCGGTTCTTCATCTGCTGGACTCTTCTGTGCATCCCCACCAGCTGTTCTGGCTACAGCTGCACTGCTGGTGGGAGCGCTTTCTAATACAAATTCCATATGCCCATGTTGCCTAATTAGGGGACGTGTGTAACTTGGTGCTGTGACCATTGTAATCTGAGGGCAGCCAGGGTCTAAGCTTCCAACAAATCTCACCAGCTCATCATATTATGGCCCAAGAAAAGGAGTTTGTAGCTGACTTCTCTGTCTGACACCAGCTCTGTCACATGATGAGAGGGGAAAACACAACACATGGAGGCAGACCTCAAGATCGTATCTGCCTAACTCACTTTATGGTCACTTGGCTTTTTGAGATGTGATCATTTATAGAAGTAAAAGTCTTCTCCTTCCTTAAGGTAATGGAGCTAAATCTTTACTTCAAGCAGTGGTGTGTGCAGGTCCCAAACTGCATTTTTAAAGTTGATGAAGTCAGTTTGTGAGCATGTAGGTACGTGTTGGCCTACACTGAAAAAAAAAAAAAAGTTTTATTAAATTAGTGCAAAAATATTAAAGATTTCATATGAAGAGTTTGCAAGATTGAGGGGTGTGGGGAGACAGAAATCACTGGCAGAAAATGCTCAAGCGGTTTGCTGCTACGATATCATTATTTCCAGTTATGTCAGCAGAAATATGGTTGAGAATCATAGCAACATTACAACACTTGTGCTAGAATCAGAGTAGATGTTGTTATAGATGGAGAAGTCAAGGTTTTAAAGAAGAAATGATTTTGAAAACATTACTAACATGGATAGTGGGACTGAATGAACCCTCAGCAAGTTTGCTGAGAACACCAAGCTGTGTGGAACGGTCAACACGCTGGAGGGAAGGGATGCCACCCAGAAGGACCTTGACAAGCTTGAGAGATGGGGCCACGCAAACCTCAAGAAGTTCAACCAGGCCAAGTGCAAGGTCCTGCACATGGGTCATGCCAGTCCCAGGCACAAATACAGGTGGGGTGGAGAATGGATTGAGAGCAACCCTGAGGAGAAGGACTTGGGGTTGTTGGTGGATGAGAAGCTCAATATGAGCTGGCAACTTGCACTTGCATCACAGAAATCCAACCACATCCTGGGCTGCATCAAAAGCAGTGTAGTCAGCAGGCTGATGGAGGTGATTCTACCACTCTACTCTGCTCTTGTGAGACTCTACCTTGAGTACTGTGTCCAGCTCTGGGTCCCCCAATACAAGAAGGACAGGGACCTGTCCATGAGGAGGGCCACAAAGACGATCAGAAGGCTGGAGCACCTTTCCTATGAGGACATGGTGAGAGACTTCGTGGTTCGGCCTGGAGAAGACAAGGCTCCAGGGAGACTATATAGCAGCCTTCCAGTACATAAAGGGAGCCTACAGGAAAGATGGGGAGGGACTCTTTATCAAGGAGAGTAGTGATAGGATGAGGGGTAATGGTTTTAAAAACAGAAAGAGGGTAGATTTAGATTAGAATCTAATCTAATCTAATTAGATTAGAAAGAAATTTTTTACTGTGAGGGTGGTGAGACACTGGAACAAGTTGGCCAGAGAATTTATGGCTGCCCCTTCCCTGGAGGTGTTCAAGGTCAGGCTGGATGGGGCTTTGAGCAACCTGATCTAGTGGGAGGTGCCACTGCCCATGGCAGGGAGGGTAGAATTAGGTGACCTCTAAGGTCCCTTCCAACTCTAACCATTCTATGATTTTATTAAAAGTTTGAAAATAGAGGAAAAGGATTGTAGTTCTTTGGAGTTACTATGAAACACCTAGCTGCTGATAAACACAGATCCTGTGTCTTTTTTTTAGTTAAAAGTCTACCAGTTACACTGGAAGCGCATTAAAAAAAAAAAAAAGAAAGAAATGGAGTAGACCACATTAGTTGTTAACCCAGTTGTGCACGTTGTTGTCACACAAATCCAAGTTCCTAAATAAAGGCTGTAATCATTGCATGATGGCAGTACATAACAACAGGTCATTCTGTTCAGATATCTTGATGTAACTGCATGTTCTCAGTAAGACCTCCTACAGTAAACGCTGATCTGCCAGAGTAAGAGGCGCAACACGCTCACAAATGAATCTTGAGAGATCATGGCAGTGTTCATTTCTATCTTTAGAGTGACTATCCCAGCTTTTCCTGACCCACTTTCCCTGTAGGTAAAACAAAGTTAGGGTTTATCATTAGCAGCATTTTAACGAATGTGTTACAGGAAAGCCTGGAGGCTGTGGCGGTGGCTGGGGTTGCCAGGGTGCTGCACAGTGGAGACACACAGCCCACTCTTGTTCTGAAGGTACCTTTTCCATATTAAATGCCTTGAGCTCTGGAGATGAAAAAGGTAACGTCGTAATGCTGTGGAGCCCTTAAACTGGTTTGGTGCCACAGCTCTGCAGAAAAGAAGCGGTGACAACTTAGAAAAGCAACTCTATAACAATTACAAATATTTGCCTGATGTGGTTGTGTTGCCTGTATTTTCTTCCCTACAAATAAGGCGGCTGCACAGGAGCACTGGAAAAGAGCAGGTTTTTTCTTCTCCCTCCCCCTCCTCCTTTCTGAGGTACAGCGTCAGGCTTTCTCTCTCCACCAAAAGGACCATGTGGTAAAGCGCTTGCTTTAGAGACACTGGCCTTTTCTTCTTGTGGAAAAAAGGAGCTCCTGTTTTATGGTGGCCTGGAGGCTGAAGAACCGCCTGCTGCCAGGGCTGCTACTCTAATGGTTTCAGCAATCAGCCTGGCTCCAGCTGAGAGGCAAAGTGGTCAAGCCTCTGCTTACCCTCTGTTTACTCTGTAACCTGGAGCAGCTCCTCTCCCCCTCTCCCACCCGCCCCTCGCTCCCGGCTGGCGCTCATAAACCCGAGCACACAGCATCAGCACAAAAATCATTCGAAAGAACCGGCCATCTGCCCGCGCAAAACGATGTGCTGAGTTTCTCTCTTGAAGAATGAGCCTTTGCTTCGCTTTTCCTTCCAGCTGCTGGGAAAATGTCAAGATTAGATGAGTCACACGGCAGATCAGATCTGAGTAAGAGCTTTTTTCACTTGTTGTTCGAGACTGCAGGAACAAGTTTAGTGCTGACCCCAATGTTTAATCAGAAAGAGGCTTTAATGTTTCAGCAGGTTTTGTAGAATTAATTGCTGACATCTGGAATATCACAGAAACTGTTAATAAAACTTTTACATTTTTTTTTAATGCATTATAGCAAAAACAAGCAACCAACACCACCCCCCTCCCCCAAGACAGACTGAGAACCCTGGCTACTTTGGTTACTTATTTGTATTTTCTTAACCTTTCTTTTGCCATCAGGCACTTAAGCACTTGAGAAGATATTTGACAAGATGAGCCTTGTAGGCCATTTTAGGAAGTAAGCGTCAGGTAGGCCTTAAGGACTTACTTACTGGTTTTTACCAGCAACTGTTACTCTGCTATTCTGCCTGCTAAGTTTACAGAAAATAGTATTGCTGGCAGGCTGTCATGTCTCAGCAACAGAGCATTGCACCAAGCTGCTGCTAAATCTGTCATGTTCACTTTTGTACCAGACCCTGATGAAAGATAGTTTCACATTAGGGCCAAATGTTCAAACATAAGTGAATGAACACTTACACACCAACTCTTGTTCGCCCTTCTGCAAGCCAAATCCACCATCTGAGTTACGTCAGGACCTTCTACATTGTTATATATACGCAGGTATTTTATCTCTTTGCAATCCAGGTAGAATTCTGGAAAGTCACAGATGCTTTGCTTAAAGGTCTTTATCTTTACAGTTATAATAAGAGTGTAACACGTAAGAAGCATTAAAGGTGGGATTTGCAAAAAGATTTTAAAACTCACTTTCTGTTTCCATCCAGGGATCCTTGCTTAACAGTGACGTGAGCGGGTTTTGAAATCTCCTCTACCTAAAACGAAAATCAAACCAGGCAGCTGTTTATGAAGTGTATAGCACATTCTGTCCTTGGTCTTGACAATTTTCTTCTGTGAGCCAACTGAAAGTTATTCTATGTCTATCGCTTGTTAGGCTGGGAAGTACCATGCTGGCAGACCTGAACTGCTCTACTGTGGGGAGTGGGAAATGTTTTTAAGTAGCTGCATATGTTATTTTTCATATACAATGAAGGCCTTTTTATTTGCAAGGCCTCCTCCAAATTAAATATCATTCAATGCCCTATTCAAGCTTCCATGTAGTACTTGAGGACTAATTGTTAGTCATCTACAGCGTATGGACAGGCTCCATTTATTCAGGTTGGGTTTTTAGTTATTTTCTAACTTCAGGAGCATATGCATCCCATGCAAGAAAATGGCCTGAGAAGGCAGCAAGGAGAGGTCAAACTCTAAAAGCTATGCCAACTATGGAAACTAATCAACTGCATAAAAACTTTTATTTTTGTCTGCAGCACAAAACCCTGGCCCAAAGAATCATGCTGAAGAAAGGATTTTAGCAAAATATTCTGGCTAGTTACAAAAATGAGACCAATTTTCTTAGTCCTTTTTTTGTCTTCTTGTGTTGTAATGTTGAACGCCAGCACAGTCTAAATCGCCAAGGATGCAGGCAGTTCTGTATGCTACTACCTGGGTGTGCTAGGATTGGCAAAATGGTTTAAAACAAATTCTGATAACCATATGAAGATGCTTCTGATTCACTGCTTGACATGTGGTCAACATTACAGGTCAGGGCTTTCCCCTTCAGCGCGGTATGCCCTCTGTCATCGGTTCTTTTCCAACAAAATTATTCAGTTTTACAAAGTAAATGTCCTATTTTTACTTGCCATATTTTCATTTTTATCCTTCTCTCTTCCTCTCTCCTCGATGCCAATATGAAAAAGGTGGGGCAAAAATCACCTCAAACACAGCAGGTGTGATTCAGAAGCTTTAAAAATGGAAATGCATTTCTCATGAACACTGAGAAATGGAGGGGTTCATATTTTTCATTGAACTTTTCAATACAATTTTATTTTGTCCTGAAAGTTTCCCAAAACAAATTAGCTGTTTTCCAGCTAGCTCTTATGTTTATGTCCTATTCAATCAAGGCAAAGAGTAGAAACCATTATTATCCCCTCCTCCTTCTCCCCTCTAAAAGGGAGGATTAAGTTGACAATTTTCCATACAATTTAGATGACACTTTTCTCCCGTGTTTCTCATTTGGGCACTTAGGATTCAATATGTGATTGTGTATATTTCACAGCTTTCTTCTGTACCAGATTCTGTAGCTGTCAACTGCCTTGAATTTCTGTCCTGTTGCTTCTGTGCATTAATGCTTGTGCCTCTGTTATGTGACAAAGTCTGGACATTGGCTGCTTTACTGCCCTGTTAACCTGGAGGAACTGACTGGAATTTATTTTCTTAGGTTAATCCCTCTGCTTTTCACCTTCCTTTTTGGATAATATGCATTGCACCGTGTGAAATATACGCCTAATTCAGTAGCGGGTACATTAACAACAGTGTGATCCTGCTTGGGGACACGGCTGAGGATGTAATGCCCCTTGTAGTTCCAGATATTTTGTTTTGGTAATTGTGCATATACTTTCTGCCTGCTGTTTTGATCCTGCTGTTGCTATTGTTTGCTGGAGACTCATGCTGCTGCGTCCTGCCTCCCAGCCCAGCCTAAATTCCATTGTACCCACCCCACGGGCCTTTTGTGTAATGCCAAGCTAGCAAAAATCCTGGCATCAGACTCTTTTGTTGCCCAAGGGAGGTATGTGGGAAAGGCAGCTCTCCACGCTCACTCAGGATGGTGACTTGGCACACACCACGCAGCAGTTTCCACGAGACGTCTCTTGGGCTGAGAGACGATTTCACTTCAGGTGCACACGCATCCACTTTTCTGTCTTTGCAATTGGGTTTTGTTTGCCAGAACAGCAAAGGAATGCAGCTGTTAGGATTTTATACTATGGTTTTCACACTCCAAGCAGCATGTCGTACTAATGCATTACTTGTATTACAGTAGTCCCTGCAGGCCTTCCCCCACATCTGAATCCCATTGTTCTCACAGTATAAAAAGGCATAGTCAGAAACAGACCCCAGCACAGAAAGACTTATAGCAATTCACAGTGACTAAAGGAGGATTTAGGAGGACCTTAGTTCACAAGTCTCTGAGAACGACTGAGACCACCCCATTTCCAAGCACCACCCTACTCCTAAAAGGACAGGGACCAGACAGAAGTCACAAAAGGTCATCTAAAATAAACAGAAACCACCCCGTGTGTAACACAAGGCTCCTTCACAGGCTCAGAAGTACCCTGAATAGAGGATCAGGAGAAAGCCAGACAAAGCTTTTTGGTGGTTCAGAAACGGGCACCTTAAGTAGCCCTCCACGTTAGTCCCAGTTCAACCACAGCTTGTTGGGGCAGAAAGTGTGGGGGTCCGGTGGCACTTGTCTCCTCATCCTGGAGGAGGGCTTTGAACACTGAGCAGGCATCTCCTGAGATAATCCACACTTGGGCTCTGGGGGTTATACCCCAGGGTACAGCCCTCCATGGCAGCCTGGGAGCCATTTCTTTGCAGGGCAGGTCCTCTGGTATAGTATAAGCGTGCGAGGAGAGGTAGGGTTTGCTTCCTGTTTTGGTGTCTGCAAATACATTTGACATAAGAGAAACACTGGACAAAACTAGAACTAAGCCAGCGAGAAAGGATGGCAACTTCAGCCACAACCCTCCAGGCTAGGAGGGGTCTCTGGTTGGAGATGACAGAAAGCTGTAAAAACCACAGAAAGACAAGATTTGATGTATTTTGAGATGAGTGCTGCTTTCAGAGCAAAGAAAAAAAGAAAAAAATCATGCCCCCACTGTATGTCCGAGGCAGACAAGCATTCAAGTTTGAGGCAGGTACGAACGGCCAAAAAGAAAAGCAAAATAGCTGTGCAGGAACAGGGGATTGGAAAGGAACAAATTGTTGGTTGTGGTTGCAGTCACATGTGCTGTGAGTCAGTACGCATCCATGCTGAAGAGGTTTCCGTCTCAAGCTGCTTGTTATCACTTCTCCTCCCCCTCAAAGGTTGCAGCCTTTCTGGGCTGCTGGCGTAGCTGTTAGTGCAATCGTGCCCGGAGCCATTTCATTCAAAACGGGGTGGGCTGGCAAAGAGCTGCTTCTCAGGCTGTTCAAGGCAACCCAGTTTGCTTTTGCTGAAACAGGTTGGGGGATGTTCGCATGAGGAGCGGAGATGGCAGATCAGAAAGGGAGGTAGTTTCTGGTACGCTCAAGGACCGTAAATTTCAAATGTCTTCACTGTGAATGTTTTGTGTTACTCTCCTCATGACTATTAATATCAATGACATTTTTCTGTGTGATGGTTTCTCTTCCTGACTCACACAAAAGAAGACAGGCCACACAGGATGACTTCAGTCTGAGATTTTGCTGTTTCGTTGCCTTCTTTCCCCTCCTTCTGTTTTCTTTCACAGTTTTTATTTTTCATTTTTAGTAGGCCATTAAAGGGTGATGATTTCCTTCTAGAGAACAGGTATTGAATAACCGAAGGCTTATCATAAGCACAGGACTGGGTCCTTCAGATACCAGCTGCTGTGCTGGTAGCCTTGGTTCCTGCCTTTCTGACCCATCCTTCTGTTAGCAAATCTCTGTGGGGCTCTGAGTCCTTCTATTTTTCACTTGGGATATTGTCACACTGTCGTCAAACAGAGAAATAGAGTCCTGTTTCCACCCTTTGATTTAGGGAGATTAACAACAGGGCACAGCCCTATTCAGAGTTCATTTTCTTTCCCATCTGTGGATTTTAAGAGCCTTGAGACAGCCGCCTGGTCTGGCCAATGTGAAACCAAGTCTGTCACATAGCTGGAAGGCAAAAATGGGTTCCCTGGACTTTGGAATAATAGTCTTGTTTTATTTTTCTGTGATGTTACTTTTTGCATAAGTTTCTCTCAATTCAATATTTACTGCTGAACTATGTTGTCCGTTAAGTCCTGATAGGGGGAGGACTGCAGCTTGGAGCCTGCTGACAAGATCCTCAGCTCAGGAACATTCTGTTGGCATCGGGGATACTCAACCTTTGCCAAAACGAAATGCAAGAAGACTCTATCTGAGATAGGTCACACACTGTGTTTTGGATTTGATTCCTTCCATCTGTTTGCCATAACTATCCATCCTTGGTCCAGGAAAAAGCTTTTCTGGAGCATGTCATCTTTCTCTACTCTCCTAGTCAAATGCTTAGATTCCCCCTGCAATCTCTGTGCTGTTCATCGGTCAGCACAGCAGCAGTTGCTAAGGCTAAGTGATGAGGTCACTACTGCGGAAAGGGTAGCAACATATTCCAAAACAAATCAAAGAAGTTAAGAAGTATAAAATGTTCACATACTGTGTTGAGACTTGCTGCCTGTGTTGAGACTTGCGGGTGTTGAGTTTTGAAGTGTTGTTTTTTTTCCTTTTTGTCTTTGATTTTTTTTTTTTTATTTTTAAGGTGTTCTCTTTCTTTAGCTAAAAGGTCTTAATTTTGGGGAAAGGAATATTGCATAACACCTTCATCCTTCAGTGTGAATGGCCTATTTGGGCCCTGGTTGGAACCTTTTTTTTTCCCCCAAGCAAGAGGTATTATTTCATCATTTGGTCTTTCACGTGAAGTTACTGTCATCACCAATTGTTTTCAGGTATCCTCATGTGCTATTCTTGCAAGAGCAGTGAAAAGATAAAAATACAGACTGTGCAGACGTCAGACCTACAGAACACAATATGGATGCGGCTGGAGTGGAACTAAGATTTGTATAACCTAAGGTAAAGAAAATCATCCAGGTGATAAGAATTTAAGAGGAGTTTGAAGGAGTAAATTAGAGCCTTGTCTGCAATGAATGCTCAGCTAGATAAAAGGTTTTTTAATCTGTTTCACCATGACAAATTCAAACAGTTCAATAAAATTCAAACAGTTCTATAAAATTCAAACAGTTCAATAAAATCTGTCAAGGAAAAATACATGGAAGCCTGGTTTTGTGCTACAGGGTACCTTCTTATTGTCACTACATGAGGGCAGATGAGATGACTGTGGGATGATACTATTGAGGAAAAAGCCTAGCAACAACATAGGAAGTTACATGGGTTGATCCTGATCTCGTCTGTGTAATTTTATGCCAATTTCAGATGTGGGTCTCCTCTGGGAAGTGAATGTGTGATCTAGTTCCCATACCCTCTCTGAAGATTCAAAATGCTCTGAAGGGCAGGGATCGCTCCTTAAACTCTAGAATAAACTGCTCCCTGGCAGAATCCAGGGCATCAGAGTCATAGGGACTCTGATCTGTTTATTTTTGGTTTATTCTAAGACACGGGAATTACTTGGCTTCCTTTTATAAGACACCTGCACACATTGTGCTGCCTTACTGATCAGGGATGGGCTCTCTAATGTGGCTGCTCTTGCCTGCTTATATTTCTATTTCCCTGGGCATGTGTATATGTTGTTATATTTTTTTCTCGATTGATTGTTTTTCCACTAGTTTCTCTCCTTTTACTTTTCCAGAGCTGAATACACAAAGTTTATATAGTCTAGAAGAATAGACTACTAAGTTAGAGTTTACTTTATAATAGTTTGCTGTCTTATGTTTCTTTTTTCTCTCTCCGCATTTGGCAGTGCCCCAAAGTCCGTGTGCCAAACATTGTATAAATAGGAGTAGTCATGATGGTGCCCTAAGCAGCTTACAGTTTAATTAAAGACAGGAAAACAAGAACTAATTGTAAAACAATAGGAAAGAGACTGAGAGCAATAGTAAAAATGTCATGTATTTAAATAGGCTCAATGTGCACAGTTTGTGCACAGCTCCAAATCAGAAGTCCAATGACTTTGACACATGCTTTCCATGAAATAAAGTGGCTCCTCAACATTTTCTCTGTCTTTCCGTCTCCCCTTTGCCACTCATGGAGAAGCTGTTCTGCTGTTTGCCTGCACAATACTCTGTCGCCGCTTCTGCACAAACTACTCTCCCAGTTAGGGTCCATGTGGCACTGCTATCCAGATAGTATATATGCAGGTTAGAGTATGTAGAGAAACATAGAGAAACTCTACTAGCTGCAGACAAGAGGAAATTTCACATCTGGTTTTTCAAGCAAAGTGTATTCTCAGCTCGTATATGCCCTGGTACCCACCTCAAGCTACCTGCACTGAGAGGTGCCATTGTCTACTGACTGGAGAAGGGAAGCCTGAGGGCCACGTTATCCTGCTGTTAAACCATCTTTCCCTTTGAGCTCCAAGGTGGCACTGGGCCATGATTTGTCTTCTCACCCCACCTGAATTCACTGGCGATTTCTTCTCTGTAGGGTTCTGATGCTGGTGCAAAGCTGCGCCACTCACCAGCTTGATCACCAAGTCAGGTGCTTCTACATCCAGACATGCACCTAAGGCTGGTGTCCCAGTCCCAGAGAGCAGTCTGGAACATGGGGAGTCTGTGCTTGACATGCAGCAAAGAGAAAGCACTGCACCTATTGAGGAGGGTGAGGGTCCAGCCCCACCTTGGTATTTATTCTCTGTGCAGCTGCAGCACAACTTATTTCAAAGAACCCATCTGTATCATCTGTTTTATGTGGATGGCCTTACTGTGGGTGTCTGGTAACCTTTCATGTAATGATTGTCTCATGAGAGATGCAATTGCTCTTACTCATCCTTTACAGATGACTAGGCAGGAAGTCTCGTGCTGGAGATGTCCTAGCATGGCATCTCTGCAGCGCACACAGCCATACTGTAGTGGCTTAGCAGTCTTCTGACAAGCTAACGTATTAAGACTTCCTAGCCTGTCTCATCTGCTGACCTACCATAATCTGGCCAGACAGGTATAAACCGAAAGTGTCACTATTGCAGCAAGAGATTAGTGCTTGCATGAGGAGTACTGGGGAGCAGGAGAAGAAGAGAGGAAGGCAAGGCAGCAGCAGTACTCTTTGGAGGAGGAAAATAATTGGAAAGTCACTGTCCGTGTTTGTTGGTGGTGCAAATCCCTAAGGCGGTGCTTGTCTCGGTACTCACATGGCTCTTCACAAAGGTCCGTTTCACAACTGCCTTCCAGGCGAGGAAGTCCCCTTGCATCTACAAAGGATGCTCCAGCTGAGGGTCACTGGGGAGCAACGCACACTGCGTGCGCTCCCTTCACCAGGGCGAGCACATCAGCCTGCTCTGTGCCGGCTTCTCCTGCCAGCCCTGGGAGAAGAACAATAGAGGCGACCAGTCTGGGATGCCTGTAGGGTGGTGAGCTGGATAATACGAGACCACTGGGCTGGGCTTTGCCTTCCCATTATCTCTTGAAAGAAGGCTCAGCAATGAAGTTAGGGAAGAGAAAGATGAAAACCACGACAACTAAATTTTAAAAATGTTCCCATTTAAAGAAGGGCCTTATATCTCAGCAGCAGTTTCCCGCTTCCCTTCCTTCCAAGGAAATTTATATTTGATCACTTCCCTGACCTCTTTTTTTAATTAGTTTCAGATACGTATTGTGTCTTTAGTAGTTCTTTGCCTGAGGTGGCGATGGCCTTTTTTCCCAAATTGCATTGAGACTGATTTCAAATGTGGCGTATTTTCCATTGTCATGCGGTACTTTCCCTCTAAACGTCCCTCCTTTCTTTCTTAACCAAAACAAGCTTATGTATTTTGATGTATATGAGAAATAGTTCCCTAGGAAGAATAGCCTGAGCTATTTTGCAGATTGTAATAGAGAAAATAAAAAGCTGAAGGAAAATAATTTTTTATTACTGTCCTTAGAAGTATGTTCATCTTCACCATCTTAAGAGCTAAACTAAATACCATAGGCTTTATTTCAGTAATAACTACAAGATATGCACAGGTGCTTGCACAGATCCTTTTGCTTACAGTGGTAATCAAAACATTTTATTTCTTTCCTCTGCTTAGTGAACACATTTTGCAGTTCTAGCACATTGTTCCACTTCCTTATATGCTGCCACATATGAGAATGTCTGTCACTGAAGTCTTAGAGAATAACCTACTGAATTTAGAGGTTTCCTTAGTTCTCTGTGAAGCCTAATTACCTAAAATTTCTAACAAAAAATCTTTAAAGCATCTTTAATGAGATTTCTCAATAATGTCTTATTGATAATGAAATACTGCGAAAATTTAAATGATGATTTGGTTGTTCCGTGCAAATGTCAAAGGTGTCTACAGTGTCATTGTAAACTCTGGCAAAATAGGGGCGAGTTCTGATAGTGCTGGAGCCATGGAAACATCCAACTTTTTGGTCTGGTCCTACACAAACAGAATTTGTCTTATGTTCTGTGGAAACTTTGATCTTGCACCATGTAAAGGTGTTTGTCATGAACCCTGTAAATATAATTGAAATTAAAGTAAAATTTACAAAAGCAGAAGTTGGCGATTTATTTCTTTTCGTAAAAGAACCGTCGCGTCTTCTATTTCTTCTATATCCAATGTAGGAAATGAGTAACAACACTAATATAACACGAGGCAAAAAGCTATAGAAGATTCTGGAAACAAGAAACATAAATGCACGTATTTTTTATTTGCATACTTCTGAAACAATGCCTTCAGTTCTGCATGGTACCTTCTTTAAAAACTTGAAATTGCTAACTAATTCCTCTCAGAATAATGTTTCCTAGACAGTTTTTAGGACTGTTGCATGTGAATCTGAATTTAAATGCTTCTGCTGCAGTATACTTGATGTTCCAAAGAGAAGCAGAGAAGGAAATCTTGCATTACAAGGCGGGGATATATTGCCTAGCAGGCAGATAGAGCTCAAGATATATGGAAAAATACTTCAGGAAAAAGGAAAAAATCTTTTAGGTGCAGTGTTTGTCAGTCTGTATTTATGTAAGTGCTTTTTGTGCCTTTAATATTATTGGTAAGGCTGATGAGGACTTTCAACCCCACTGTTGCCCAGGTACAGTGTGACTTTGAAGCAGTTACTGCTGCAAGGGAAGTAATTGGCCTTGCTATGGTGACACATAGATTTTTCCAATGGTTAATATAGGTGTGTATTTTCAAGTGAGACCAAGGTAAGCAGTACCAATGTATATTTTCTACGTGGTTCAGATATTGTAGTGTCAGTTCTTATCATCATATTTGTGGGGAAGGGTGGTAACCCTGGCACAGAAAGGAGTAAGTGAGACTGAGCAGATGCAGGTTACTGTGGGCAGCTCAGCGAATTAAGATTCATAGCACCGTTTTTTCTTACATGCTTTCACTTAACTGCAGCTCAAAAAGGCTTGTGAATTTCCTTACTTTGTCATTACATTGCTCCCAGTTTGCATCAGACCACTGAAAACATGCCTTTGAATACCCTTGGAGGACTTTCCTAGACAACCATGCTTTTCACTCTGCCCTCCATTTCACCGTAAGGGAGTTGCTTGAACATATGCATTGCAACACAGAGAACTTTTAAAGTTGGGTGTAAGATACCTTTAGCATTAACAGTCTTTAAGAGAGTGGGAAAGACAGATATTAGATAGTAGAAAAGCCAATATGATGATAATAAGGTGGTTGTGCTGAGATTGCATGGTGTGCATATTGTTTTGGGCCACAAGTGCTACTTCTGCTCCCTGTTTAAAAGGTTATTACTTATGATTTCCACAATCCATTTACACACAACTTTAGTATGTGACCATAAAAATACATATCCATAGGACCATCAAATATAAACTGCACAAATAATCATATGACCATCTACAGTCCTTATTGGTGGAAGCCTCTATCCTGTCTATCAGTTTTCCTAGCCATAGGAAAGGTATTTTTACTTGTAATTGGACATATAGCTAGCAGTTTCCTTACTATTGGTAGGGCTAGGTTTTTATAATGAATCATTAGTTCATGAAAGTGATTTAGGTAGCACGAAATGGTACTAAACTCTATCATTAGACGCAACCAGTGTCTGACAGAAAAGCCTGAACAGAACAGTAGATGTGCTGAATTCCAAGATTGGTAAACATCATGCCAGTGTTGTTCATTAATTCTTGCATAACTGAAGCAATTTCAATCAAGACCAAAAAAGAAATTTATTTTTTTCCCCCTACATATTCTAGTTTCTCCAGAATGGATTTTTCAAACCCAGTCTTATTTTTGACACCTGACAGGTTTATTGTGTCAGCATTAAGATCCTAAAAAAAATAATTAAGTGTAACAATCCCAAAGCATATTATCAAAAGTATCAAATGTTGCATGTTATTAAGGCATTTGCAATTTTCTTATTTAGCCTAAGTAAAATATTGCACTATGTGGATACATTGAAATTTTTCATGTTAAAAAGGTGGCATGAATATTGCACTGGCTTCTTGAATCTTGAAAGCTGCCTTCTTGCAAGATATTTAATTACCTAAGTAATTAGAGTGACCAAAATCACTGCTACAGATGAAACTTCTAAGGTGATTATGTTGACCTATGGAGAGCAAACTATTATGTAATCCCAAATACATAAGAAAGTACAGCTCTGCTGCAGAAAACTTGCAGTAAAATATATACAAAGACAGCCAAATTCTGTTCTCTGTGATGCAGCCTCTCTGTTAAGGCCAGCTGATTTCCAGCAGTATATAGTTGCAATAATTGTAAGAAGACTTCCATCATTAGAATGAGCTTTGCTTTGCATTGGGTACTATAGTTTTGTTTGAGTACTTTGACATTTTTATGGATCTCAATTGATATTTTTCCTTATTAAATTTTATAGCAGTGTTCCATAGGAGTATATCATTAAACTGTCAAAAAATGGAAGCATTCAAAAATGTGAAGTAAAGCTAATAGATACAATAACCTACTGCTCCAAAATCTTCCTCCACACTACTGCAAATTTTCTTTTAATTGTAGTTATCTTAGCCCAAGAGATGATTTATTTTTGAAAGCTATACTGAAAATGTTATTTATATTTGCATTAATAAATACATTTTCTTGAAGTAGTGTTGCATGGTATTTGATGATATTTTGAAGTACTGAAGTAAAATGCTGAATTATTTTGGTTTTTCATCAGGATGGAAAAAAAGCCATCTATGTATGAAAAATGAACTGCTTAATCTGTGCTTGCCTTCACTAGAGTTTAGGCTATTATTTATGTATTCTTTTACACTCTTTTATTTTTGCCTTTCCAACTGCAGGAACAGTGGTGCACATAGCTCACATCTAGATTAAAAAAGAGCTTTGCAGGTCAATACATTGTCTCGTAAACCTTTATTTCCACTACTAATATGATTAATATTTTCATTTTTGTAAAACTGAAGAAATAAGGCTCACTCATATAACACAGATTAAATTTCCTGAATAGACATATAGATATGAAAAAGTAAAAACAAGAGTGTATACAGAGAGTATCTTTAAGAATGTAGATGTCAACGAAATGTTGACAGTAAATAAATGAACATGGAAACCACATAAATCTCATTCTTCTTGAGTCTGAAATAAAATCCACTTCTGTGAAAATATTCAAGAAAGAGAATCTGAGCTAAAATTCTCAGAAAATCTGCTCTGATATTTGTATGAAAACATGCTAATTTCAGTTTTCTGTTTCTTTATTTCTACTTTTTACATGATTGAGGTGAGCTCAAGCATACTTTCTGCTCATAGTTTGATATCTGGGGCTCATATCAGCTCTCAAAGTACTGCTGTCAAAGACATTACAACTGCTGAAAAAGACCTGAATAATTTGCTATGGAAAATGACATTTGAAGTGACGTGTCAGGACTGAAAAAAAATGATCTGTTTCTGCACCTAGATGCACATAAGTCTATGGGACCAGATGGGATTCACCCAAGAGTACTCAGGGAGCTGGCGGGAGAGCTCACCAAGCCTCTCTCCATCATTTATCAACAATCTTGGTCAACAGGGGAGGTACCAGATGACTGGAGGGTGGCTAATATGATGCCCATCTACAAGAAGGATTGGAAGGAGGATCTAGGGAACTACAGGCCTGTCAGCCTGACCTCGGTACCAGGAAAGATCATGGAGAGGATCATCTTGAGTGAGCTCTTACGGCAAGTGCAGGGCAGCCAAGGGGTTTAGGAAAGGGAGGTCCTTCTTAACCAACCTGATCTCTTTCTATGACCATGTGACCCACCTTCTGGATGCGGGGAAGGCTGTGGACATTGTCTATCTGGACTTTGGTAAGGCCTTTGACACTGTCCCCCACAGCATTCTCCTGGAGAAGCTGGTGAATCATGGCATAGTCAAGTGTACTCTTCACTGGGTAAAAAACTGGCTGGATGGCCATGCCCAGAGAGTTTTGATTAATGGGCTGAAATCCTCTTGGGGACCGGTCACCAGTGGTGTCCCGCAGGGCTCAGTTTTGGGGCCAGTTTTGTTTAATATCTTTATCAATGATCTGGATGAGGGGATTGAGTGCACCCTCAGTAAGTTTGCAGACGACACCAAGCTAGGTGGGAGTGTTGATCTGCTTGAGGGTAGGAAGGCTCTACAGAGGGACCTGGACAGGCTGGATCGACGGGCCAAGGCCAACTGTATGAGGATTAATAAGGCCAAGTGCTGGGTCCTGCAGTTTGGTCACAACAACCCCAAGCAATGCTACAGGCTTGGGGAAGAGTGGCTGGAAAGCTGCCCAGCAGAAAAGGACCTGGGGGTGCTGGTGGACGGCCAGCTTAACATGAGCCAGCAGTGTGCCCAGGTGGCCAAGAAGGCCAACAGCATTCTGGCTTGTATCAGGAATAACATGGCCAGCAGGAGTAGGGAGGTGATGGTGCCTCTGTACTCGGCACTGATGAGGCCTCACCTCGAGTACTGTGTTCAGTTCTGGGCCCCTCTGTACAAGAGGGACATTGATGTGCTGGAGTGTGTCCAGAGGAGAGCTACCAGGCTGGTGAGGGGTCTGGAGACCAGGTTATATGAGGAGAGGCTGAGGGAGCTGGGCATGTTCAGCTTGGAGAAGAGGAGGCTGAGGGGAGACCACATTGCCCTCTACAACTACCTGAAAGGAGACTGGAGAGAGGTGGGTGTTGGCCTCTTCTCCCAGGTGAATAATGACAGGACCAGAGGAAATGGTCTGAAGTTGCGTCAGGGGAGGTTTAGATTAGATATTAGGAAGAATTACTTTACTGAAAGAGTGGTCAGGCACTGGAACAGCCTGCCCAGGGAGGTGGTTGAATCACCATCCCTAGAGGTATTTAAGAAACGTCTAGATTTGGCACTTCGGGGCATGCTTTAGTGACAGAGATTGTAGAGGGTTTTTTTCCTGTGTGTATGGTTGAACTCGATGATCTCAAAGGTCCTTTCCAACCATGAAGATTCTATGATTCTATGAAATAGTGCAAAGGGCTTGCCTACAGTATTTTAATCTATTTTAAATAGCTTTAAAGAAGAGAAACATAGAAGTGCCATATTATTCTCCATTTTAACGGGTAGCAAAATGTAGTGTGAGGTGTCTAAATAACATCTCATTTGGGTAATTAGGGTTGAAGTAGAGATAGACAATAGAGGAGTCTGGCTCAATAATTAGTCTCAATTGTTTCTGGTGACGAAAAGATGGATGAACAGAGAGGACAATCCAAGTGACAATATTTGTTTAAAGCAGTCAAGAAGTCGAGCAATTACCAAGTGTTGTAAACAATTAAACCGAACTATGCTCCTCCTTTCTGACTGCTGTGAATTTTTCTGGATGGAGAGTGGAGAAAAAGCAAACCCCTGGATTAGGACAGACAGTTTTCTTATAACACTTTTTCACAGCTTTTTCAGAAGAAAAAAAGGCAGAGTAAATACTTCATTTTTTGCAAATCTGAAAGTTTTTGAAATGGGAACCAGTTCAGTTCATAATACACTTGTATACTCATAGCTTGACAGAGCAAGTGATAATTATACAGGTATGCAAATCAGAGTTAACACTGTACATACATTGTAAAGACATCTCAATAGAAAAAAAGAAAACAAAGAAATAAGATTCTAATATTACTGGGGCAATAGTGAGATACCTACCTCTTTCTCAGCTCTACTGTAGTGTGCTCATTTGGATTACAGAATAAAACCTTTGATATCGGATTTCCATCTTTCTTTAAAGTTAGTGCTGCCACCTGGTTAGTTTGAAAAACTATTCATCAATGTACTGAAAGGATTTACCATCTTCTTAAAAATAAATATTAAAAATTAAACCTATTTGTTATCTTATCTATTTGCATTCCAGAGCAGAGAATAATGGGGATCTCAATAAAATGCATGCTGATTGGCCTTAAAATCACCTCATATAGGGAAATTATTTTTTCCATTCTCTTGGCTTTCTCTGTCTGAAAGTAACCAAGTGTCCTCTAAACAGCTTTTTCCTTGTCTCATCTTACTACCAAGGTTTATTACAGAGATAAGGCAGAGGTCTAGACACCAAAAAATCTGACTTTTGTTCCCAGTTCAACCACAGCCTTTTATATGACCTTGGACAACCCATTTATCTCAACTTCAAAGGCATTAGGGAGTACAAAATTAATCACTCCAGTGCCCTCAGATGCTATAATGGAGGGGTCACTCTATGCTACTAGCTGCATTTAGTAGCATACTATTTTTTGGGAGGAAAACACAGACTAGAAGTATGTTGACACAAATGAAAATTGTGGTTATTCCCTAGTTTGTCCTGCCTCTGCCATCTCTAGAGTTGCCACCCAAAGCACAGCAACTACATTGATTTATAAAATGTTTTCAATTAAAGATTGAAAGCTTCACCTCCATCCCTGGAAAGATGATGGAACAGCTCGTTTTGGGCATCATCTCAAGGCATGTGGAGGAAAAGAAAGCAATCAGAAGTACTCAACATGGACTCACCAAGGGGAAATCATGTCTGACTAATCTGATAGCCTTCTATGATGGCATGACTGGATGGATAGATGAGGGGAGGGCAGGGACTTCAGCAAGACTTTTGACACGGTCTCCCACAGCATCCTCATAGGGAAGCTTAGGAAGCATGGGTTAGCTGAATGGACAGTGGGATGGATTCAGAACTGGCTGAAAGACAGAGTTCAGAGGGTTGTGATTAGAGGCACAGAGTCTAGTTGGAGGTCCATGACAAGTGGTGTTCCCCAGGGGTCAGTACTGGGCCCAGTATGAAGGGACAGAGTGCACCCTCAGCAAGTTTGCTGATGACACAAAGCTGGGAGGGGTGGCTGACACACCGGAAGGCTGTGCCACCATACAGAGAGACGCAGACAGATTGGAGAGTTGGGCGGAGAAACCTTATAAAATTCAACAAGGGCAAGTGTAGGGTGCTGCACCTGGGGAGGAATAACCCCATGCACTAATACAGGTTGGGGGCTGACCTGCTGGAGAGCAGCTCTGTGGAAAGAGACCTGGGAGTCCTGGTGGACAACAGGATGACTATGAGCCAGCAATGTGCCCTTGTTCCCAAGAAGGCCAATGGCATCCAGGGGTGCATCAAGAAAAGTGTGGCCAGCAGGTCGAAGGAGGTCATCCTCCCCCTCTACTCTGCCCTGGTGAGGCCACACCCGGAGTACGGTGTCCAGTTCTGAGCTCCCCGGTTCAAGAAGGACAGGGAACTGCTGGAGAGGGTACAGCAAAGGGCTACGAAGATGATTAGGGGACAGGAACACCTCTCTTATGAAGAAAGGCTGAGGGATTTGGGTCTCTTCAGTCTGGGAAAAAGACGACTGAGGGGGGATCTTATGAATGTGTATAAATACTTAAAGGGTGGGTGTCAGGAGGATGGGGCCAAGCTCTTTTGAGTGGTGCCCAGCAACAGGACAAGAGGTAACGGGCACAAGCTTGAGCATAGGAAGTTCCTCCATGAGAAACTTCTTTCCTTTGAGGGTGGCAGAGCACTGGCACAGGCTGCCCAGAGAGGCTGTGGAGTCTCCATCTCTGGAGACATTCAAAACCCGCCTGGACACGTTCCTGTGCAACCTGCTGTAGGTGACCCTGCTCTGGCAGGGGGGTTGGACTAGATGATCTCCAGAGGTCCCTTCTAGCCCTACCATTCTGTGATTCTATGATTCTGTGAAAGATGTTACTAGATTTTGGTGATCTAGGAGAATGACCTCTTCCTGGAAATCCCGATTGCAGAAGCTCTTAGATTTTATAAAATAATAGAATCACTTTTTTCCATAAGAATGTGCCTGTATTTCATCCATTTGTTCAGTGTGCTTTACCTAGCTGTGTCACTGCGCAAGCTCCAGTTATTACTCTTAGAATGAAATGCTGTTCTCAGAATATCACCTTTATTTTTCATTGGCAGCTTTCCTCAAACACATAGCAGAGAAAGTGCACCTTTATCTAAACCATACTTGGAACTTGCAAAAGCAAGGCATTATTATGTAAGACATCTGTGTAGCTCTTTCTCCAGAATACAGCCTTTTAGTGGAAAAGTAAAAACAAAGGTATTTTCAGAGTATCTTGAAGAAAATTTCTATTAAACCCAGATCTGTTCTGAAAAAAGAACGGATTCCAGGGTAAGTTTTGGCTATACTGGGTAATGATGCTAATAGGAAAAAACAGGAACAAGAACCTTACAGGGTACTAAAATCCACAATTAAGTCACTTTTCATCAGCTGATCTGTGGTAATCAGGTGTGTATGAGTGTATCTCATGCCAATACTGCAGAATACTGTACTATAGATTACCATCCTTTCCATGCCCGGTTAAGCAAAATCCAATTGTGTCTGCTACTGAATAAGACTAGTCGCGCAGCCATTGAAGGTAACTGCGACACATAAAAACTTGCCCAGAGAGCTCCTTCCTGGACTTTGCTCTCCTTCTAACATTGTAAATCTGGATTAATCCCTCTGAGGTCAAGTGAACTTTAATGGCATTTCTTTCCAGCTAGTATAACTTTTCTAGCTGAGAGGAAAATGAATCCTTTTCTTTTTTTCTGTTGAGTACCATCTCTGACTTACCTAAATTAAACAACTTCCTAAAAGAGACATTTACTTCAACACTCTCAGTATTAAGAACTGCTGAATTTCTGTGGTCTGCGTTTTGCAAGGAGGGCTTGCTAAATCAAGGACCCCATGACCTCAAAATATCTAAAGCTGTATTTATGAAATCTGCAGCTTTTTATGGTTTATTGTGAATAGAGTGGGAGGCAGAAATGTGTTTTGTGGTATGCCACACGTGAAGTGTCATGGAGGGAGGGGGGAGCAGAAATTGAGCCTGTGATTACTGTTCTCTGGGATTTGTTCTGAAATGTATGAACAGAGACTTTTTGAGTGCTCTTACCTGACTTCAAATACTTTGAAGTCCATTCGCATGGATCTTTGTTCACTGACTTTGATTATCAAGACATCCTTTGTGAGTGCAAACCCACCACCCATCTCTATGCTATACCCAGTTGAGAAGCTGGATGCTAACAGAGGTGAGATACAGTTTTCATTTCCTTTTCTGGAGCCCTGGAACGAAAGGGAGCAGTAAGGAGAGAGCTGTCCTTGTGGAGATCCTCGATGGCCACCTTTGGTGGCGCGACGGAGTGACTACACTGCATGCACTGTAGTGCAGTCGCCACAAGAGGAATTACTTTCAGACAGAAACCAACACAGATACTCCTTTGCCGATCAGCGTGAGAGGAATTTTAGAGCTCAGAGAGCAGAAGTCTGTGTGCCAGTGCTAACAGGGGTATTTTATGCTCCCCTGCCTCTATATTGATTTTGCTGACTCAGACCATCTCAGATTCTGTTGATCTTTTCCATTGAAAAGGGATGACTGATTTTTTTAATACTCCAATGAAATTGTGCAAAAGTATACCAAAACTACTTGATTGATCAGATGGCTTATTGTCTGACACTGTACATTTTGGCGAGGATGCCAGTCTCTCAGTCTCTGTCAAAAGAAATCAGCTGCTTCCTGACTCTTGCTGGTCATCTCTGCCCTGTCTGTCAAATGTGTTGCTAGCACAAAAGTTTTTGCTCTTACTTAATTGAGGCCTCTTGTTTTTCAAATCTGATATTTCAGGCATTTTCTGTGAACATAATTACAAAGCTCTTTGGTGAATGTGATGAGCACTAGCAAGCTCCTAAAATTCACATGTTGTGGCAGGTTTTACAACATCATCTCTTGACAGTAATTTTGTTACTGATTCCTAGATTTTTGATCTATAGAAAGACTTGCTATGGAAAATTTGTCTCAGATTCATGGGTGTAAAATGATTTTGATAAATACAAATGGGACTAATATATGTGTTGATCAGAGATGCAAAATGCTATTTTAACTCTGTTGTTAGAGCTTTTGCACACTGAATGTAATGGAGGTCTAAGCTGTTAAACATTTTATTTAAATTTATGAGTTAAGAAAACAAAGTTATAAATATTCAGCAAAGTTCTATGGCAATGCCAGTTGTTAAAAACATTACTATTTTGTAACATCTAAAAATGATGTACAAGAGCACTAAGAATCTCATTCAAAGAAAGCCTACCCAAGAGAAAGTGTCTATGAAAGCCCCTTTCCACCTTAGGACCTAAAAAGGAATAGGATCCAGTACAGCGTTTGGTTATGTTTAGCTCCTAGAAATAAAAATCAAAGAAATTACAGAAGTTAATTCTGTGAGGAAACGTCAGCATTAGCCAGACACCAATATTACAACATCTTGAGTAAGTTGCAGCTACAGAGTTCTTTGGTTCAGTGTTTTCTTTAAACCTGTTTTCCTCATTGCTTAAAACTCCTGTCTCTGATGCTCATCTAATACTTTGCATGCATGAAGAGTTTGCAATGTTTATTTTAATCCTTTACAGGACACAACATTTCTAAAAGTCTATTTATGTTGCTCCTTCAATGCTCTGTGGGGCCATCGTCTTGACTTTTCAAGCGATGAAACATGGTCAAAAAAGATTTAAAGAAATGCAGTTACCTTTTAATAGTATAGTAGGGAATGTGTTAACACCAGCGTATGACTATGGAACGGAACCGGTTACCCCATGGCTTTTGTGTTTATAGGCATCAACTTTAATGGTCCATTGTGATAAATGAGAGTTATTAAAATCTTACCATTAGTATTCCCACCTGCCTGCACAGTCATTTACAGTCAGCAGAGGGCTAAAAGTTAAAGGTCAGGCCTAGGAGAGTTAGAAAATGTGCCTTTCCACTCGGCAGTCTCTGAATGCAAGGGAATGGGCTGCTCTGGGGACTGGAGGCCACGGCTGATTTTTCTGCTGTTGCTGTTGTTCCTGGCCCAGGGTAAATTTATGCACAACCCACAGCATTCAGAATGAAATATTCTCCTTTCTTCGTGTCCAAATAAATGTGCACATGATCCACTAGAGGGTTTCTTAAGTTGCATATATTTCCCCATGTTGTTTTACCTGGTATGTTTACTAGAGAAAGAGGCTTTTTTTGTTTGATCAGCCCTTTCCAGGCAGGCTGTTAAATCTAAGGGAAGGATTTCCAGCAAACTTGTTACTTACCAATGTGCTGAAGCTTCTGTTACTGCAAAATACATTTTAGCCTCTGGGTACTGCCACTGCCAAGCATGTGCTGCTGCCTTTGGGGATCAGCTCGGGTGTTGGCTCTGGTAACTGGAGCATATCAAAAATAAGGACCAAAAATGAGCACCGTCAGCAAGGCCAATGGCAGAATTACTGTCGAGTGAATATTCACATCACAGAGAGGACAAGTGTCCATTTTATTTTTTGGTTCCCTGAATGAAGCTATGTCTCTAAATCCAATGTGTTTATTTAATCTGTGGAAGTTGAGAAGTAGCTTATATGTAAGCATAAAGAAGATCCCAGTTCCTCTTTCCCAACACCCTGATGCAAACATGCAGATGGTGGAGGTAAATTAAGGTTGCTTTAAGCCACTTTTACATATTTTGTCATGGGATCTGGCTCAGTCTCAACTAACTCCCAGTGTAAGTGTCACCAGAGTGGGACCTTGTGCGACATACCTAATGCTTTCTGTATCTCTCTGCCCTTCTCATTAGCCTTTGATGGCTGAAAATGAGGGAACAGTACAGCTTTCTCTACTTACACTGCTGATATACCCTTCCTTTGAGAGCTGTGGAAGATTGCTGAGCCATCCCTTTTCATTAGTTACATGTTTTTCAGAGAGGCAAGGGAGCTGATGACATCCTTTTAAGGTCTCGTTAGTCTCATGGGATGGCATGTAAAAACCCTGGAATAACTGGGAATAGAGCCGAAGAGCAGGAAGCCACAAGAATAACTACTGACTGAATTTTTGGTCATGCCTTCAAACATACTGCCTCTGTTCCAGGGTATCCTTTGTGAATGAGGGACAGAAAAGGCTTGCAATGTGTTCTTCAATCGTATTCAAATGTTTAGATTAGCACAAACAGAGAACTGTAATATTGGTGATATGTTTCCTCTCCTAAACTTCTAAGCAGCTAGGCATTTTTAGCACCAGGCTTCTGCTGGTTGTGAAACTCGGAGCGAAGCAGCCCCAGCCACTGCCTTACATAAACTGTGTGCCTGGTGCAATGGACTGCTGCCACCGCCGTGTTTGTAGTAGTGAGATTTCCTTTCTGACCTACTTTTCTGCTGTACGCATTGGGCCAGGCCCTCTGGAGCATTAGATCATTTTCTATCGTTCCAGTGCCACAAAGCCGCCCTGACACCGCCCTGAGCAGCCAAGAAAGGATCCCATCAGCCTAGAGGGATCCACAAACTGCGTAACAACTCTGTTGTCTTTTTTCTTGCTGTAGCCAGCACAGCAGATGTACTTAGTGAGCTCTAAAACAGACAATAGCTCCTATAGTCATCCCTTAGGCGGCTTCACATGGGGCAATTATCTAGCAGAAAAGACTAGGAATATGAGAACAGTACTCATTGATACACAGGTCTATGCTGAGCACATCTTGGCCATAATTGCCCTGGGTAAGTATATATGAAAGGAAGTAATACTAGTGGAGACAGCTTGGGCAGATATTTAGGGAACAAGCTCAGATACAATGAAATAAAATGAAAAGTCATCAACTTTTAAGTAATTAAAGCATATGAAATGTGCAGCATTTGATTATACAAAAGTCTTTATAAAGGCTGGATACAACTCTCAAAAACAAAATCTGTGAAGATTTTCTTGGAGGAAGAGAGGGTAACGATGGGAAAGACCCAGTTGTAGATCTGTATCTGAGTCTAGGTAGGTATCTAGGGCAACGAAGGTCTGTGATCAAGACTTGCCTTCCCCTTCTCGGAGCTATGAAGCCAGTGACTCTTTCTGTCTCCCTCTTAGAGCTGTTCCAGACAGCACAGATACCGGTATCTGAGTGTCTTATTGGTATTTAATAGAAAAACCCAATTCTGTACCATAGAGAGCATAATTTCCTACCTATAGCTTCTGCTTCATATTTTTCTTACAATCATCATGTTAAATTACCATCATATTTAGTAGACCCAAAGTTTTGTGCTTTGTTATGCTTAATTCCTTGCAGGATGGCAATAGAGCCTATTAAACAAATATGCCACCTTATTGTAACGTAAGATTAGATACAAGAGACATTTAATTATTTCATAGGAGAGTCAGAGCCTAATTGACATGCTGCAAGTAGGTTGCTGTGGTTGCTGGGGATGAAGCATTTGCCAAGTTTTCGTCCTGCTTGCTCCCCTCCTCGGTGAAATGCATATTCCCTTGAATTACCCTGCAGACCCCTATCACGATACCCTCAGGCATGTGTACACCCAGCCTGGTGAGAGCCCTGGCAGCCTCTTTGCAGCTGAGACTTCTAGTTATTGCGATTGTGTTTTGCACTGTAATTTTGGTGTGGCAAGTGATGCATGTGTTGCCCACCCTGCCTGGACCAACTCAAGTTGTCAGCTCGGGAGGGCTGTGCTGTAGGTGCTCAGAGAGCAGAATGCCAATGAGGGGTGCCTAGCTGGGCAAAACTATTTTCACCAGGCTTCTCCACACCGAGGAGAAAGCAGAGAATGGGAACTCTCCCAGCAGAACAACACAGGGACATGGTTTCTGTGCCGAGGGATTCCTGTTTGACTGAGAGGAAGAAAACAACAGCAGGGGAGAGGCTTTCAGCCAAAGGCAGACTTGAGGGCAGCTGATCTTAAGCACATCCTGTGGTGACGAGAGAAGTAGGGCAAGGAAAGCATGCAGGTGATCAATCATGTTTTGCCTACATCTCCTCCACAAGTGCTATTTAGCTTAAAGAGTGCCTGGGTTAAGAAAACCTCCTGTAACACTCACCATATGTGCTTATGTATGTCCCGAGCTGTTGACGAGTGTCCAAAAAGCTGGAACTTGGCAAAAAGAGGCAGTCTCTCTGGGTGGCTGAGCAGGACTTCACTGCCCAGAGTGATCTGTTATCCCATTTCTGAAAAATGCCCTCAAGAGTCTGTGCCTTAGGAAGAAATGAAAGAGATAGTTTTGCAATGTACCCAGATTATGGAAGTTTAAGGAGTTCACAGACCCAATGTGGTATGACCTAAACATAAGGCCTCACAGCTAGATACTTACCAGGCTGCTATCTTGGCCATGGAAGCTACTTGGCTTGGCTATTTTTATCCTGGCACATCTATGCAAGCCTGGATCTGATTTAGACATTATGGTCAGATAGATTTGAGACAGAAATAAAAGTTAAGGAGTTAAAATCAGACATGCAAGACACCCATGAAAAAAAGTTAACAAGATGTTTGGTGTACCTGACAGTTTGAAAACTTTGACATTTCTGACAAAATATTATTTTTCTTTCCGTGACGCTGTAGCTGATCAGAACCCCAAGGGATATTTTATTTTGCCTATAGAACCTATTTTTTCACACACACATGAATGGTCCATACCTCAGAACATCACAACTTTCACATCCAGGACTGTCTTCAGATTTTCCAGTCATGATTTTGAAATTGTTAATTTGAAAAGCCAGATATGTTCTGCTGATGTTATCTTAAGTATCAAAAGTGTCACTGTAGCAGCTTCCCATGCCTCCTTGGGAGCCCTGCTGAAAGGAAGCCCAAAGGCCCACAAATCACCAGGCCCACATACAGACATATGGTGCTCCAAGGAATGTGTCTATTGCCTGACATTAACGTAGGGTGTAATTATATGGACCTTTTGCCAGCTGAAAGGTTAAGCTGGCTGTTTGTGTCAGATCCTGCAGCACGGTTTACCACTCACTTACTTGTCTGCGGGGATGAAGTGCAAACCAATTCCCTGAAATTATCAGAACTGGAAAAAAAAAAGAAACCAACCTGCTCTTTTTTTCCCAATTTCTTTTTTCCCTGAGTGTGTATGTACATGTGGGTTTTTTCCTCCCCCTCAAATTTCAATCATTTCAGCAATCTGGATGACAGTATGACCTTAAATGTTAGGAGGGGCTTTTAAAGTTCACGAGGGCAGGAATGAGCAGGGGAGGGGAGGGGAAAGGAAACTTCATAAATTGCTTTTGCCAAGAGAGTAACGTTCATGTGACAGCCTTTCCATTATTTCTGTGAGCAAGTGTCTGTAACAGTGGGTGCCCTGTTCACGAAGGTTGAGGACAACTGTGATTGCAGATGATCAGAGCATTAACTTCTAAACCCTGAAGTCTGTTTCCCCTCCAGCAACTGGTAGCACCAAACTTCTTGGTGCCAGAAGTCAAAACCACAGGCTTATCTTGTGCTGTTTGTCAAGCAATCTATTGCCCCTGTTCAAATGAGCAAAGAAGGGTATTGTATGGAAGAAGGACAAGCTGTGTGCCCCATGGCTAGGTGATGATTAGACTGGCTGCATAACTCCTGGAATACAAAAGGCTATGAGAACTACTCAGGGGTACCAAGTACTTTCTATTTCCCAATTCCTTTCAAGTTTGCTTGTAAAGACATTATTGCCCATCCACTTATAACCTGTATGCTTACTCAATCACAGATCCCATTAAAAGACTTGAGGGAGTAAAATTGACAAGATATGTCCATAAATACTGTGTTTTTGACAGCTGAATAGAGTTCACATTACTTGCTGGATTTGTCAAAGAATATGTATGAACTTGAATCTTGGATATTGAATGGCAATGTGATGTGATGTTGTTATATAAAAATAACTCTCTCTTACGTATTTAGAGATACAGTGCCAGTCCTGTATCAGGTATACTTGAGACAATTTAAACACTGTTCAGAACAAGCTTAGGTAACCTGAAAGAAGTTTCGTAATCATATGTGTTTCTCCCTTTCCCCTTTATCCCAAGTTGAACTCTTCAGTTGTCTCCTATTCCATTTAAATTATTTCCCTGATTTACTGACTGTGAACCCTTCCTGTATGGAATTCATGACCTCATGGAAGACTTCAGAATTGTCAGGATCAATAAATGTCTCTGCAGGGCTCATTGAATGCATGGCTTGGCTGACAGGCGTTGTTTAGAACTCCGGCAAAAGACCCTGTAGCAAGACAACTGGGAGGGCACTCAAAGGGTCCTGGGGAGTAGGCTCCTGCAAAAAAGAAATACAAAGCACTTTCCTATGTTACAAGTTCTTACCTCCGTTCCTATTTGCAATGTACTTATTGATGTGGACTTTTAATCTGTACCTGGGAAAACTGGCTGTGTAAATAAAATTGTTGGGAACTGCACAGTCCAATTTGGAAAGCAGTGCCATTATAGCTATCTCAGTAATATACATATTGTCATCTACCTGTCGTTCTGTAAGGCCCAACAACATTCTGCTGCTAAACTGGAGAGATATGGGTGGACTGTTAGATGGATAAGAAATTGGCTGGATGGCTGCATTCGAAGAGTTACAGTCAATAGCTCAGTGTTCAAGTGGAAACCAGTAATAAGTGGCATCCTTCAAGGGTCCGTACTGGGACCAATATTATTTAATATCTTCATCAATGACATAGACAATGGGACTGCGTGCACCCTCAGAGAGTTTGTGAATGACACCAAGCTGACTGGTGGACTTGGTACACAAGCAGGAAGGGATGCCATCCAGGCAGTCCTTGACAGGCATGAGGAATGGGCCCATGTGAACCTCATGAAGTCCAACAAAGCCAAGTGCAAGGTCCTGCACCTGGGTGGAGGCAACCCCTGGTATCAATACAGGATGGGGATGAATGGATTGAAAGCAACCCTGCAGAGAAGGACTTGGGGATACTGGCAGATGAAAAATTGGACATGAGCCAGCAGTGTGTGCTTGCAGCCCAGAAAGCCAATCATATCCTGGGCTGCATAAAAAGAAGCATGGCCAGCAGGTCGAGGGAGATGAATCTCCCCCTCTACTGTGCTCTCATGAGACCCCTTAAGTCTCATGAGTACCTGGAGTACTGTGTTCGGCTCTGGCTTCCTCAGCACAAGAAAGACACGAGCCTGTGAGAGCAGGTCCAGAGGATGGACATGAAAATGGTCAGAGGCTGGAGCACTTCTCCTATGAAAAAAGGTTAAGGGAGTTGTGCTTGTTCAGTCTAGAGAAGAAAAGGCTCCTAGGAGATCTTACTGCGGCCTTTCAATATATAAAGAGGGCTTATAAGAAAGACAGAGTGAGACTTTTTAGCAAGGCTTGTAGTGACTGGACAAGGGGCAACATTTTTTAACTGAAAGGGGGTAGATTTAGATTAAAGGAAGAAATTGTTTTACAATGAGGATATTGAGACACTGGAACAAGTTGCCCAGAGAGGTTGCAGATGCCCCATTCCTAGAAGTGTTCAAAGTCAGTTGACTGGGTATTTGAGCAACCCGATCTAGCAAAAGGTGTCCCTACAGGGGAGTCGGACTAGATGATCTTTAAAGGTCCTTTCTAAACCAAATCGTTCTAGGATTCTATGATATTGACATTATTATTAGATTATGATAAGGTTTCAGACAGTTTAAGAGACTTCTCTCTCTTTCTATTGTTTTTTTTTTCCTGTACCTGAGTTATCCCTTATTGCGTATCTGTTTTGTGAACCAGAGAACAAAAAATAATATTCTAATTGAAAACTCTAAGTACTTTTATTACTCATCATTGTCTGAGTTAAGTTTTTGCTCACTCAGTAAGCAAAAAAAAGCAATACCTTTTTCAAAGATAGAATGAAAAGAAAAGCACAGCAATGAACCAACCACAAGATCCTGGTGATTCAAGCATTCAGCTCATACTATTAAGGGGAATCAAATACTTTTTATACTGTCCCACGTGGTCTAGCTCATAGGCCTATAGGGTGCATCAAAAGACAAATAACAGTGATGTAGGCTTGAGTACAGGCAGAACCTGAATGATTTTGTCTTAAAAAAGTCTGGTTTTCTTTTTTTTTTTTTACTATATTTTTTACCTTTTATCATACTATTTTTTAATTCAGATAGCTTTTTTTTTTGCCAGTTAACAGATGCTTATGAAGGTTGGAGCTTTGGTCTATGAGGTGCGACAGATTGTTGTTGCAGACTGTGCCACCAACCTCAGATAGCCTATTTCATCTTCTTTGCATCTATTTCTTTTTCTAGTTATTGATCATTTGTGTGGTATTGACTGTCAGAGAACCAATTTCTCTCCTTATTCATACACAGCCCGAGATGTGTTCTCAGTTGGAGATCTGAAGACCAACTGTCCTGGTTTGGGGTAGAGCAGGGCCAACTTTCTGTTCATCAAGAGAGGCTCTTGCTTGCACTTTTTGCTGTGTCAACCAGGGTCATCTGACCTGGGTGTTTACCCCATGGAGTGGTCACACCTGTGGGGAGGAGTGGACAGGTCAGGTGACCCAAACTGACCAATAGGGTATTCGAGCCCATCTCTTATCCTCAGTATAAAAGCTGAGGGATTCAAGGGATCAGGTTGGTGCTTCTTCAATGGTATGGTTTCTTTGATGACTGGTGTCTGAGGAGGACCCTGTCAGATCATTTACCTTTGATGCCAGTATGGGGGTTTATGAATCAAGACCTGGAACTTGGTTCCCGTTTGTCACAGAGTCCAGTCTGGAACTTTCCCAGGGCCTGCTGGTGACATCTCCCTGACAGCTTGATATGGTTTTGTATATATTGTATTTTTTCATTATTTCCTTTTTATTTTATTACTAGTATTTCATTAAAGTAGTTTATTTTTTCTAAACTCATAAATCTTTTTATAGCTCTCCTTCCTATTCTTGGAGCAAGAGCTGGGGTGAGCATCTGTTGTCTTCTCATTGGCCAACCTGGCCCAAACCATGGCACCAACTGTAAGTTCAAGTACCGTATCAAGTATCATTAGTACTAAGATTGTGCATAACTTGCTTACATCCAAGAAGTTACTGTCACAAATTTCAAGGTCCATGGGGAAAACAGTGAATATCTCCATCTATATATTTTTTTGAGCAGGGTAAGAATTCTTACCCTGACAAGCATGTATTTATCTCTAAATGACTCCCCTTGAATTGCAGACCTAAAAAGGAATACAAAATGGATGTATTTTTTTGGCTGAATGCTATTTATGAGTTCACCTAAGTGATGTTTTAATCACACAAATTAGCACTGGGGAGTGCTGGTTTTTAAATTGGGAATGCCCATGATGAAAGCCACTAACACTTGTATAAGGTGAAAGTTCTGTAGAAAATTCATGTCTCTTTGATCTGAGTAAAAAGCCATTAAAATTGTGTAAAACTGTTAATCTGTTCTTATGAAAATAAATAAATAAGCAAATTTCTTGCTGCACTGCTATGGAACAGAAAGAAGTTGAAGGAGCAAACAGAACTAGGACTCTAGAGCAAGCGGAAAACTGAAGAGCACTTCACCTTTGCTTGTTGAGTTGCTTTTTAATGTTTTTGGGAGGCTTTTTGAGCATGGCATCTGAGCTTTTGTGAAATAATTACACTGATGGTTCTGGTTTCTAATGTAAAGTACATAAATCTTCAAAAGCTATTGGGCAAATTCTGCTGAGTCTTCCACCTCAGATCAGCAGCCCTCAGATCATTAATCATGCATTATAAGCTTTAATAGACTAAGCATTTTAAAGACATCTGCTGAGTCTCAAAGGATAGAGTGCAGACCTTGCATTTCAGAGATTTCTCTATTAAAGCAGTAAGAATGCTGAGAGAAAAAAGACACAACAAAAAAGTTTTCCCTCTCGTTCTCGGCAGACCTGCCATGCTGCAAGAGAGGATGATCATGCAAGTTATTTATAGTTGCAGGCTAAGAAAGTAAAGCTCACCATGTATTAACATGTCTTCTTAGATACAGTGCTTGTCACCATCATTACTTGCTCAGGCAGCAACTGTATAAAGAAAGATCTGTTTTGCATGAATTGTGTGAACAAAACACAGTTTTGTCCTGAACAACATGTCATGCATGCCTGAAAATCACTGTGGGTGACTGGTGTTTTGCTTATTTAGTTTGTCTGATTCAGTCACTCAAACACGTAGTGTGGTGAAAGCTGTTGTTGTGTGTCTTGCACAAAGGAGATAAAACTATTTTTTTTCCGCATTAAAGTTTTGAGGCTGTACTATGCCAGGCTTGGAAGCTAATTCTGAGTGACGTTAGTGAGTCATAGATATTGGTCTGTAAATACACATTTGCACTTGTTACCTTTTCACCTGTAGCTATTTTTTCCCCCAGATACTTTACTGTGGAGTGGTAGCTTCTAAGAATGTACAATGAAACACTTCTGCAGTGTAAAGGGAGCATGAGGGCGTGCAGGCTCTTGGGCATGGCTAGAGGTTTATTTCCAAACAGACAGCCTAGATGGCAGGCTACAGAGTCGCAGGAGGCTTTGCCCATGTTGCATTATAGGTGAATGCTCCCTAACAGCAACATTTTTTGAGCTGAACACTTGTTCTCCGACTCCCATATTTACTCCTTAGCACAGAGGGTGCAGTCAGGAAGTTTGGTACCTGATGTGTCCTTATGCACCTATATCTTAGCCGTTTGAAAGTGCTTTAGCTAAAATGTGTGAAACTGGGATGAATTCTGTCTTCTGCCATACTATCTTGGGAACCACCCCAATTACCAGGCAACGTAGTGTGACTGCAATGTGAGTTGTCTTTCCATTTTCTAAAAATAGCAAAGCAGCAGCTGAAAGGTGGGTGTCCATGCCATTAAGTTGAGGAGTCACTTTCCTTCTGTCCAAGTGATATTTAAGAGGGTCAACGAGGGTGGAGGCAGCCGGACAGGCACTGTAGTCTGGGGTAATGGGCTGAGATGCCCACCCATAAGGTTGGAGACTCAGCTGTAAATCTAATCTCTTCTGATGCAGGGCAGTGACTGGTAGTATAAACTTTTCCCATGCTGATTGGAAACTGGTGGGGCTTGGTACTCAGCCCCCTCCTCCCCAAAGTCCTTGTTACTGGAGCAATCTTAGGTCTATGATGTGGTTGTTTACTGGTGGAAAGCAGAGAAGAAGGGCTCTGTCGCATGGCGAGGTAGGTGCATGGGTATGAGATGTCAGTGGTACCCTCAGGCAGAAGAGGGGCTTGGACCTGGTAGTCCCCTGTGAGTGCTCTAGTACACGGGCATATGGGAAAATGTCAGCTGCGGAGTTGCTGCTCATTGCTGATGTTTCTCTTACAATACTTGAACAAAATGTCTCATGCTGAGTCAGATTTTTCATAGGAGACGATTTTTCTTCCTGGCTTTTTGTATTGCTTAGGAAAAAAGGTAATAAAATAAATAATAATAAAAATTTTGCACAGAATCCAGACTGTTTTCCCCTTTCCTCCCCTCCCTGCCTTTCTTTGTTTGGTATTGAAGACATCGATTACTCTTCCAGCCCTTTGAGGTCTGTACTGAAGCCAAGAAAATGAATGAAAAGGTAAACAGAGGCAAAGAAAAATAGAGATATATGATCAGGGACACAAAGCAGGTCCCTGGCAGAATGTGGAATTGAGTCCTCTCGCTTTCTGCAGAATCCAGGCTTTCCTTAAAAGGGAAACTGAAGGAAATAGGTCAACTCAAATAACATTAAATCATGCTGTATGAAAATGTATGCCCCCCACCTCTAAGCTGTGAGATGACACACAGTTTTTAAATCTGATTTTACTGGTGAGTGTCTGTGATGTGCAAGGAGGGTCTCTGGGATCTGAGCAGTGTTCCCTGCTTGCTGTGACAGTTTTCCTAACAGCTTTCTCACCGTATCTGCTCTCAGCTGTTCTTGTTCTTTTTTTTTTTTTTTTTTAAAGGAAACTTGAGTTGTTGCCACTTACCCTCTTCTCACTGCTTTAATGGGATCTTCCTTCTCTTCCTGCTTTTTTGCCTCTTTCCATTTTATGAGAATTTTATTCTCCTCTTCATATAGTTCCGACACTTTCTCACCTTCTCTCTCACAAATAAAGAAAACTAAAGCCTTATTCTGTAGCATTCCAAAATGAAACTGTAGTGTAACGCTCCTGTTCAAATTGCTTCTGGGGAAAGAGGAAGGCAGTTTTATTTTATTTTTCTTTCCATAGGTGGTTTACGGTCCTGCTCTTGAGTTCAGAGTTCTGACATCATGCAGGGTACCCTAGAAAAATATTCCTTTCAAATTCATTGCTAAATATTTAATAAACAGCAAATGGACTTCATGAACAGCATCTTTTATAGGAGGAGCCCTGGGAAAGGTGGTAGAGGTCAGGCTGAATGAGAGAAAGGTGAGAGGGAGTTGAATTTGTTTAGAGAAATGATCAAGAAAGGGAGCTGTAAGACGGAAAGAAATGCTACTATTTTCTTTCTGAAACTAGTCTGTAGATAAATGCGTTATAGACTCTCAAAACAAAAACTGGTTTCAGTGCAGGCAGCAAAACTGCTCCAGATGAAAAATGAATTTTTCCTTTTCTTCTGGGCTACTTTGTCCATTTATATTAATGGTCTGAAATAGATCAGAGACTGCTATTAACAGAGTAATAGAAAATGGAAAATAGCACTGAACATTCCTAGAAGTCCAAAATTGAGATGCCTGTCTAAAGCTAAATCTTAGACCTACTCTAATATAATGTTACCTGTTACTAATTTCTGTGCTATTAAACTCTCAGCATTAGCTTAGTTTGCATTATACCAGTATTGCCACACCTGCTAAGGACAAATAACCTTGCTCTGAAGTTTTACATGGCTGATAAATCCAGGTCCCATTTGACCTTCCCCAAATGTCATGATTTGGAAGGGGGCCTTGAACAGAAGATGACCCTTAGAGGGTCATCTAAGAGTTAGCCCAAGGAAGCTGAGTCCATATATCCTGTCTGTTGTGCTTCCTGGAAGCAGCTTGTGTGTTTGGTTATTTCTTGCATGTTCCCATAGGTCCTCATCTCCTTTAGCCCTCATCCCCCACTCCCTCTGCCTTGCCATTGCTGGGCTCCCAGCTGAGTACCCTGCTCCCCTGTGCACTGGAATGGGAGCATGGTCTGCTGCTGGCATCAGGGAAGGGGCAGCAGGAGGGATGCAAAGGGGAGCAGCGTTATGACTGATGGCCCTTTGTTTCCTTGATAAATTGGGTCTGGGGTCCCTGGCTGGGGAACACGAGTGCGTCTGAAACAGGAATAATTAGAGATAAACATCCTGCGCTGCTTTCTGTCCCCATAGGGAAAGGTGCACTCAGAAGGCAGGACAGAAGCACTGTGATAGTGCCAATATCCATGACTGTAAAACTTTAAGTCTGTCAGTCAATCTTTGATGTAGCCCAGTAAAAGTGATAGTAATCTACAGTCAGCAAAAACAGGCAGTAAAGAGAAGTGGTAGCAGTAATAACAGAATTTGATCTGCCTCTGTGAAATAATACTGGCATAGATGGTAGAGATTTTTCCGGGTAAAATTATAGAAAACACGGTTTGGATCTCAGCAGTGAGGAACTCTGCAATTCTCTCGGGCTCGTGTGAGGTTTTAGTGTCCTATGCTGAGAGCGCTTTTAAAATTTTACGCTGAGTCTCTCCTTGCATGAAGATCTCTTTGACATCTGCACCGTGAAAACTCCCACTCTGCTTATGTTTCTGTGATAGCAGGTAGCAAGGTAAACAGTCCATACAGCTAAGGTTTCCTTAAACGTGAAGTGTATTTATCGTTTTTCTTATGAGATGGCAATTCTAATACGTTGAACCCTGGAATAAGTATCCTTCCCTGGCATTGATTAACAGAGCACTTTCCAGTTAATATTATGGGTTTGGTTAAGTTTATTGAAATTCCAGTTCCGAACAGCGTTCGAAGAGGGCGCTGGTATGAAGCGGTTTGACCCGCGGCCTCCGGCAGCAGGAGAATGGTCACCAGGTGGCGCCCACGGACCGCGCAAAGCCCCACGTCCCTCCGCGTCTCCCCGAAGGTGAGATGTGCCGCTTGCAGCCCGGTGCGGCTTGGTTTAACCGCTCAGGCGCAGTTACCTTTCCCGGGTAACACATTTAATGCTTGGAATAAAGCAAACCGTATTTATCCTCGCTATCGGCATTTTCACCGTAAATACGCCCGCAAATCTTCTCTACTGCCTTAACAGCTACGTTAAACACTTCATCCTTCAGTATGGTACATCGATTAGCAAGGCGAAGCTATGCCTGCTTTTTTTTATGTCTTCCCCACTAGCAAACAATGGAGTGGAAAAACAATTAGAGTGGAAGTGTGTTTCAGAGGCAGCCAGCTCACCCAACCACCTTCCCCTCATCCTAGAAAACAAAACCCCAAAAACTTTCCCAAAGCGTGAAGGAATGCTACACCTCTGGCTTGTTTTGAGAAATACATTCTGGAAATGAAAAGTTAAGGGAGCCAGTTAGTTTTTTCCCCCCAAGTGCCACATAATCCTTCATCATTCACAGTTTTACTTAATCCAACTCACATCACCTCTTCAGCTTGTATTTTTTTATTGGTTTGTTTTTTGGGTTTTTTTGTTTGTTTTTTTTTTGTCATGCAGTGGAAATAAGTTGTTGGATGAACACAGACAATTTTATGTATTGTTTTGCTAGAGGTAGTAAAGATTTTAAAAGGCATAAAGTCGTAATGTACATTCTCCTATGTCAGAGTTTTTTAAGCTTTCTCACAGTGTGTTGGTGGCCTAAAGAATATCTTTATGAAAATAATAGACTTTGGTGGAATTAAATGTGCACTAAGGCTTTAAATGTGCACTAAGGCTTTTCATCAATGATTTTCCCAACTAATTCCAATAGCTACAGTTCATAGCAGTTAATATCTTCAGGTTATTTCGTTGTTAGGTTTGGGAGATTTTTCTAGCCAGTAAAACTATTCTATTCTGTATATTACGTTCTCCCAGGTACGATTTCTGAACCAGTAGAACTAGAGAGTGGCTGGGAGGGTCATCAAGCCTTCTGCTTCTTCACTGTTGGGTTCCTGCCATGGCAGGACAGTGGGGCTGGCAGCAGCATGACACTTGCTCCTGGCAGTCTGGGCACTGGGCTGGGGCAGCAGCTCACCTCTGCAGTTGTAGTGTTGGTCACACACACCTACCCGTGTCCCACCCTTTGGTCTATATCACTGAGTGTATTTCCAGCCAGATGTTGGCACTGGCTGCCAATGTCATCAGCTCATGGTGGTACCATGGTACACTTGTCCGTCAGTTTCAGGTACTGTTGTCTTGTGCACCATTGATACACTGTCAGTGCCAAAGCTTATCATGTCCTATTCTTGTCTGCATTGTCCAGTTTGCCATGGTCACAATGCTCACCCTTGTTGCCATCATGCTCTGTTCATGAGCAACGCGAGGCCATGATGGTCCTGTGTCACCATGCCAATGAAGCAGAGAAGGTTTGGAAGCAAGAAGTCACATCACTTCTGAGTTTAGAAAACATATGCTAACACTGAAGTACTTCAGGTATATCAATAAATTTATTTTTTGAAGGTATTGATTTAAAAAAATAAATGTACTTTTTATGTGCTAATGTGAATTACGATGTATGTGGAAAAGAAGGGAAGATCCATTTCTTTAAAGGGGTGTTTGTACAGGTGTACATAGAATCATAGAGTGGTTCGGGTTGGAAGGGACCTTTAAACTCATCTAGTTCCACCCCTCTGCCATGGGCAGGGACACCTCCCACTAGACCAGACTGCTCAAAGCCTCATCCAGCCTGGCCTTGAACACTTCCAGGGAAGGGACATCCACAGCTTCCCTCGGCAACCTGTTCCAGTGTCTCACCACCCTCACAGTAAAGAATTTCTTCCTGATATCCAATCTGAATCTACCCTCCTTCAGTTTGAAACTGCTACCCCTTGTCCTATGCTTACACTCCCCGATAAAGAGTCCCTCCCCATCCTTCCTGTAGGCCCCCTTTAGGTACTGGAAGGCCGCTATAAGGTGTCCCTGGAACCTTGTCTTCTCCAGGCTGAACAACCCCAACTCTCTCAGCCTGTCCTCATAGGAGAGGTGCTCCAGCCCTCTCAACATCTTCGTGGCCTCCTCTGGACCCGTTCCAACAGGTCCATGTCCTTCTTATGCTGAGGACTCCAAAGCTGGAAGCAGTACTCCAGGCAGGGTCTCACCAGAGCAGAGTAGAGGGGCAATAACATATAACAGGCAAAACTTTATTGCAAGAGAGAGAGAGTTAAGTTTATCTTACTCATTGATACTAGGTTGTCATCTGGCCTGGGAAGAAGGAGTAAGCAACAGGGCAGCACTGAAAAAAATCGGTCTTCATATGAATGAGAAGCATAAAAAATTGCTAGTGTTATTCCTTTTCTTCTCCTTTGGCCTTCTTTCTTCAAGTTTTTGAGAAGGCAACATCTAAGTGTTTTTTTCTGAACTTACCACTTGGCTCTTCAGCTCCGGTCCTGAATTCTTTCTAACAACATATTTGCATTCTTGGCCCATGCTCATGATATTAGTCTTCCCCAGTGATAAATATCTCATTCAATAAGTATGGTATGCACTTGGGATTTTATTTACCAATTTGTTAATTTTGATACAAGTAAAATGTTACATGTTAAGATCTCTTGATGATGTTTTGATAGTCAGGAGAGTGAAGAGGTCGTACTCCTGGCTATTTCATAACACAGTTCGGATAGGATATGACTTTTTGTCATGGCTTAACCCCAGCCAGCAACTAAGCACCACACAGTGGCTCACTCACTCCCCCGGGTGTGATGGGGGAGAGAACTGGAAGAGTAAAAGTGAGAAAACTTGTGGGTTGAGATAAAAACAGTTTAACAGGTAAAGCAAAAGCCACGCACGCAAGCAAAGCAAAATGGGGAATTCATTCACTGCTTCCCTTTGGCAGGCAGGAGTTCAGTCATTCCCAGGAAAGCAGGGCTCCATCACATGTAACGGTTACTTGGGAAGACAAACATCATAACTCTGAACGTCCCCCCTTCCTTTCACCATGGCCATATGCAGGCAGTGGCATTGAATCCCCAGGTTGCTTACTTAAGTCTGACAGTTGCTGAGATTAGTGTGGATGCTCTTTGTTTATGTTCTTCAAGACTGGATTATCTATTAGGGTTTTTGCTTTCAAACGTTCAGTGTGCTATATTTTGTTTATATGAAGAAATGCTAATCAAACATTTGAGTGTCTAGTAAACCTAGTTGTTGCTGGGAAATACCCAATTTACTGGCAGACAGGAGACAGACATTTATCTGGTTTCATGGTTGCATTATAATAATCCCTGAATGCATTTGAGGTGGTCAAGCTTAAATTTGGATCAGGGATTTAAACACCCTAAGCAGTTTCATCATGTCCTAAGGAACACAACAACATGTCTTGTGACATTACATCCTCATGTACTGGTTAGAGGATGTGGCTTGTTCTGAGTAATCTGGGAGAGAACAGAATTTCATTTTCAAGAAAACTGGGAAGACGAGTTACTCATTCAGAGAAGGGAAGACTACTTCGGTTTCTATCTCCTCAGGGTTTTTCCAGCAGAACAATTCCTGACCTGCTGAATCTAGACATCATTTATGAAACGCACAATAATCATGAATGAAGTAACATAAAAACTGAGGCATGGCACCATTTATGACTCAACTGCAGTTCAACCTAGAACAGCAAAAAGCTCAGCGTGGGAGACTGTGAGGCTTATCTAGTCTTGTAAAAACACCATCTTGGAGTAGAAGGCTCACTCTGCTTCCCCTTTAGTGGGTGCTTAGAGATCACTAGCTGAAAATACACAGTAGCCCCAGTGCATCTTCTTCCTTTGTGCAAGCTGGAGGTACGTTTGGTTGTGCAGACTTCTTTGGGCTACATCTGACCCCTGAAGTGGATCAGAGGGCAGACAGAGGTCATGCCATCCAGGGTCAGACATTTTGAGCAACTGATTTCCCATTATTTATTACAAATTTTGAAAATGGCAGATGATAAAACAGAAAACATTCCTGTTTAGTCAAAAATCCTTAGCTGTAAACATTTGCCTTCAGAAGGTCATTGTTAAATTTGTTTCTGTGTCAACTTTTTCTCTCAAGGTATCAAAACAATCCATACTCCATTTCTTTGTGCCTTTTTTTCCTCTCCCTGGTTCCCCCGCACCTTTCATTAATCATTCCTCTGAATAACTCCTCGTCAGCTTAACTGAACCACATCATTCTGACTTAAGTATGATTTCTCCTCTGACCCAAGGCCCTTGTGCTTCTAATTAATTTTGCCTTTCAAAACTCAGTTTTCTGTCCTCCTTACCTTTGCTCCTACTCTCCTCCTGCCATCCTTTGTTAAAGAGCTGAGAGATGTTGTAGATTCAGGCTGTTTTGAAAGTGTCATTCTTTTTCCTTCATTCAGCTATAGATTAATGGTTACTAATGATTATTAATGTCTATGCAGAGTAAGTATTAATAAAGAGCACATAGTGAGGGGAAAAAACAAAAAACTTCTGCTTAAGCCCCTAAAAAGCTTTTATGTCTTGTGGTACTGGGGCTTAAGTGACACTTTTTAAAAAATGGCTTTCTTTAATTAAGTAATATTTTATAAAAAAGCACTCTGATTCCTGGCAGCCTTCCATGTAGATAAACTAACTAGATTATTCTGAGCTTCCGCCCCCCACACCTCCGCTTAAATTATACATAATAGGAAATTAATAGCAAAGTTTCAGATTAGGAGAGTGTAACCGTGTGACTTCTGGAGACCTAGAGCACGGGCCAGTGCTGTGTAAGGATCCACAAAGGGTTAGGTTGCAGCAACTTGGTCCAGTATATTGAAATGCTCAGATAAGCCCTTTACAGGTGCCTTGGGATTGCCATGTCATGAGAGGTGCAAAGCATGTTTGACTGTGATGAAATACCGGGATCAACTCCTGGGACTTGGGAAGGAAAGTATCTGACATAGAGATAATTAAGTAATTCCACAATAAGATAGGATTTGACAATATTTGGCCAGATGACTTGTTCTTAGCAGTGATTCTTGGAACTGAGTGCTTCTGAATGCAATCATAGAATCACAGAATCATAGAATACCAGGTTGGAAAGGACCTCAAGGGTCATCTGGTCCAACCTCTCTTGGCAAAAGCACAGTCTAGACAAGATGGCCCAATGCTCTGTCCGGCTGAATCCTAAAAGTGTCCAATGCCCAATGGGGAATCCACCACTTCCCTGGGGAGATTATTCCAATAGCTGATTGTTCTCATTGCGAAAAATTTTCCTATTGTGTCCAATTGGAGTCTCCCCTGGAGTAACTTCTACCCATCACTCCTCATCTTTTCCATGTGACTCCTTGTAAAAAGGGACTCTCCATCTTCTTTGTAGCCACCCTTTAATTACTTCTTCTGTAATGTGTCTGGGCCATTATGCAAGGCCAGTCAAGGCACTAGGAGTCTTGTGAAGGAATTAGGTGTCTTGTGAAGGAGTTCTAATTGAATTGATGCTTACCAAGAGCATGTGCATTTCTGATGCCCAATGGGTGAATATAATTCTTACTGTAGGCCTGGCAGAGGAATGTGAGCGTACATATGTAACACCAATGTTGGCACACCTTATTTATGAAGCGCCACTTTTGCATCCCTGTCCAGTTTTCTTCTCACTGTGTGTTCTACGCCACAGAAATATCTTTAGGAAATAGAAGTAAAACACTGTTGTGCTTCGCAGGATAACAACCACATTTGCAGAAATGATGGGAGTGGGTGGAAGCAGATTCTGTAAAATCTATGTAATTCTCTGTAATTTGTGTAGGTTTGGATGAGTGTTCAAGAGAGCTGTGGTTCTGACTATCAGCCTACTCTTCATCCTGGAGAGCACAGTGTGGCTGTAGAGTTGTCTTCTATTTTGTTTGTGCATTGGGACTATTTAATTCCAGGAGCCACCTTCCAAGAAAGACTCTACAGGGGGATTTGTGGGGTAATGAATGTGCTCACTGATTTTGATTTTTAGCTGTGTGTGACATTGTCTTATTTTTGTGCTTCATAACTATGTAACTTCAACTGTTAAATCAAAATCTTAGTTGAACCATTGAATGTGAACACATTTAAAGCCAATTTAAGAATGTAAGTCCTATACTCAGCAAAGTTTGCTTTAAGCTAATTGTCTGTGGTAATGCCAGGGATAGGAAGTTGAATCAAGATGCCAAGTAATTAATTTTAATTTAGATAATATTATAAAACAAGGGGAGACTATGAAGCTGCCAAGATGTAAAAGGGCCAAGAATTTTAACATATATGCCTTTGCACATTTTTGGGGTTTTAGGGAATGAAGTTGGTTTTCTTTTTCCTTAAAGCGAGATAAAACTCTATGGAGGTGATAATTCAGTCATTTAAAAAATGAGCATTTACCATATGAATGTTTAATTTACAATGGGCTTCAGGGAAGCCAAATTTGAGTTTTTCAGCAGTAAATAAAATGGGAGGAAATACTGTTCGCTTGTGAAATGATTCTAGAGTTTTTTTGTCTGCAAAGATGACAAATAAGCATGTTGTTTGTGGAAACAAGTAACAGTTTCCAGGACAGTTACCAAAGTGGAGAAACATAAAAGGACTTGCTAAAATTTCCTGGAATATGCACAGCACCTTATTTAGGCAAATTCTGGTTAGCCAATCATGCCTTGACTGAATAAAGAGTGAACAAAAGTGTGCATCCCTTACCTGACGTAAGGAAAAAGGCATATATGCCAGACAAGATTTATTCAGTTCTGGCTTCCACTCTTAATTAGCACATAACTATTTTTTTCCGCAGTGGGATGTACATTTTTTTTCATGAGTCATTGGAGGACTCACCTTTTAAAAAACACTGTATCTGTATCAAAGCTTAATTACTATTATAACAGTTTCAGAAGACTGAATTTAAAACTATTTAAGCTAATACAGACGTATAATAAAAATTTTATGCCTTTACTTAAAGGTGCACAAATGAGTTTAAAGTATTATCATCAGTGAATCAACATCTATTTAGAATTTATCTTGCCTACAGAGTTTTTGGTCCTAATTAGAATGAAGAGCTTGCTACAGAACACAACTGAGCCATTGTGAATATTTTTGAAAAATCAAAATTGGAAAGAAGTATGGTAACAATTAATGCTTTGAATAGTTCATTTTTCAGGTTGAAATATCATACTGCTCTGTTTAAAATAAGGAAGCAAAAAATTTTACAGGGCAAATTAATGACAACTTTGTATGACTTGTCACTGGTCATAGGCATTCCTTTGCTCCTTGAAGTCATGCAAGGTTTCTTAGCCCTCCTCAAGGACGAGAAAAACCTAGCTGTGATATAAAGTTTTTGTATGAGTTTAAAGAGTTGATTCATTAAGCCAGTGAAAATCGTCATTTAAAAAAATTAATGAGTCTCTGAAATAGTCCTCAGCCATTACAAGACCCACATCCTAAAGAAGCGGACAAGGTGGTTTTGTAGAAGTTAAACATTTGTTTTTGAGGCACATAATTTCTACATTGCAAAGTCCTTGTCTTCATTCACCGGTGTTTCAACCTACATTTGGGTAACAAATCCCAGCTGTTGCAGTGGTTGAGACGGTAGGCCTAACTTCTGTTGTCAGCTCTCTCATCTGGTTTGTAGCTCATGCTGGTTTAAGTGGATTTGTTTTCAGGCTCAGAAAGGTATTACATAGAGTCAGATGAAGGACTAAGACTGTCATGGGAAGCCAAACTGTGCATGCTCTGGTGTTATGCCTCTTCTGAACTCTGTTTTTTACTAGCTGCAGATTTGTGCAAACCCTTCATGACACAGGTTGCTGGCAGCTCCGGAAAAAAGAAAAATTGTTTACTTCTTCTGAAGATCTCAGGGATCCGAGAATTCACAAAATTTAAGTATTTTACCAAAAATGACGTCGGAGCATTTTCTGACACATTGCGGTTGAAACTAAGATATATGGATATTTCAAAATGAATGGCAGTTTCAAATAATGTCAAAGGATTTAAACTTGAAGATTTGATGAATGCAAATTAGTGAAACACATCAATTAAATATTTTGGTTCCATTTCATCTTATTTATTTATTGCTTGGAAGAGATTTAACAAAAAAATTCCTGTCAACTTGAAATACCATTGTCCCATTTTGGCAGCAGCTTTTAGCCATGCTAAAGCAAGAAACTAGACTTTATAATTCAGTTTCTTGAGGGAAGAGAAATCAGTGAAATGAAATCTGCATCTATCTCAGACGTAACCTCTTTTAGTTAACTGTATATTACTTTCCTGATATAGGGTAATCAAACAATGTTTAAAGTGTTCCCAGTATCCTATACTTTTGGAAATCTCACTCAGACACTGTTGCCTCTTGGCTCGGAGTGGAGTTAAGAGCAAATTTCTTGCAGTTGTTCTTCTACTATATTTGTGTAAAACTATGCACCAAGAAAATCTACTGAAGAAGCACTATCTTTGCTACAATGAATACTTCCAAATTTTAAAAGAATATTTTTTACATGTCATACTGTTATCCTTTGTTGTTTTTTACAGACTGCTTACATTGCTATCCCTCATATTGCTTTTATAGTTAAATATTTAAATTTGAAATACTGATTTCTGTAGGCATATAAATTACCACATCTGATAATGATCATAGAATCATAGAATGGTTTAATTTGGAAAGGACCCTTAAAGATCATCTAGTTCCAACCCACCTGCCATGGGCAGGGACACCTCCCACTAGACCAGGTTACTCAAAGCCCCATCCAACCTGGCCTTGAACACCTCCAGGGATGGGATATCTACAACCTCTCTGGGCAGCCTGTTGAAGTGTCTCACCATCCTCACAGTAAAGTATTTCTTCCCAATATCTAATAGAAGTCTACTCTCTTTCAGTTTAAAACCATTATCCCTCGTCCTACATTCCCTCATAGAGAGTCCCTCCCCATCTTTCCTGTAGGCCACCTTTGAGTACTGGAAGGCCCCTATAAGGTCTCCCTGGAGCCATCTCTTCTCCAAGCTGAAAAACCCCAACTCTCTCAACCTGTCTTCATAGTGAGAGGTCCTCCAGCCCTCTGGTCATCTTCGTGGCCCTCCTCTGGACCCACTCCAACTGGTCCTTGTCCTTCTTATGCTGAGGACTCCAAAGCTGGATGCAGTACTCCAGGTGGGGTCTCACCAGAGCAGAGTAGAGGGGCAGAATCACTGCCTTTGACCTGCTAGCCACGCTGCTTTTGATGTAGCCCAGGATATGATTGGCTTTCTGGGCTGCAAGCTCACATTGCCAGCACATTATGATAATAAGCTACTGTTGCTTGTATTACTCATTTCACAGTCATGCATCTTTATTGATAGACAAGTAATAGTGCAATTTATATGTGTGCAAAAGTCTAAATCAGAATAATTTTTTTTCAAAGCAAATTTGCAGTATTTTAACAATGGAGGACCATATTTTCCTCTACCACTGCAGGAATTTTCTTACAATGCAACAAGGTATGGACTGGGATCTGAAAACTTGTGAAAGGAGATGTATTTAAGGTCAAAATACTTGTTCGTGTTGAAAAATCTGCAGATAAACCTATATACAATTTTTATGTGTGTGTATACACACAAATTAGAGGCACTAATAAATGTCATAGCAAAGTATCAGGAAATAAATTAATTACAAAACCCCCAGTTAATCACCACAGTTCTTAATTACAAATTATTAATTCCCATTTATAGGAAACTACCTACTAGAGCTACTGAAAAACCCACAATGTTCATTTTCACTATCCATAAAAACTCCAAGGGAATTCCCCACCAGTTCCTTAAGAGAAGGCCAGTCCCTTCCCAAATGGGATCACAAGAAAAATTCTTAAGACAAGCTTGTTTTCAGATGTGTTCTTTCTCATGGAATTATAATGGTTTAAATACAGGAAAGATTCCTTGGAAGTTTCCAAGTCTCTACTAATGCTATGACTCAGACGTCTGCAGGTTGTGTTCTGCCAGATTTGACGTCAAACTATAATCCAATGGGGTTTTCCATTAGCCTTCATAATAGAGATTCAATGGGATCTTACTGCATAAAATAACTGGATTTTGTCTGAATCACCAAGATTAACATTAAAAATCTGATTTTGTTATCAGGTTTGTTAAAACACATTTTTAAAGGCTCAAAATGTTGCAAAAAAGGAAGATATTAACCCTGAGTATACAGCAATATTAATTCTGAAATGTTTCACAAGTTTAAAATAGTGCAGTGCAGACAAAATCACTGCTTTGGTTAGTCTGGACTAGTCTTTGTGGTGACGGCAAGCACTGATTACTTCTCTCTTTAAAACTGAGTGTGTCTGGTCTCCAAGACTGGGGCGTGCTGTTGCAAGTATGGCTGTTAGCGCTGGTTGGAAATCTACTGAGGAAGCAAGGAAGTGTTCTCTCACGGCTGGGTTTGGCAGGTCCTCCCTGCAGCTGGGGGCACAGGGGGCTCTACGGCCATGGGTGGCCTGTTAACAAGTCTGCCCTAGGACTAGCACCCTTGGGTGACCCCTGCAGCTGTTATACGAAACATATTTTTGTCAGTTTTACTGAGTTTGTAAAAGATTCAGGGAGCATCCAGCTCTTGAGGATTTTTGGGTTTGTGGTATTTATTTTTTCTGCAGATTTTTGTCCTATTTGGGCTGAAACCAATTTCAAGAACTCTCATTTTCTCACAGACTGGGTATCCAGCCTCTTTGGCTAGCCACAGTTGTTCTCTAAGCTGTTTCCCACACTACTGTACATTCTTGAGTAGAGCTGTTGTCTTCAGCTGAAAGTGAAGGCATGAAGGTGTAGATGCAAAAGTTTGGCTTTGGCACGTTCCCCTTTTTGCCCATTTTTTAATAAATAAGAATTTGAAATACATTGAATTAAGCTCGTGCTTGCAAGGTTATTAAGTGCCGTCTCAGAAGTCAGTGCCAGCTTTCACCTAACCTTCTGCTCCATGCCTTGGGAGGGACTAGACTTCGAGGTTCTGGTTATTAAGTTATGCAAGCAGTAGGCTTCTTGGGGAAAGCAAAAAGCACGTGACTTCTGTGTCTCAGTAAGACCTCCCCAGAAGGACTTGCTAGAATATGAAGACAGACTTTGACCTATATTCAGGGAAAGAGTCAAACAGTCTCCAGGCAAGAAATGGCCGCAGCAAGTCCAACAGGGTTTCATCTGCCTGTCCACACTAGGCTAAGATCAGCCAACGTAGATGAGACAAAGGAAAGAAAGCATTATGAGGAGCTGAAAAACAATGGTAGAGGAGCAGCTCAGGATTAGTCAAAAGTGCTGGAAGTCTGTAGTTAGGTGAATACTGAAAACTGTAAGTCCATTATTCAAAGGTCTTTTTAGGGTGGGCTTAGAAATTTGTCCAATGAGGAAGAAATGCAGGAGGAGAGGTCAAAATTGTAGCTGAATAATTGAGAACTGCTACATTTAGCCCAATCCTGTGGGAAACAGCAGAGTAATGAAAGTACGGATTTTGAAGTCATGGTTGATGTAATGTTACCCATACAATGTGGAGCTTGATTTTACATGAGAGAAGTAGATTTCTTGTCAGCTGGGAGCCAGGGAAAAGTCATAGTTGCTACCTTTGACACAGCGTTCTGAAAATCATCTCAGACAGCTTCTATTACCTGCTGCCATCTGGTTTACAGGGGCAAATCTATGGTAAATTGCAGTGACTGGCCTCTTATTTCTGCCCATCTATGGCGCTCTACCGTTCCCAGACAGAAAAGGAGTATTGCACGTTACTAACAACTCCTTTTTTCCAGATAAGGAAAAGTCACCCAACTTTTCCCTGCATTCTTGGCAACCGGTAGTTGAGAATTCTTTTATAAAAGGAAACTGAAAATGATCATGGGGATTACTGGGTGGAGAAATTTCCAATGTCTGCCTTAGCAACTTACCGGCTCCCTCCTTTTCTCGATAACCTCTCAATTATAAACAAAATAAATAGAACTTTTGTCTCATAGCACCGAGAGTTGCAATATAAACAGAGAGATGCACAAAAGTGAGGTGAAGTCAGTGAGATTCTTCATGGCATGAATCATGTTGAATTTGGCTTGCTCCCAAACATACATATTAGCAGAGAACTCTATCACCTGAGCAAGGTTAGAGATGCTGTATAGAAGAAGTACGTTGCACATAAAGTGTATTTTCGTGTGGTTGTGGTTTGTTTCGGTGTGAGTCAAATTGTCAATGATCTCATTAGGTAATCTGCTGGGGAACAGTGATATGTGGAACTGCTCGCTCCTGCCATGCTCCCGCTTGAGCAATCGCTGTGTGAAAGATGGGCATGGTGCAAATTGACGGGGCTGCTCACACGGTTATGTTCCTAGAAAGGAACAGTGTGGGCACCAGCAGGCAGGATGGGTACAGATCCAGTTTATGTATGCATCAGTTGCCCAAAAGCAACATTAAATACAGACACTGAAAACATCTACATTTAGGAAAACGAGGACAGTTGCACTAATCCAGGAGTACTGGTGTTCACCCAGCTCTTACTCCTGTGCTCTGCATGTGCCCGGTGCATCTGCCTCTCATTGCTCCGCTATTGGTGTGTGGGTAGATAACAGCTTTCACGTGACTGAGGGACCAAGATACTGGAGAAGACCATAGTACATCCCAGAACAGACGCAGTCTCTGTCACAGGCTTCTTAGGTTCACTGGATTGCCTGTAATAATTCAGCCTCAGTTCCCCCTGTAAAATGCAGGTAGACAGAACACCTCTGCTGCAGAGGGTTACGTGAGGATAAATGCATTCAAGGTTTATGAACCACACAGACACATGACATGACAGATACATGGAAAGCCATGCAATTGACATAGTTAAAGCAAAAGTTCTTAAAGAAAATGGCCTTTTATACACACTTAAACATGCACGCACACACACACATATACATATATGTTTATATATAAGTTTAAGGAGGACTAAAGAGGAGAAAAGCAGTAATTTACTAGTAGCAGGCATGATACTAAATGCACATTAAAATCTCATAGATTCTGTTGACTTTATACATTGAAAGATTTCAGAAGATTGTTCTAACATAATAAAATCTATGTCAGAAAGCACTAAACAAAACTGCATAGATTATCCCCTTGGATCCTAAATATATCAGGAAATTTAGCTTGTAGAGTTATATGTTCTATTCCAGTTTTGTGGTAAGTCATAATACTTAAGTAGAAAGATAGTGTCTGTGTAAACATCTATAGTTACTGCCTCTTCTGTCATGTTTTGGACCCATGTTTTAATTATGTACCAGTCTGCTCCTCTAGCTGTACAAGGAAATTTTTAGGAAATAGAAAAACTACCCATTGTAGTTCCTCTATTCTATTTCTACATCTTAAATGCTATTCTTGTAGAAAAGGGAAGAAAATGGAAGTTCTGCTACATTCCCAGGATTACATAAATTGTTCCTGTGCACTTAGTCTTGCCTTGTTTATTGAGAGAGGAAATGGGCACACAGCATGGCTGCATGAGTCAGAGACATCTGTCTTTGAGTGTGTCCTATTAGATTAATAGAAGTTTACAGCCACTTTGGCCTTTCTTCTTACTAGGGCCCCCAAACAGTGCGAGTAATTTTGTACTTCATAGGTTGCCTGTAGGCAACAAATTTTCCCTACTTTTGCTATATTCGAAAGTATTTCTCTTTCAGGCGTGAAATTCAGAAAGTGATTTTTTTTTTTTTTTTTTGGACTTCTGATATAATTAAAGTCTGCCTCTTGCTGATGGTAAACTTAGTCTTGAAAAACCTATGAGGATAATGGAAATAGAAGCAAGTGATAGAAACTCTGTCTTTAGCTTGACACTTTCTCCACATGGTTTAGTCATAAATTCTAAAAAAAATTTGCACCTTTTTTTCTGTTTGAGTGACTGAAAATCAGTAGCAGACACCTTTAATTCTTTCATGTTCTGGGTAATACAACTTTTCAAGGAATGGCTTCACTTGCTTGAAAGACACAGATTGTTCCTGATGTGCCAGAGTGTAAGTGTCAAGCCTGGGCAGGGTGGTGATTGCTCTGTTGTGTCCTTCTGCACTGTCATCAGTGTAAAATGAATAAGGATGCTTTTGGCTCTTGTCAAAGTTCTGATTAGCTAAAGAGTTTTATGGGTTTATTTTGCCTTTTAAAATCGTATCCATCTAGTATAACACAGACAAGGTTCAATTTAGTGCTGAAAGCCTCTCCAGTGTTTTATTCCCTCAATTTACCTCCCTTTGCCCATTTTTCTCTACAGCCAGCACACGCTGATTGCTAGTAAAATGTTGCTATCCAGGTATAAGCTCTTCTTCACAGAGAGAAACTTCTAATTATTTGTAAATCAGATCTTAGTCTATTTATGTTTCTGGTCCAGTGTGAAGGTGAAAGTAAAGTGGGGGCCAGAAGCTGGCCTTTTTGGTAGGGGAACAAGTATTGTATGTTCCTCACTTCGCGGACTAAGTCCCAGAGAGAGAGAGCAGAACGCACCACAGGCATGTGAAGAGCAGATCTCTATCACAGAGAGTGTTCCTGCACAACCTTGTTTTTTAAAGGAGACAGCAGGATTGAAGTTAGGGAGTTTGGTCGTGTCCCTGAAAAGGCAAAGGGTCTTGTGCAGCTTCTTGTAGAATAGTGATTTCTCTGAATGATACCTGAAAATACGTCTTGTCTCACAGTCTGTAGCTGGTATCTTGTGAATTGTTTTCTCTCTATTAAGATGGGAAAAAAAAATCTTACTGCCTAACCACAGATCAAGGAGTTTTGAATTTCTATATCAATAACATATATTAAATGTCAAAGAATTTGCTTTACAGAGTGTTTCCAGAATGGGTAATTTAACACGAGTAACTTAACACCACCAAATACATTGTGTTCTCTTTTAATTGGAAGTAGAACCATTATAATACAAAGGCAAGTTTATTTGCAGAGAAACTGTTAATGACTGTCACGATTAGTCACTTGATGCAGGGAGTTACTGTGGAAAGAGAAAGTAAATAAAACAGGGGATGAGAAGTTTCCAACCATTTACACAGGTGGCCTAAATTTAGAGTACTTGCGAATATATGTTTCATTGCACTGTTTGTACTTAGCCTCAAATTTTACCTTTTGCTTCCCATACATTAGCACAGCATGGCAAGGAAACGTTTGTTTTAATCCACCTCTGTTTCAGTTATGCTGGATCCTGACTAGTGAGAATCATATAGGCCTGTTTTCTCTTGAGCTATAGCGATTGGTACCATATGCATCCTCGTCTACCTGACTTCTACTCAGTTTAGTTTTGTGAGAACTCTCTTATTGAGTTTTTCAAGATTTTTTTTAAAACCGTAATTCCAGGCTTAAGCAGGATAGGAGGTGAAAAGAAGACACCGTCAGCATTTCTGTGATGTGCGTGACTGTGTGAACCTGCCAAACCCTTGAAAGACAGGCTAGACACATCAGTTGAGGCTCATACAGTAGGGTAACAAGAGGAACCCCAGTGCAGACCTGCTATACCTCAAGAGCTTTCTGTTCTGCAAAATGCACATGTGCACGTGCATACACACTCACACCCTGAATAAACATAAGATCAGAGCAGCAATTATTTCCAGTTGCACTCCTAGGACTAATTGAAAAAAAATAAATTAATGGGCCTCTCAAAAAATGCTTGGGAAATGTTGAGGAGTATCACTTTCTTTTCCAAAGTATAAACTTCTTTTTCAGCAGTGTTCTAACAATTAGTCGGAAAAGGCCTAATCCATCAAATCTTCTCAGTGACAATTTTCTCAAAAAAACCCCATTTTGACTTTCAGGTAAGAGTAAAGATTTGGCCACTGATCCAATTGAGTGATTAGGGTCATAACAAAGCAGTGAAATAAGCGTGTGCTCTCCCATCAAGAAAGTACTATTTTAGAGAACACAGACCAATGGCGGTTTGCTTGAGATAACATATGAGCCTCTAATTTCTCCAGGCATCAAAACTAGAAAATAAGGACTGTTACTTTAGATACTTTTGCTATGTTTGCTCCAAATCATCAATAGGAAGTTCACGGGGCTCCTGCAGACCTGTAGTAGACATCCAGTCTGTTACCAGTAATGATATCCAGAGGGGGAATTGTGCCAAAGTGTCTTTCCAGAAAGCAGTTTCTGCACATCACTTGAAGCTGAAGGAAATTTTTCCCTCTCCCCTTTATGAAAGTGTTAGTATTTGTTTAATAACTTTCAATTTCTTTCAACTTCTACTGCTTTGTTTGATTTATTACAAAATTTAACAAAGCATGGTTTTGAAACAATTGAACTGTCATGATTAGAAAAATAGGGTGGCAAAATGAATGAAAATAAAAATTGTATTTTTTGGAACATTAATGTTTAAAGAACAATAAAACTGGCAGCTGTCTCAAAACTATTTCTTAATTGGCCTACATTTACAAAAGCGCTTAGTTTTGGCAGTGGGAAGCATGAAATATGTATAACCTCCCTTTTTTCCCCAAATCTGAATTGGAAAATCTTACATCAAGTGAAAGTACCATCTTCACTGGATGCATGCTGTCTTATATTTAGAGGTATCGAGTTTGCTGAAAATCAGTCATTTTGATTCCATGTGGTATCAAAAAAGCAGGACGTCAGATCTCACTAGCCCCTTCTGAAGACATTGAAGGTCAGTGGTTTCAGAGAAATATTACTTAAAATATAAAAAATGAAAAACCTTTCAGTCTGAAAGTGGCTAGTTCCAGGTTGGTTTTTTTTTTTTTCTTTGTCAAATTAAATGAACACTTAGACTGACAGCTCTGTTGGCTGGACAAACCTCCCAGTATCTTTGGCAGATCCTGGACTTGGCTTTCGTTGTGAAGTGCCTTGTTGTTTCTCTCTCTGCTGCCAGGACACACACAGGCACTGGCCTCTTCTCACTCACCCTCCCTGCATGGCTCTTTCTCCCAAACAGTCCCCCTTCAGCACTCCTACCTTAACGTCGGTCCTCTTTTCTCCCCTGCCTCTGCTGGCAAGAGGCATGTTTGACAGACGGATGCCCTTCCTTTCCCCAGTGAAAACAGAAAGGCACCCTTACTGTTTTGATGCCATAAAGGCCACAGCACAGAGACTTAGGCAGCTGCTGATCCCCGTCCTCATCTACCCCTTCTTTGCCGCGCTGCATGTACTTACATCTAGAGGTATTTGAAATAAGTGTGCTGTGAGAGATCTTTCAGATATTTTTTTTCGTGCCTTTGGCAGGCCTGACCCTACCTGCTCTTTGCATTCAGAGTATGTTTATTATTTGACCAATATTAATAAGCTCTACAGATAGAAACCTGCTAAAAATTCTTGTAGCCATATAGACCTCTCCAAAGAGGTTGATGTTTAGTCCACAAGATCAATGAGGGAACAATTTATTCAGAGTGTTTGCATAACTGTCTCCTGAGAGTCCTCTATTATTCTTTCCCTGATATAGAAGATTAAAGACAAGCATGATCAAGGAATGTAGGGTTTTAAGAGGGTCCCTGTCTCTTTATTGTCTGAATTCTGAGTCTTTTGGTTCATTTTGCTTCCTTTAGATATCAGCTGCACTGTCTGGGGCAGTAGTCTTTCCACCTTTCCACCTGACCCAGCAGCCCTCTTGGCATCAGGGGGTCTGGGTGGACTGGTGGTGTTGGGCAGGCTGCTCTCACTGAGAATTTGGGTTGGGGTTGAGGGCAGAGACCAACCACTCTGTGAGCCTGAGAAGGATTTGGGTGAGCTTCTAAAAAAGACAGAAAGGATTGTAGATTTTATACCTCTTGGGATTTGCCTTGCTAGGTACATCACAATAATGCCTGTTTCCCTCCTGCAAAAGGGGGAGACGCTGGCTGCATTAGAAACTGCATCCAATATGGGAGTGGGACAGAATTTCAAAAAGATCAGGTGAGAAGGCAGTAGAAATGGGGAAAACAAAATGAGCCCCTGAACTTCAGATTTTTGTAAGATTTGTGATATCTCCCAGCCCAAGCTTTAGTGTATCTGAGTGCATGCTTGACTATTGAAATTATGCAGAGATAACAGAAAAATTAAAAAGTTGTCATTTGAAATTTCATATGAACTTACATCTGCAAGTAAATAACTTTGTCATGGGATTGGATGTAAAGCTCTGATTTACATAATTACTTTTCGTTTCTGTGGTCTGTGTTGATTTCGTTGAATTTGGTTGTGAACATTAATTGTACACTTCTAATGAAAAATACACATTTTTCCGGAGTATTAGAGGAAAGAAGGTGGTATGTGATCATTAAATGTCTTACAGGAAAAACTGGCATGTCCAATAGACTGCAAATACCCTAGTTATAAGGTTTCCAGTGAACTGGCTAGAAGCGTAAGTGGGTAAAATAAATAGGACAGTGTAAAGGAATCTAGTTTTTCCCTTCTCTGGCCAATATTCTTGAAGCAGTTTCCATTTCAGAGATGCAATCTCACGTGTAAAACTCTCACTTTAAAGGTACATTACTTGATGGTCTAGACAGACTATATCCTGTGTCTGTAACTAGAATCAAAGACACATTTTTTGCTATTGTGTAGTGGGACACCACAGACATGCAAGTTAATTACATTGAGCACACCATTTATTAAAAAAAAATTGAATGAATTTTGTATGTGAATGCAGTGGCTAATCTGTGACTATGAAAATTAAGTGAAAAAAAAAAGAAAAAAAGAAATAATTTAGGAACTCACCTCTTGCCTGTGTGGTAACACAGAAACATGACTATAATCTGGTGAACCTTTACGTTATTACTAACATCTCAATTCCGTTTCAGTGGAAATATTGGCTCTGACATTGGCTTACACTGTATACATATGTGCATCATTCCTTATCCTCTTTATGTGTCCAGGCAAGCTGTCAGCTTGCTTTGGGGTGCAATGCAGAAATCTTTATCTCTGAAACCAAAAGCGTATGGCAGTTACTACTAGATAAACTACCCTCAAAGGCATTAGCTCATGTGGAGTACTCATACTGACTAACGTCTGCTTGTTTGGGCTTTTACAAATCTTCTTGAAGAAGAAAATATCCAGTCTGCTGTAATTTTATATGACAAAGAAATAAACAAAATGCAATTCTGGAAGTGGGAAATTTATCAATTATATATATGTTTATTTTTTTTAAAAAAATTTGTAAACAGTGTCTCTACATTGTATCCCTGACTACAGTGCAACTTTCAGTGTGCAATGTATTGCCATTCTGGCTGTATTGGCATCAATGTGAACATTATTATTCCTCTATTACTTTTTGGCTTTCATTTTCAAAAAGAGCATTTTGTGCTTTGCTTATTCTTAAACAGTATGCCAGCTCCAAACTCCCCTCCTGTTGAGAAATGAAATGAAATATTGCACTCCCTGGCTTCAATTATCATGTTCTTAATTACTCATTTGGAGAGAAATTTTTGATATGTGAGGGTAGCAATACAATAATCAGAACATTTCAGAACATTATAGGTGAGTTTTATTTGTGTTATTAGAAGCTATGCCCGAGTCCTCCTCTGGCTTTTGTCCTTGTAGAAAGCCTGGCCCTCCTCCAGATACCATTTTTGCTCAAGAGACTGGAAAGAGACTCACAAAAAACTTGTTCTGAGTTTGGAAAGTGAGCAGAAAAGGAGTGTTCATTGATTTCAGTTGCCTGCATTGTCAAGTTAACATAATTTCAAAAGGGTAACGCAGTATGGGAAATGGAGATTAAGAGAATATAGGCCAAAAATGTCTATGTTTGGTGGCTAAATAAAGCAGCAGGCAGTAATAAATTTATTAATTCTACTAAATGCTAAGGATACATTCTATTACATACATAACTCACTGAGGGATTAGCAAATAGTTGGGCTGAAGAAGCTACCAAAGGAAGATTTCTTATCCATGAAAAAAGTCACAATTCCCTACCAGAAAGTAACTGATGTAATGCAGGAAATTTGAGTGTGAATGCACTATCACATGTATGCTTATTAGACACTATTTAAATAATTGTGTCTAATGGAATTACTTATCCCTGTTAAAATACATATAAAAGTACTAATGTCCTAGTATTTTTAAGAACATTAAAAGAATGAGTGGAAATCATTGCTTCAGTTTTTAAATGTCGCTGTAGTGCAACATGGTGATTGTAGTACAGAGTTACTCTTTGGATGACCAGTTGGGACCAACCATGGCATGTCTGAATCTAAATATTTTTACTTGAAACAGAAGTATGTCCAGTTTTTGACTGAATTCCTTGGGCTTGGATTTGCAAGTGGTATATAACCAATCATTCCTCAGAAAATCAAAAATCACTTCCCAGTTAATACATACTGATATTTGCAGAAGTGGGTAACATGAATGATTCATCTGGGGATCTGTGCAGAGGCAGCCAAAGTGCTACTGAAAACCCCTCTCCACTTCCATTGCTGTGGCTTAAAAAGTAACTCCAAGCCTTTATCTGTGCTAAAAGTAATTTTCACCGTGTTGTGCATAAAACTACTGTACACTTCTTACTTGCAAGTATTAATAACTTCTTGAGAAATGATGACTGCTGCTTTAATGAAACAATGAATAGTGTTAAAGATCAGAGAGCCAGATGCATGGCATTTTTCCCCCTTGAAATAGTAAGCTGTTCAGGAGAGTTGTTACTTGCAATTAACTTTGTGAAATGCTCTTTTTGCTTCCAAACACCATGTATTTGAAAAAAACAGTCCCTGTTCTCCTCTTTATTTACTTTTTTTTTGATATGTCTTTTCCCCGACCAACTAAAAGTTAGTACTTTAAGAAAAACACTGCACGACTCTCATTCCGCCTGGAATTTCAGGAAGCTTCCAAGATGCCTGATAGGTAGGAGATGGCATTTTTTCTAGTTACAAGTAGCCTTAGAACTGGTTTTCTGTGACACTGGAGTTTCTTTATCTTACCTTCTGTCTGAAAGGGACTGTTTAAAATTTTGAAATAATTCCTGGAAGAAAAAAAATTTCATCACTGAACTCAAGAGAGCAACTTGAGCTAAATCCATGCTTGGTCCCCAGCAGAAAGACGGGGGAGGAAGAGTCCCACAGCGACAGCAACAAGGCAAAGTTTTAGTGGGCTATTTTCCAGCTGCTTCCAGCTTCCTGGGGATGCAATGGATAAACAAGGTACAAGTATAAACCAGTACTGTTTTGAGACTACTTTAATTTACACTTGATATCAGGGTGGCTTCTGGCTTGAAAGCTTCAGCTCATTAACACAGCAGGATTGAGAAACAGATTTTCTCCTCCCATTAGGATTTCAGAGCAGCAACGCAAGCTGAGTATTTCCTTTGGAGGGGGTCAGTCCAAACCCGCAGACTGAGAATGGGAAGAAGTTCTCATTTGTTCTGGAAAGAAAAAAACATTTGTCAAGAAAACATAGGCCAATGTAGACTATAATGGTTCCAGATAGTCTTAACTTTATGATGCCTTGACCACTTCCACATTTTTACTTTTCTCCAAGATAACAGATTGACAGAATTCCCAGTTCTTATTTTTTGCTGTTTTTTTTTCTTTTTCTGACGTGAGTGCTCATTATCCCTTTCCCAGAATACAGCTGTTGATTTCTCTTTCACCACAGTATTTTCAATTATCTTTTAATTCAGTCCAATGCTGACTATTGGCAATATGAATAATCTTTTTGCTGTTCCAGAAATCATAAACTCCAGAAAAACACAGTCTTGAGACTGTTCAGGAAAATAACATCCAATCTGCAAATACGGCATTTGGCCCGTATTGTGGGGCTGGACACTGGGCATCCTGCTGGAGACTTGTGTTAGCCATTGTATCTCAGTGATCTCCAGACAGCTATGAAGCTGATGCCTGAAGCAGTTTGCTTTGTGTGTTTCCAGTTACTTCTTCAAACTGGGGTTAAGGAAGGAGAGGAGCAAGGGAGCAGAGGGAGAGCCAAAGTTCTCAACACCCATCCTCGGCGCTCCCACATTCTATACCCTACTTATTGTGCACTGGTAAATGATGCAAAAAAAACCCTTCAGAAGGGTTGAGCATCTGTTCTAGCAGCCTCTCTTTCCACCTCACTCTTTTCCCCTGAACTCCACCCACACCATACATGAGGGTGCTTAACGATCAGGTCTGGGGCATGCATGTGGTTTTTTGTCCCACAGAACACGAGTGGATTTCCATAAAAAATGTCTGCAAGACCAGACTAACTGAAAACTTTTCATTAAAGATATTTTTAGGTGTTTTGTACCTTTTAATTTGGTTTTATTTTTCCTGTTCAGTTTATTTTGATTTTATCACATTAAAACCTGTGTTGCTAATAACACTAGTTATTTTTCCAAACAGATATTAAAAGAGAGAGAGAGTTTAGGCAGAGCTTTCTTACAAAGAGGGAACTGACAGAGTTTTTGAAAGTCAAATCAATGACCATCTTTCCTCAGAACTCGCTACCCCTTTCTCTCTCAGGCTCTGTTGGCCTCCTTGAGGATGATAGTCCAAGAAAAGCACCAATATTTCTGCTACCTGGCCCTTACCCAAGCCCTAAAATGGAATAAACTTGAATTGGCAATGCTGGTATTCCTTTCCTCTTTACAAATATTTTTGAAATTTTGCGTAGTTTGCTATCAAATGTAGACTACTAAAATACTTTGTGAAGCAGAATTAACATTTTCATCCAGCTCCTATAAATAATTTATATCAGTGCTTTTTCATGTCTGTTCAGTGGCCAATCTTTCATTGGAATGTTGTTTAATATGGGAAGTAAGTGTTTCCATCTTCCTTGTCTCCAATTAATTGCGTTTCTGTAGCTGCTATTTGTTTTCGTAACCGTAGTGATGAAATCTATTTATTGGATGCAGTCATAATAATTCTAAACATGTATTTACATTTATTTCATGTCCACAAACCTGAACACTATACTAACACAATCGTAATGTAAGTTTGAGGAATATATCCTTGAAATACTCTCATATCTGTTTCCATCAAATGTTTTTAAGTTTGGGACACTTCAAGAAGTTATGGTTTTCTCTCTAGCATTTCTGCAGTAAATTTCGTGCAATACTAAAAGGCGATCTAAGATCTCCCTGAATTTTTTTGATATCTAGCTTCAGATAGCTTATAGAGACCAGTACAGTCCCTGCAAGATGTGGTTGGTATGGGGGTGGTTACTAAAATTCCTGCAGACCCACCTAGAGCATGTCTTGCTTCCTGCTTTTGCTTCACTTTTTGTGGCATCCAAAAAGCCGTGGTCAGACCCATTCCAGCTCAGATATGGAGGTCCCCCAAGGCACCGGGCACAGCACCTGGCAGCTCTTTGACCTTGCCATGACCCAAAGATTGGTTGGTATTTGAAGGACTGTAGGCAGCTGATTGAAACGTAATATAGTAGAAAGCACCTACATCAAAAAGCTTCCCAATATCTGTCTGGCAGTGTTAATATTAATGTCCTCTAACCTTTCATTAGATTTTAAACAAAATAATGGAGAAGTAGCTATTATTGCTCAAGTGCCTAGAAGCCCTAATCCCTAATTATTAGGTTCTGCTAGTGCTGTATAAATACAGGGAGAGAAAACTCCAAACAAAAAACTCTGTGTCCCACGAAAGTTTTTGAATCAGTTACACAAATTGTGACAGACAAATACAGTGAGACAAAGGTGTAGAAGGAGGCTAATGGTCAGCAGTGCTCTTGGTGCAGTGACAACCAAGATAGGATCAAATTTTTGTAGGCAGTGGATTCTGCATGAACTCCTGAGGCATACTTAGGCAACTTTATCAAAATTTGGAGAAAATGCTTCCCAATCACAAGGGGCAATGCGGGAAGAGGCACAGAGTGTTTGTTGAATATGTAACACACTAAGCATGGACTCTGGAAGCAACTTTGACAGACTTATCCTTTAATGGGTACGGAGTATTGGAGCATTGGAAAGCATTCTGACAGTAAGCATTATTTTTTTGTACAGGCAAATATTACCTGAGTATTTCTTTTCCCCGTCTCAAATTTGAAGGATTTCTCCCATCATGCCCAAAGCAGATGCCTTAAAATTATTGATTAAAATGAACTTTGTTTCATTTCCTTAGATTCACAAACACCCCTCTCCCTTGGTAGTTATTCACAGGATCTCAGAGGAATCCTGCTTAAATATTGTAAAAAGTACATTTATTAATATACAGATCAAAATAGAATATAATGACCATTGCAAAAAGCACTTTACAATGGAATTTGGTAACCCCCAATTTTGGGTTGCTTAAGTGGAGTGACCCCCATTTTTGGGTTACTTAAGTGGAGGGGAAAGAATAGTTTTGCCCCTACAACATTGCTAATTATCCAGTTGAGTATAGGAGATGGTAGTTGGTCTAACAGATTGATATTCTGCATAGATGAGGAAATGAAGCAAGGTTTATTGTAATTAGGAAAACAGCTCAGCTTGCATAAAAGGAAACAGAATGATTTCCAGGGGAAAATTTCAACTCTGTCTGAATCCTCTAGAGAAATATCAATTAAAACCATGAATACACTCCACCCAGATGAGAGGTTCTTTGATAGTTTCTTTCATGAGTCAATCTGGGGAGGAAGGTATATATGAAAACTGAATGTTCGATATCTGCATTTTCAAGATGGAAAACGAAGTGGACAGGAGACATTTCCAATATAATTCAGTGTAAGCTGATTAAGCCTGTTTTTCTCTTCCTATTTTCACTTGGCTATTATAAATTATTATAAATGTATGTAGATATTCTTTGTGCGGAAGTGGGGTTTGTTTGTATTTTATCTTGATATAGACTGAATTAAGTGTGATTTGAGGTGACTGAATCTCCAGCTACTTTGTTACTATTAGGCATTCCTAATTTACAGGTCTGAGTAATCTGTAGATTTATGGGATCTTGGGGCACTTTCAGAGGTGCTTTACATTCTGCAGCACATTCTCTAAAGTATGCACAGGGAGGTTGCATGTTACCTGTGTGGAGAACTGGCATCAAAGTTATAGAGAGATGTGTCCTGTAGGGAAATGCGGTAACCAAGAAGGCTCTTTGGTATGCAGCTAGTTCTTGAAGTCTATGCATAAATTCTAACAGTCTTGGGGAAACAAGTAACAAACATACAAAGAGATAATATACAGTTTCTGCTTGAGAGCTTCCAGGGTGAGTTTTAGGCAATCTGAATTGCCCACAAAGAAAAGGTTTCTGATAATTGGCGCATTTGTAATTGCAGGATCGGCATTAGCAAAGTTAATAGTGTTCTAGCTAAACTGTGAGAAGGCTAAAGAAGTTTCCACTGCTTAACAAATGTGAAGAGAAGCTGTATGAACAGCTGTATTAACTGTTATGAATTGGGAAAAACTGTATCCATACCAATATTAGAAAAGGAAGCAATTGTCAGTTCATTTTCTTTTCTAGTGCATAGCTGTTCTCCATAGCACAAATTATCTTGAAAAAGCACCTAAGAATAAATTTCAAGCAACAAGGTAGTCAGAATTTCTTCAGTAATTGCAGTCTCTTAGTTTCCCAACTAAGATGTGTTTTAAATAGTTTCTTTGCCTTATTTGCTGTGCACGTTGTTATCTACAGCACTGATGTACTTATCCTTTTCCATACTGTGCTGTGCTTCTCTCCCCAGGCACTTAATGCTCTGTCGTCTTTCCCCAGCAAAGACAACAGCAAAATGCAGTAGCACAATGCTGCAGAAAACTAGGTGCTTCAGGATTCCTAGTTCTGTCCTGTTGGGATCCTGATCTTTCAGAGACGGTATCCTAACAATTATTTCCCTTCCCCTGCATCTTCCCTGGCTATGGATTACTGCAGCCACTATACAGACAGCTTTTATTCTAATGTCAGTTATTCCTCTGACGTGTGTGTGTCAGGGCAGTCGTGATAACAGGGATTGCACACAGTTTAATAATCCTCAACTGGTCCGGTCTTTGGAGGTGGTCTCTTACATGCCATGTTTAGCAGAGGTTACCTGAAAGAGTACGGACCTTCTGATCCTTTGATCAGATTCAATCACTGAAGCAGATGCAAATGTGCTTTTTAGTAGTGTACTGCACACAACCTCAGGGTCTATTTTAGTAGCGCCAGTGTCACAGGGTTCACGAGCCCCACCTGGGAAGAAGCAGCTGACATCAACGACATCATGGGAAAGGAAAAAGCAGTAAGAAAAAAGGGCAGCTGCCCCTAAACAAACACCATCCAAGCCCGCAGACGTGGGACATCAGTGGATGGTGGAGGAATAGCTGGAAGATGAACACAGGCCTGGGAAACTGGTAAGGACTGCTGCCTATCAACTCCTGGAGCAACACAGGGGTAGAGACTGTGCAACCTCAAGGTGTGCCCGGTTGGAGAAGGCTTGCCAGATGGTGCTTCTCCCACGTGAGGTGATCTGCTTATGATCCGTAAGTCCATGTCCTAACTCCAGCATACACGTGTAGCCTTACTGTTAGAGAGTAACTGCATTTTATGACTTTCTTAGGGAAACAGTTTATGGTCTTTGCTGTATGAGGAACTTAGTGAGTTGGCCCTGTTTCTTTTTCTTTGGGAGTACCAGGAGTCTAAATGCACAGTCCTTCCTCCCAGACTGCCATTGTGAGACAATGGCCACATGTGGTCGCAAAGAGCTGAATTTGGAAATTGTGTGAATATGACCTGCCTTTTCTGTTGGTGTTCACGCAGCTTCGCAAGTGTGAGAAATGCTCCTTATCCAACAACAACAGCTTAGGCAATGATGGATACGAAGCACATTTTATGTAGACATTCTTGCAAGAACGGGTGCCCTAGCAGGTAGGCACACCGGAGTTCCCGAAATAACTTCTTTTTATTTCCTATCGCCGGCCAAAATTTCCCTCCCCTGTTTCCCCACTGGCTAGGTACTCCAGGGTTTACAACCTATCCGATTCACCTAAAACTACTTCCGTTTGTCCTGCCTCTGTTTACTTCTCCCTATCACCCGCCTAACCCCTTACTTCACCTGTTCATTGCTTCCCTTTTTTGGTATTATTGCCCATGGTAGCTGATCTCAGTTAAACATTCATCCTCCCGTTAGACTACTGATCCGGCATAGACTGGTTTCTCCTTTGTCTAAGGGATGAGTATTCTTGCATGTTTCTTGATCAGCCTTTGTGTTGTTAATCATTCTCTAGCTACATTATTTCAGACTGGCCAAGTTGTTCCTCTGCAAAAACAATACTTAGATTTTTCTTACACAAAGGTGTCACAAGGATGGTTTCTAAGACAAAAAACTGCAGCATATAAAAATGAGGGTTAAGATACATGGCTGCAAAGTAAGTTTCTTTCCTATTCAAGATTGTATTCAAGGGAATTTTCCTACTGGATATTCCCACCTTTCCAATGTACTTTGCTAACTCTTCCTGATCACAGTATGATGCATTCTTGAATACATCTCACTGTATCACTAAAAACATTGAAATGAACATTTTTAAATGGAGTTAAACTCATCTTTCCATCCATGGATTTTACTGCGAGTACTTTCATTGCTGTATGTGAAAGTATTAGGACAGAATTTAACAGTTTTCAGAATTTAGCAGTTTTCAGTTTAACAGAATTCAGGGGGGTTTTGACTTCTTGTTCTGAATAACACATTTCTTTTAATGGAGGTTGTATTCTAATCATGTTTCCAAATTCCTATAGTTCTTAAAATATATAATCTTTGGGATTTTATTGTGCTGTGGTAAGGAGAACCTGGAAATGGCAAAAGCTCTTCTCCACTTTCTTCGTGTGCATTTTTGCCTGCCACTTCTCTGCTTCATGCATTCAGCTGCTAGAATCTTTCTATAAAATGAAGGGAAGAGACTAATGCCATGAATGAGTTTTGAAGCTATCAGGAAATAATAAAACTCATCACAAAAAATAAAAATCAAGGCAATTTGTTTTAGGTATTTCCAGGTGTCAGCTTTCACAATTTGAAACCTTTTACCTTACCAGAGGACAATAAAGCTGTACATGTCCACACAAAAATATATAGGTTTGTTTTTTTTTCTTTCACATACTTTTCTAAAACAAGTTATGGGTGGATCATGTGGGAATCAAAATAATGAAGACATACACTTTCCACGTAGACATTTTGTATGTAGGACTGCCATAGGTTTTTATTGAAGCAAGGCAGAATTTGGAGCATTTACTAACTGTAATTTAAAAGGTCTTATGAGAGAATTTAAACATATTTTTTGAATGATGCATGCAGTGCAGTTCCTTTCTCTTTATGTCCAACAAATAAAGCTATTTGGATAGCATTTGCTTCTCTTGCGGCCTTGAAGTCAATCAAGTCTTCTTTGCAAGAGCCTATGAATATAAACCTCACAGCAAGAATGTGACTTAGCTCAGTAGATGGTGGCTGAGAAAGAAGATGGAAACCTTATGCAAAATCCCATTTTAGCTTGAATTTCTTTTTTGTGAGATGTTGGAATTGTGCTTCGGTAATACTTTGAAAGAAGATATCACAAATAAACTTTTCTTTTTGCTAACCTGTTCTTTATTAGTGGCAGTTAAGGCATAGGATGAACTAAGTTTTCCTAAAAGAGAATGATTTTAAATTAAAAAAAAATCATGAAACTATTGGCAAAATAAATTAACTATATTAGAAATTAAGATAGTCTGAATAGAAATAATGTGGTTAATAGTCATGAAAGAATTAGTGAGGAATTATGGCTAAATTTATTGGTATGATTTTTCTGTATTTTGCTTTTTCAGGAGATTGTAATCTGAAGGGATTTTTTTTTTCTTCCCTCTTTTATTTTTACATCTTGTTTTCAATTTTTTTTTTTTTTAAAGATGATGTACTGTATGGATGTTAAAAGATAAGAATTATGGATGGTTAAAGGGATAAAAAATGGACTGGAAAATCATAACAGGTTATTAAACTTCTTTATCATTAATACATGCAACACTTGAAGATTTATATATACTGTTGTTTTGAAATGTAGAATTATAACCACTCTGATTAGATGATTACTGAATTCTGTCTCAGAGTAACTTCTGTAGATGAACAGCTGAAGAGCAGTGTTGGTTGTTTGAGCTAGGCTACCTTTAATCAGAGCAGTGATTGAAGCTAACTGTATATATAGTGATATAATAGTGCATTATCTTTTAAATTCGTACTTCATTGCATAGAGTTGCATCATTTCACTGCACAGAGTTTCAAGGATGCATGTAGATTTCTATTATTTGTGGGCTGCCACCAATCGAGGATAAGCAAAGCAGATCGGAAAGCATTTTACTGAGCCCATTTGTAGTTTAAAGAAAGATCACAAATGAAATGTCGCCTTCGCAGCAACCACTAGAACAAAAATTTCCATGACCGCAAAGAAAGAAGTAAAAGATATACAGAGATTGAATTCTTCATATTGTTCCATTCCTGCTCTGAAATCATTAAAGGGCTTTAAATAGTAAGAAGCCTAGGTAGCAAAGAATTGCAGAGATATCCAGTGTCAGTCTAACAGGATCTGATCAGCCCTGGCAGGCACTCAGTGCTCCCTGGTGGAATCTGGAAAAACCAGCCTGTGAAGACTGAGAGTAACAATCATCATTCCCCTTTATCAAAATCTAGCTCTTTCATCATCCTCTCCTCGCTTCATACTTACAGTTTCGGATATGCAGCTAAAACCCACACCTAACATGGCTTTGGATTCACAGTGGCATGAAAGAATGCATATTTGGGGGAACAAGTCAATCAGTCTATAGGAAGTTTTGACTGTAGCTATGCTGGGGTAAGAAGGTAGGAGAAGAGGAATGTCCATAAAAATCCCTTGGGAAAAATGTCTGATGGAAAAAACAAAGCTGCTCTGTCCTCAGGTGTTTAGCTGTGCAACTTGAGTTGGTCTTTGCATGCCAAAAAAAGAAAAGTGTTCTATTCATTCCATGCACTCTACTGAAAAGTTAAACCAAATACATTATTCTAGCTTACAAATGACTGACTTTATTTTGGCATGTGTTTAATCATTTAGGAAAGTGTCCTATTTGAGAAAAAGTGTAAGTACCTACTTAAAACAAAGTAGATATTTAAGGACCTCCTTGAATAAGGGCCAGAGTGCTTGAAATTAGGAGGAGGTGCACATCTTTTTAGTGTAAAAACAAAACAGCAACAAAACCAAAAACAAGCCCGAACTAAAAATTGAAGCACAGCTTCCTTCATTAATACTAAGTGGCAATGAGCTCTACAACCATGCAAACTTTGAAAGAGCAACTGTTTCCCATGAGAAATTCAAAGAGCCTTTCTGAAGTTTATAAATGTTTACATTTAAAAAGACAGTAAACCAATATCCCCTTACTCTGTGCAATCATGTTTACAATCGATGTGAAAGCATGTGAGGCCTACCTGTAAGCAAGTGTTGCTCTGACCGGCGTTCTGGAAACTTTTCAAAACATAGCTCCTGGAGAGGATGAAGTACTGAATCACATACTTACATAGTGTCCTTTATTTGCCAGTACCTAGAAGGATGAAATTGTGGAAATATCTGTCTGCCAGGGATCTTTCTTATTTTGCTCCTGTATTTGTGTTTTGGAAAGATGATTGTCTCTGCTGAACCTGCTACTGAGAGAGACAAGAAAGTGAGATATCAGGTTAGGTAGGAAACTGGAGTTTTAGTTCTGGATTTAGAATACAGACTCTGTAAGGGAACTGTATATATGTGAGGATTTTAAAGTGGCATATGAGAGACATGCACTGTCAAAAACAGCTGTAATATTCTACAGAGTTCATATTTGATGTCCTTAGTGGAAAAGCTCAAATTATCTAGTCTCAATAGACATATGGATTGGTTTTCTCTTTCTAGAAAACAAGCTAAGTTAACAGCTGTGTTTATTGAGAAGAAAAAGCACCTAAGTGCAACAATGAATTCTGGAAAGGCATGACAAAAATGTCAGCATCTACATAATTAAAATGCTTCCTGTATAGACTGAGTATACCAGAAACTGTACAGACTGATGAGAAGAACTCTGATTCACTAGTATTTATTTTAGTCATGTGAAAACTCCCACTGAGAAAAGGGGAATTTTGTTGGAGGTGTATGAACAGGGTACCTATAATCTCAGAACAGAGTAAAACTCTGGGAAGCAGTAGAAAAATATTTCAAACAATTGTCCATCATTAGTAAGAGAAGTGAAAGCGGTTGAGTTCTTTTTAGATATAAAACATCAAAAGCAAGAAGGAGGTTCTTTAAACACAGTTATTAAAGGAAAATAATAAATATTCATCACTGTAGCCAAGACTGATCATCAGTGAATTATTCAACTTCTCCAGACTACACCCTATTTTTCTATAGATAAAAGCATATTTTGCCTACACTTGCAAGTTGAGAATTGAACATCAGGATCCTGATGAAGAAAGGAATAAGAATGTATATGTACTAAATTAAGACTCTCTTTGTGATTCTCCCTTTGAGCTTCAGTGATCTAATCAAGACTGTTGGTTCCACAAGTAGACAAAGAAGAGCAATAACCTTATCAGAAACAGGAACTGCTGCCAACAGAATTATTTTCATGGTGAGAAGAATTATGTTTGTTCCAGCGTAGAGATTTTGGTAGACTACAGTAAAATGTCATCTACGGTATGACTCATCTGGAGTGCTGTGTTCAGTTCTGGGCTCCCCAGGACAATAAAGACATGGACTTAATGGATTGAGCCTAACAAAGAGCCACAAAGATGATTAAGAGAGTTGATCATCTTTCTTAAGAGGAGAAGCTGTGAGAGCTGTGAGTGTTCCACCTGGGGCAGAGAAGGCGCAGGGGGATATTATGCATGTGTATAAACACTGAGTGGTGGGGAATGAAGATGAGGGAGTCAGACTTCTCAGGAGTGCCAGGGACAGGACAAGAGGCAATGGACACAAATTAAAACACGTTAAATTCCCTCTGGACACAAACACCAGTTTACTATGACAGTGGACAAATACTGGAAGAGGTTGCCCAGAAAGATAGTGGAGTCTGCATTCATGGAGATATTCAAAACCAACCTGGACGCATCCCAAGGCAACCTGTTCTGTCTGACCCTGCTTGAGCAGGGTGGTGGGACGAGATGACCTCCAGAGACGCCTTTCAACCTCAACCCTTCTGCGATTCTGTGAAAGAAAGGAAAAAGGCCTTCAAAAAAAGCTAATATATTTACTAATACTAATTCAATATCAATTCAAAAGATAAAGGATAATAGGCATAAAACAGAACTGAAGTCTCTACATGAAATCTAGGTCAAGATTTTTAATAGCATGTTTCGGAATTAGTGCCTTTATGTTTCAGAAAGGCTGTGTAATTTAGACTTCAAGAAGAGTTGCTGTGCATCCAAGAACATGTAATATGATTACCTATTAATATGAATGAAAAGCTATGAGTGAAATAGTAAAATTTTGATTTTGTACTCTCTACATCTGTACATTTGAAGACACTACGAATCAGTTAATAAATTCTTTGAGTATTCAAATGTCCAATTCAATCACACTTCAATCTTCAAATTTGGTCTTTTGTTTTTATGGTTATATTGATTTGTCCATTGAGGGCAATCAGTGAGGAGATCAGTTTAACCATAAAAATAGCAGACTGGAAATAATAAATATCTACAGTTGAGACTTTGAACTTTTATGGAAGTTAGAAAGAAAAGGAAATAAAGTAGAGTTAGTATTTCATCAGAATTCATGTATACTAAAGGTATAAACTGACAAGTGTATTATATCCATAAATTTAGTATACAAAGGTCAAACTTTATATGGATGACATGGGGAAAATCCTTAAGATAGCGATATTAACACAGTGTTTTCTTTAAAAAAACAGTTGCTGCTATCTGCTCCCAAGTCTGTGTCTGGTCCACAGGAAGTCTATTCAACGATACAACCAATACCAAAAGGTGCCACCTCTGCATTTTCCATCTCTTCATGGCTTGCAGCCAGAAGTAATAAGTCATAACTATAGCAGAAACCAAAATAATAGTCCAAACAGTTGGATATAATAGCAGTGATGGAACCATAAGGGCATTTAAAATCAAACATAAGTGGGAGGGGACCAAACCAGAGCATTGCAATTCTGTAGCCCAGCAGACTAGCTCTTGACTGTAAATAGGGGAGACACAAGTCTTAACTATGGCAATAAAAAGATTATGGGCTTATGAATGTGGTTCCTGCATCCATCTGGTTTGAGATAGAATTTTTGGCTGTAAGAGATGCATTGTACTTTCCAGTTTTCACCTTATAAATCTGTTTGTCCATAGAGTTCTTGGAAGAGGTTCCTGGGTTCATCTAATATTATATAAGTGACCATTTTATATAAGCCCTTAGTTTTTAAATTCAAGTAAGAAGAACAACAAATGTTCTGTCCATGTTTACATCTATCTAACTGCAATAGTTTAAGTAAATATTGCTTAGTATGAATAACATTATATTAGGAAGACAGCAGGAATAAAGAAAAATGCAATTAAGAAAGAGCCATTAAAAGGAACTGGTTAAGACCTCCAGAATTGGTATCATAAAAGTAGCCAATACTATTTTAAATATTAATTTAGAGAAGCCTTTCATCCCAACAAAGCTATCCCCCGAAACAGCAGAATCAATAACTCACCAGGAGACTCACAGGCTGTCACAATTGTGAAACGAGGGACTAGAGCACCAGAAGTGCTAGAGAAACTCAGCTTTGAATGATATGGAGTAGAATTCCGCAACTGTCTCATACCGATATGACTAAATTTTGAAACCTGGATAATAAAGGCTTAGATACTGAAATACAATGTAATCTGATAGAAAATAAGATAGATCATCTGATAAGAATGCTAGAGGATTAATCAAGTAATAAACTATAAAATGTAACTGTACCTGTGAAACTCTTACCTTATAAAGCAGTTATCATTATCAAGGTGTGACAGCCCTCATGTTATTCACTGTTAACTTAAATAGAGTCAGCATCCTCTGAAATCCGCAGGAATTTTATTCTCAATTTAAATACATATTTTACTTCTGTGTTAGGGAGGAGGGAGAGATGGACTCTCAGAACACATAACTTCTGAGACTGGAAAGTGTAGCACTAGTAAAACCTGGAGGGGAAATTGAGAGGGGAAATTAAGAAAAATATCTTCTTCTCCCTTCTTCTCTAGCCTATCTTTCTATAAAACTGCTTTGTCTCGTTCATAAAACTTTATACTGTGCTATATATTTGAGCAGGACTTTTTGCATAGTTTTAGGAAACAAATGACTTCTGTGTTTGAGTCTATGCATTATATCTCCTTGTGGTTAATGTTAGTCTTGTCATGCATTTGCATGCATAACTGTGTCTGTTGAACTGTCTGGCACTGATTCCTTTTGATCACACGACATGTTAAGTGTCCTCGTTGGTCCTTCACTTTGAGTTTACATTTTTCAGTCTTTTGGAAAGGCTTAAAATTTCTTTAAGTTGTCTTTGCTATTCAGAATTAAACCCCACATGCCTGGTAAGTTTGGTGGATCTGTCTATTAGCTAATCAAAGATCAACATGTCTGCTACATATCTGTTGTTATACACAGTTTTCAACAAGTATGCTCTGTCACTTCTGCTGAGATACTGAATTATAACCTGAAATTATTAAGATTCAAAGTTAAAAACTATCAGGGAAGATAGATGGCCATAGGATCAAAATATTTCATCAGGATGTAGCAATATTGATGGGTAGGCATTGTCCTAGCACTTCTCTTCAGCAGTTTCAATAGCAATTTACCGTGAAATAGTAGTATATACTTGGACTTGCCTAGACATTTTCCCTGTTATATACGGAATTAGGATTGTAAACACTGAATCCTGAGATGTATTGGCTCTATATATTCTTGTACAAAGGATAGCTTTCCTAATATTCCTAACTTGCTGAAGAAGCAACCAAACTTAAAATACAGTATCTTATGTGATCCCAAAGCTGAGGTAAGCTTGGCTTGCTGTTCTGCAAGTCCATTCCTAGGAGTAGGTATTGCATAAGGGTGTGCTTTTGTACAGCTCCCTAACTAAATGCAATTGACAGCAAAATTATATTACCCGAATAATTCTTCCTCTTGATGCCAATACAGATTTCTTTAGAGAGACAGATCCAGATCTGCAGTGTTCAGTTAAAGAAAAAAAACTCTCATGCTCTGTGTATTCTCTCTAACTCACTATAAATGGTCACTGTCTGAAAGTTTGGGAATGCTGAATAGTCTGTTGCATGTTTTTATAGGCATCCATCATTAACCTTTGTCTTTTGTAGAGCTGAGATAATCTGATGCTAAACCTGCATTTTTCTTTTCCATTATATAAAAGTAGGACATCTGGTATGTGCTGGGACAATATTTCAAACATCATCTCCTGCTGAGCTGTGCACAGTAATTAATTACATGTCAACAGATGAACAGAGTATTTCATCAATTATTATTATTATTTGCCTTAGCTGTACTAAAACAAATATCTTTACTGCCATTCCATGGAGGCTGGTCTAAATAGCCTGTGTTCTGATTCCCATTATACATTAGTAAAATAAAAACAAAAAAGGATTTTTCAAAAGCACACCTCTTGATATTTGTTACTAGAATTGTCTCATTTCATTCATTTATAGTGACCTCAGAGTATGTGCATATTATAAACTTCTGCACAGCATATGGGCTGTTCCACTGAAGGGAAGGAAGGATGGCCCATTGACAGCAATGCCAATAAAGGACTCAGGAGATCTGTGTTCAATAACCTTCTCCTTCGGTTTCCTTCCTGTATAGTCTTGGCAAGTCTGTTAGATTTACAAGCCTATTTCAGTGTTGAAATGCTTTCTGATAATCTGGCTTTTAGATTATCAATTTCCCATCTGTTATATGAAGATAATAATACTGGATTTACAATCATGGTATATTTGAACTGAACATGAAATTGCAGAAGGGAATAAAGTTCTTAGGTGGCTACTCAGACCTCAGCTTCATGTACTTTATTCCATATACTGTCTTTTCTGAAATGGAAAAAGCTAATCTCTTTGAGCCTTCAAAACGGGGTGGCTGCACATGCCCTGCCTAAGCCATGCCCAGGAGTCACTTGAGAGAGTGCTAGCTGCCAAAGGCCGAAAGCCAGAGACTGCTCTTGCAGTTTAAGTACACGATCGCATTACCAGTGCCTAGGAGTATGCCCTGGCATGGTTTAATTTCCTAGCATAGGTGTATCCTTTCCCCACTGTGGGCTTTTGTATGAATAGAGGATGTCGGATGTAGGTACAGCGTAATGAGGGCTCTCAGGCTTGAAAGGATGTTCCTTTTCCTGACACAGAACAAAAGTTCCTTGGGAAAATCTGCATGACCTTCACCAATTTTTAGAAGCTCAGCTTCTATTCAGAGGTGTCAATTCCATCACGTCCCAATGAGCTGTATCACTGCACATCTCAAATACAAAACCAGGGGTCAAGGGCTGTTCAACCATTTTCTTAGAAGCTGATCAAAAATCTTTAGTATTTTCACCTATTTCCCCTTCCCTAGTTTGTTTGAACCCCAGCCCTCCTATTCCTTTCCAGGATTGTGCATAAAGGACATCATGGCAATGCTCAGGACAAGGTGACTCTTCACCTAGAGGTCACTGTTTACTCAGTTTTTCCTTGAAGCGTGTGAATGGAGCTCATCAATAAGAAAGTCAGCAGATTTCCGTGTGAACCGGATTCAGATGGACTTGCACAGCTGTAACCGCTATTGTGGATATTTCCATACTTAGCTCCACAGTGTAATTGCCTACAAAGTCTTTTAGGAAAAAAGATGCTCAGCCAAGAGCTTTTAAGAAGTGCCAGTTCTATTTTTACAATTTGTGTCACTATCCTGTGTTTGAAAACCACATCTTTATTTTATGTGACTTACAAGACAACTTGGAGGTGACTGCACTGTTAAGTGCAGTGTGCAGTGTTTCATCGAGGAGTACAAACACAATTAGGACAGGTGGAGAAGAAAGGTAGAGCCTATTCTTTCCCGTAGCACCTGTTTGTGAGCTTAACCTCTATGAAAGCTGATCTGTGCCAGACTGAGGGATAATCTGCTTTGTTTTCTTGGAGGAGATTGTTCTTTATTGTCGAGATATCCAGCTGAGGTACTAAGTTACTGCATAAGCCATTCAGAAATGGGCTATCTTACTTTCCCAGCTGAAGTACTGACTCTTGTATAAGTCACCTGCAGATCCAACACAGTTGTTTCCTTCTCTCTCACAGGTACAGGAATCGCTGGAGGCATGGTGGTAGGAGAATCACAAAGCTGGCAACAATTTAGAAATGTTTTAATAAGGGAATTATTCATCAGCACAATGATTCATGCTCACCAGTTTTCCAGAGGAGATGGTCACAGCATTTTTTTCCACTGGGAGGAGGAGGGAGGCAAGGGGCAGACAGGCAAAGCTGATTCCCAAGGCTTGGCTCCACACTCAAGAGAAATGGATGTGAATTTTCTCATCTTTCCTACAATATTTTCTCAGCTCCTGGATGTGTGGGAGGAAAAGGAAGTTATTCAGAATCAATTATGACTTTCCACTACGTTGCTGCATTTTATGTTACTGTTTGTCTTATGTCTACAGCCCATTGTCTCTTGTATGAACTGATTCCTACCTCCCTGATCTGTTATCTCTCAATCACAATGCTGTGAAACCGGTTTCAAGGCAACTGAAATTACCTCTAAAGAGACTATTTGGGTTTGCTTTTCAGACCCGGTTAAAAATCCCTTTAAATGCATTGAAAGATTTCTGAAGATTAAAGCGGACTTTGGTTTGGTTTGGGAAATCTTTGGGTGTTAAGCTCTGATATCCATTGAGGAGCCATAAGATATGACTAATAAGAGCCAGCCTTACTCAGAAAATTTAGGAAAGAGCAAAGGAGAACTGTGACCCTGCTTGGGAAAAGGAAAAATAGCCACACAATTTTTAAAATCCCAGTTTGAATTTGGTGAAGTTTCTTGGGGATCCTCCAGAAACAATGTCCTGTTAGTTCCTCATGTTTTTAAAGCTTTTAATCTTCTCATGCTATTGATACAGAGGGAATTCCCCTGACCCCTAAACTCAGTACATAACAAGAAAGATGTGTCCTACTAATAAAATTAGATTGTTAAAAGTATTCCCTATTCTATATAACTTATTTCAATCTCTTTACTTAAAGAAATAGGACTTCTTTTACAGAATGGAAAACTAAATGCTTATTAATCTTTTCCAGGTGTGGAAGAGCAAGTAAAAAGGCCACATTTTAACCTATGGTTAACATTTAAAAAAGAATCTTACTGCAGATAAATGTATGCTCTGATGCTGACCATTAAATGATCAATTTTCAAGGTGTGTGGCCTTATTAAGTTGGAAATTCATATACAGCTCACACGTACAGGCCTCTGTTTCTAGTAGTGAGGGTATTTTGATATGTACCAAACACCACAGCCTGGAACTGACATCATTCTTTGGCAGACATGTGAATATTTTGTATTGTAATTGCTGGCTTGCATGTCAGTACACTCCCGCTGTCTATTAAACAGAACGATATACTCGTGCTCGGAGTGTTTTGCCAATCCTTTCTATTGGCTAAGCAAACAAAGGTCTTCTCACCAGCTAAAGGGCTTAGTTTGTGTGTACAGTTTGCTTATGTACAAGACAGAGGTGGCTAGGTCTCTGTATTTAAGCTGGAAAAATATCTCCAAAATTTGTATGAACATTCACTTGGACATTATATTTTTCCTTCCTCATTTAAGTGCTTTCATTGAACATTCCCAATGAACTGTTTCTCAAGCTAGGGTCTACTGGGGGTCATAAACAGGGTCAAAAATACCCTCTGCAGCTATAACTCTTCCTCTATGGTTACACTCATGGGGGTGGGGGTAGTGTCCCAGACACATTCTGTTGTAAAATAAGGCCATAGACATGGAAAAATGGTGACAATCATTGCTGTAGTTTGTAGTCAAAGTTTTTGACAGCAATATTAAAACATTTTAGTTTTGATATTTAGAAAATATTCAGTAAAGTGAATTTTTATTCCTGCAAATGAACAGAAATCTCAGCCCTATCCTAGAGTTTGTTTTTTAATAGAAGGCTGCAAAAGTACTCTATAAAAAGGTTGAACAGCATTTGCATTTTGTGCTAAGATTGCAATACATATTATCAAGCCAGATTAATAAATACATGGCTCACAAAGAGTTTAGTTGAAAAAAGCTGAATATTTTCAGTGGTTAGAAACTAACTCGTTTTGCTGCAGAAATAATTTTCTTTCGTTTGCTCAGATTCACTAGGCCTTTACATAGACATGTAAATCACTATGCGAGAATATTGTTGATGGATGCTTTAACTCTTGTTTATCTAGAATTCTCTCAAACCATCTTGTAATTTGACATTAATATTTATTCTCAGTCATATTAGTTTCTGGAAACTGCTGTTTACTGGTAAAATATGTCAGCACTGCAATGTTCACTGGAATTTTCCCTGTTGTGCGAACCAAAATAAAACTAGTAAGCAATATCACATGTAAAAAAATATTTCTAGCCATATAGTAGTCATAAAAAATACTCTCCCTACCCCCAAAAAAGAGTAGCTTGATATTGAGTGCAAATGAAAGTCCTAAGCAGCTTAAATTGTTCGCCACTTTATTTCATATTGTCAGCAAAACGCAAAAAATGCAATCAGGAATCTTCTAAGTACCACTGGTAGAGAACAAGCTCTCAGTATCATATAAGGAAGGAACAAGCAAGAGAACACTTAGATAAATCTGCTGATTTAAAGTTGATTGAGCCTTATGGTCTTACTCTTGAGAGTTTGCAGGCATGATAGCAGACATCTCCAACCCTATTTTCCTGGAGAAGAGAGGAAGTACTGAAAAACAGGAAGAGGACAAGTCTAACAGTTGATGGAGAATATTCATATTAAAATTGCAAGTGAGACCAAGCTGAGAGAGGCTGCTAACACATTGGATGACATAAACAGAACTCAAAATGACCCTTAAAAAATTCAGGCAACATCCTGGAGAAGAAAAGGCCATTATTCATTAGAAATAAATACAACATTCTATGCAGATAAAGGAATAATCAGCAAGTTGCCTGATGCTTTTGTGCCCAAGTAGGATTTCTAAAGAAAGTGTCTGGAAGTTGTAGTGAATCTTTAGCTTATTCTCAAAAAGGATGTCATATTGTTGCACAGAAGTAAACTGGGATGAGATATAAACAGAAATACAGAAAAGAAGAGGTGTGCATGGTGTACAATATAGTAGGGTCCTGGAGGATGGGACACTAAAAGCTGTTGTGTAAACCATTCCCTTTCACTGAGGCACAAGCAGCTTTATCTAAGCAATTCTTGAGATGGTTGGAAGTCTCTAAACTCAAATTAAACAAATTAAGGTTTCCCCAAAACTGCTGCCCCAGATAACTTAAACCTGTTACTTTTGCCCCAGCACCCTCTGACATGGAAAACAGATTGTCATCTTGTTCTTCACAGCACTCTTTGAATACTCATGTCCTGTTTCTTCTCAGTCTCCGTCTCTTTAGACAAAATAGCGCCAATGTCTTCCATTTTTCTCTTGCAGGCCATATTCTGTGACACTTCTTGTAAATCTTCTAATTCCTGTTGATCCCTAACTTTCTTGCAATACAGCACCTGTCACCCCCAAACTGATTACAGTTTTCCAACTTGAGCATTTCAGTGCTAAGGAGAGAGAAAGTCTGAGGGAGGGGCCTGATTATATCTGATTCTGTGCTAAAATCTAAGTGAAAAGGAGTCAGGAGCTCCTGATCTATTGCTATTAGTTTTGGGAGATGATCCATATAACTCAATGTGATACAACAGAAATCACTTCAAAATGCTAAAGGTTCTGGGTTTTGTTGTCTGTTTGTTTGTTTGTTGTTTTTTTGGGGGGGGGGGTTGGTTTTTTTTATTATTCCCCCAAACCATTGATTCTTTCAAAACATAAGTCTCAGAGGCAGATTACAAGGTTTCTCAAAAGAGTGCCAACTCTGCTTTGGTGCTTCCCACATCCATTGATTTAATACTGTTTTCTTCAAAGTTCACTTCAAAATGCAGGCTAGAAAAATTCCCAAGGCTGTTATCTAGAGGGAGCTCTTGCCTTTGAATGGGAGCTGTGTGTTTCACCATATAAAAGTATATAAACTTTCTTGAAAACTGCATTATTCCTTGATTTAGATGTTTAAGTGAAATTGTCATTTAGAGGAATACTGTAAATTGTTATGTATAATCAGATCTGATATGTCTTGTGTATACACATCTATATGTATATATGCACATACGCGTGTATGAATACATATATATCAGGCTGAGAGATTCCAGCCTTTCTAAAGTGTGAAAGTATTGGATACCCAGTGCTTCAACACATATTGCTTAGCTCAGTCGCTCTTTTTCTCTTCTGTAAAACATCAGCTAGATATGAATAAAAAGTCACTTAAACATCTTTGAAAGACTTCATATAATATGAGATCACTGCCATTATCATTCATAATATATTTTAAGTACGTTATGTATGTAACTTCAAATTTGTCGACATATATGTGCAAGCTGTATGCACATATGCATTATTTTTTTCCTTTATTTTTTTCCTGTTACTTCTATGTGATGTTGGGCCTTGTGGTGGGAGCTTATACAGAACTTGATGCACAAAGGTCTAATAAGCATGGAGAGCCCTACTGAAGCTGTGTAAGAAATGTGAGGACGCTGGGACTCAGGGAGAGAGGAGAGGTTAGTTCCTTTCTAGAACTACAGAAAATCTCCTGTGAAGGGGGGAAAAAAGCCAGTTACAAGAATTTACTTGCTCACAATCCTCAGCTTGTACCTGGAATAATAAGGTGAAACTTCTTTGACCATGCTGTGATCCAGCAGCAACAGTGAGGGCTGGCCGTATGAAGCAGAGGTGTGGTGCTTGGTTGTGGTTATGCTCTTAGGCAACTTACTATCGATTTTACAACTCTCTCATCTCTCAACTCCACGGGGTGATTGTGCACAGAAACTTAAAACATGTTTTATGTTGCTGTTATTAAAATGATAAGAGCTGGATTTATATTATAATGTTCAAGGATTCTACGCGTGTCTTAGAGTGACATCCCATAGGTTGATGAAATCAAAGATTTCTTCACCAAAACAATTTCCAAGATAAAATTTTAGCTAAGTTTTCCTGAGTTGAAATCAGTATTTTATATATATTTATATATATATATAAATAATGTTTTCCATTAAAAAAAAAGTAGTAGACCACTTAACAGGTTTGTTCTTTTTTAGTTGAACTAAGACAGTTCTTTATTGCCAAGTTGAAATGTGCCTATCAGCCTGGACAAAATAAGAATCTGTTTAGTTTCTAACAATGGAATTTATCGATTATCAGTTGAAAAACTTCAGCTTCCAAGTTGATTTGAAGGGACAATTTTTTTTTGTAATGCTGTTTCATCAGTCCCATGCCACTGTCTCCATGGCTGGACACACTGGATTAGACTAGATTTCAAAATACATGTGAGCAGACCCATCAGCAACTCGTGGATTTCTCATTTTGGACAGTCTTCAGGCCCAGATAGGTCCCACTCCAGTCCTATTTATCAACTTTTTCTTCATATTCAAAGGCAAAACATTTCCTCTGGTGCTGAATGATAGCTAATACTCTGGGCTCTTCATGCTACCTCTACGGCTGCTGCCCATGCCGTGTCTTTGGGCCTGCAGAGGACAGCAAGGCCAGGGCTGCACAGTTTCTCAGGGACACACAATCTTCCATGAACTTTCCAGGATGATGGTATTTGAACAAAATAAAACTCATACATACGCTCTGTCCTTCGTGGAGCAAATTCCTGAACAAAGGGAAAATGGAGCATGTGCCACCAAGGCGTCCCACACATATTCAGCCTGGGCTGCAGGGCTCCATGGGCTGCACAAGGGCTGCAGCCACCCTCTTGGACACCTCCTTCTGGTTGGAGAGGTCCTGGCCTGTGCCAGCCAAAAGGAACTGCATCCCAAGACTGAGGATAGTCACATTGCCCTGTGGTCACCTTGGCCTTCACAGCCAGGAAGTTCCAGTGCCATGTTTCTACAGAGAGAGTGCTTTCCCGGGCTTGTCAGCTCCATCCTGCACCTTTGCCTGGACAAGGAAGAGGGCAAAGACCAGTTCTGCTCCATAAAATGATCCTGGACAAGATCTGGATCACATCAAGAGCAAAACAAATAGGACGAGTTCTCACTCTGATTTAAATAATTGTGTTTGTTTCCATTTGCTTGGATTCAGCCGGGATCTCTAAAATGTTCTCTGGGTGTTAGACCTCAGGGTAAATAGCGAGCCCTGCCTTTGCAATGCCTTCCGGCCTTCCCCAGGGTCTTGGTGGGGGAGTGGAATACAAATGTCTGTGCCATTAATAAATCTTTCCAGTGTCAGTTGTGGGGTTCATCGTGGTAATTGTCTCCCTTCTCCTCCCCCTTCAAGTTCAATACTCCATGGTGTACTGTTATGTAAATGCTATCCCGCTCTTCCCAGATTTGTGCGGCTGGGGGCTGAAAGATGCTTCATTTTATCTTAGTCTGCCTGCCAGTTGTCTGCTGCTTCGTACAGTTTCAGCTGTTCACATCTGCGATTGATACCGTCTTTATAAGTATAATGCATGACACTGGTTGTACATACATTCTGTGTAACTTTGGCATTTCAGTCACGTTACCATATTGCCATATGGTTTGTAGTTAATAATAATAGAGATGACAAAACTGACAACTAGGTACTGGGCCCAAATTGATTCTTCCTATGATTTCTATTAGCTAGACTGGATTTGGTTTCTCTGTGCTAATGATTCTGTGTCAAGCAACAGACCATTAAATTTTTTAAAGCTTTTTAGTTGAACTGTAATGCTACAGTGATATTCTGAAAAATATGCCTAATTTTACTCATATGGTTTTCTTGTTTCCCTGAGGGGACTACTGTGCAAAAAGTTAGGTGTGCTGGCATGCAGGCAGGTGAATCATGGCTAGGCATGGTTGATAATCCTTCAATTGAAGATGTTTTGCTATTTATTTACCAGGAGAACTCAATGTCTATGCTTTTAGAAAACAATATTTTTGAAGCTTGAATCATCAGATTTCCTTTTTTATTACGAACTTCGACAGAAAAACAAGCTTCAGATTTTAATGCTATCAAAAATATTTCAGCAAATTTCAACAAATTTTATGTATAAATTCCTATTTTATTGAGCTAAGAAGAATATAGAAACAACATGACTCAGCTGTACAGCCAATATATAGGTGTCTTATCTCTTCAAAGAGGAAAAATTTAGAATGGAGCTTGCTCCAATGTCTTAAACATTTGATGTAGATTTCACCATTTTCTCTTCAGGTGTCATTATTTTTTCAGCTTTTTATAGCTTGTGTAAATCGGAACAGTTCTTATGAGCATGATTTTAAGAAGGAGTTTCTCTAGGTTTCTTCTTTTTTAGAACAGAAAAAACACATACTGATATAAACTCATCATTATGCATTCTCACTCACACCCATATTCAAACTCATGTTTGTAAAATCAAATTTTTCCCATATTCCAGTCAAAGCTTCCTAATGGTACATGGACAATACAGTTTGGGCTGTACTGACAGCTGCTTGTGATGGATGTGAAAGCATGTGGTAATGTGATGCTTGTTATATAAACTAAAGCTATCTTAGAGCAGTTGAGAATTTGGGTCCATGTTAGTAGAAAATATCTATGGTATTTTACATAAGCATACCATGAAGGACAACAGCTTCTGGTTTTGTGGTGGGATTAACCATTGGAAAGCATGATCAACAGCAGAAGTCAAAATGCAGAAGTAGTAGGCTCAGAAAGGATGTGTGTTATAAATATGAGCTATTTCTCTCCATATGCTATGGATGTGTGTAGGATCAAATGCAACAGCATTGTGAATGGAAGAATCTGAGCAGCCATTTCTTTGCTACCACGTGCCCAGGGGTGTGTACTGCACAGGGTAGGTTAGTAAGGGCCAGGGCTAAAGTTCTTCTGCCCACACTTGTTGAACTGCATTTGTGCACCACTTCCTTTCCTTACAGTGTCTATATCTGTAAAAGTCATGTAATAAGATCTCTGCCCTGGAGAAAAGAATGATGCTGTGAAATGCCTGAAATGCACTTAATCAAGATTGCCATGAAGCTGATGCTCTTTGTGAGGATGCAGAGTAAGGATGCTTTTCCTCAGCTTGAAGTCAGTTCAGCTGAGCATCCTCTTCCTCTCCTTGCTTGTTTTAGAAACATCTGTTCTTTTGGTATTGCCCATCTCAGGACAAGAGGTAACGTGCACAAACTTGAACATAGGAAGTTCCATCTAAACATGAGGAGGAACTTCTTTACTTTGAGGGTGACAGAGCCCTGGAACAGGCTGCCCAGAGAGGTGGTGGAGTCTCCAACTCTGGAGACATTCAAAACCCGCCTGGACGCGTTCCTGTGCAACCTGCTCTAGGTGACCCTGCTCTGGCAGGTGGGCTGGACTAGATAGATGATCTCCAGAGGTCCCTTCCAAACCCTATCATTCTCTGATTATTTTATTCTGTGATCTGAGGACAAATTTATGGCTGTCCTCTTGGCTCACCAGTTCCAGTCAGTCAACAGTACCTTCCTTCTTTTTTGGGGAAACAAAGTTATAAAAGGTACTCCAAAATCAACTAGTTTCTTTGTATTGTTCCCTGAGTGTCTGTTGTGAATGAGGTGGATTCCAAGCTGCACGGAGATCGCTAGTAAGCAATTTGGTTTCTGAGACAGTTCTAGGGTTTTATTTTCTCTCCATGAATGTTTCCTTAGAAAGACAGAGTTCTGCTGCACAATTATTGAGCTGCAGGGATCCTGGCTTTTCTGCAATTTCTAATACTATTGTAATATTAAGTGGCAAGTAGGTTCCAGATGCTGGGTTTATTTTTGTTTCCCATTGACTGTTTTTTGGAGAATATGTGCGGTCAAAACACCAGTCAACAGAATTATTGTTCAGTATATGTGGTGATCAGCCACTTGCAGAGGCTGCAAGTACTATTTAGTCCTGTTTACTGAGGACAAAGAAAGGCCTAAGCCAAAATAGTCTTTAAGTTCTTAAAATAGGAATGTTCATGGACTTCAGTATTGTGGAAAGTTTGATTGGTCCTCTGCAAAACAATGTGTGTTGCTCAGAAAACAGAATATCTAAGGGTTGGGTTTATTCAAGGTCCTGATGTGCTCCTTCTTTAACTTAAGCCGATCTCAGTTAAAGTGCTGCATCGACTTTGCACCTGGGTATTCACTGATACCTACTTTTTATAGATTTTAAAATGGAAAAGGCTAAAAAGCAAATGGAAATACTTTTAACAGTGGATTATTGCTATTTTTGTCTTCTATCAGTTACACGGATACAATCCTGACATGTCTCTTATGCTCATAAATGACCTATGTATTTTAAGTATTCCAGGGTTATGGAAAAGAAATATGATTGTATGATACCATTAAACCCAATAAAACTGACTAACAAAGTAAATGAAATATGTGATATATACTCTGATCCCAGTTTTCAGAAATAGCTCTATAATCATCTACTATACAGACTCAATGTCTGATGTCTCTTTTCTCTTGCTAGGAAACAAGGGGCTTGCTAAAGAAGGTTGCCACTCAGCAGTTTTGGATAATTTATTTCTCCCCTCTGTGTTGAGGATAGATCATTTAATTGTGAGGCAAAACCTAGAAATTTTAGAACACTGCCTATCTCTTTATGATTGCTAACTGTTTTTAGTCTTGGATGATGATGTTCAACAGTAAAAGGAAGTGTCCTTACTAAAACTCTTAAAGAATAATCTGCTAAATTATCCATAACACTCTGTCATCTTTATGCCCTCCAGAAGTGCATCATGCAATGCGAAGTAACACTTTCGTTCGTTCTCTTTCTGTTCCAGGAGGAAGAACTACACATGCGAGCACAGGGTTTGTTTGCACAGAATGGATGTTGCAGTCCTGCACACATTGGGCTGTGTTATGCTGCAATAAATGGTGGCAGGCCTTTTGCTTCAGAGGACAGTGAGGTTTTCAGAGGCATTGGCCATTTCTTTCTGCAATTTCAGATCAGCTATTGAAGAAGTTCTGTCTCCTGCAGAGCTGTGCTACATTGCGTTGTTGTTCCTAGCAAAACTGGCCTTCGCAGAAGATCAAACTGTATAAGAAGGGATTTACCCTTAAAGAAGAAAGTACTGCTGTGCCTGAGGAGCGTTATTAGCTGTGCGTGTAATTAAGCACAAGTCATTATTCAGCGTGCAGCAGAACATGCTCTTCAACTGGAAAGGATAGAAAATGGTATGTGTGATGCTAAGAGTTTAGTATCAACAAGATATACAAAAGTACATTTAAACTATGAAATTCAGTTTACAAAACGTGGGTGTATGTTTTCAGTTACTGTCTGCACCATGACCGTAGACTTTCCAGAGACGTTTTCTCCTGCCCACCAGCTGCCTTCCTCAGGTTCAGCTTTGTCTGGTATCTTAGTTCCTCATCCAGACTGTTCTAGGTATGGAGTAGCTCTGGAGCACAGGTCATGGCTGTTTAATCTACATATTTCTTCCTGCTTCTTTCCAGATCATTTGGAAATTACCTGCAAGTAGATTTTTGAATAGGACCATAAAAAGAGGCATTCTTTTTCTAGTAGTCAAACAAGAACTTCTTAGCACATTTTCCTAGATTTTTGCCTCTTAGGTTCTTAAAAAAACCTGCTTTTTCTTCCCACTGAATATTTCACTGAGTAGTAAGAGCGTTTCTAGCATGTATTTGTAGTGTGGTTCAATCTTTCAAAAAAAATTTTATGGATTGATCTCATTAACTGGCTTGAAAATCAGACTAAAATGAGATTCCAGAGATTTCTTCTCAGTTGTCTTGTTCTATCTACTAGCCATGGCTCTAATTAAATACTCTGGAATATAATACCTCTGGAAACTCATCAGGAAAAAGAAAGGTGACTGGTCTCTAGCAATGTGATTCTCTACAACAAAACCACACAACAGTGAGGCCAGAATCAAATTTTGAAACTCGATAGAGAACTGTTACTATAAAAAATTGATTTTTTTTCCTCATTCAAGTGTGTCATGTACAACGTTCTGCGAGAAGTATTAACGTAGGATGTGGTGGTAAGAAAATTTATGGGTCCAAGTTTTCTTTTCTGCGGTGTATCTAATTGGCTCCCTCAACAGGTATAACATACTCACTCTGTATAACACACCGGTGCTTCAAATTAATATTAATTTCTGACAGATTGACTTCTAAGTAGCATCCTAAAACATAGCAACAAAGTTTTTCAGAATCAGTTGTATCTAGGTATCAAGGCCTAGATCTGTTTTGGTGACTAAATCCTGAATTTTTGTTTCTTTGTCAAATAACACGCTGTTATTTGAAGAATTTGTCATATGATTCAGTTCCATAGTATAGAGCAAATGTGGTAACAGTCATAAAACCTTGTTAAATTTGTAGCGCTGACAGGCTGGAGTACTTTTACTAACTGCAGTTTTCCAGATCCCTACTCTTACTTTTTTTTTCAAGATAGAGCAGCTATGTGCCAAGTTTATTAGACCCGTATCTCCCAGATGCATTCATTAGCCAAGATCCTTCCTGTCTGGAAGGGTGTTCCCAGTAAATGTAATTTGGCTTGCAGTTGCTGTGACCTTATTCAGAACAGGAAACTTCAGAACATTATCCCCTTCTCTGATGGCATTTGAACTGTTCTGTAACAGAGATGATCATGAAGTAATCATTAATGACTTCTAATTCTTTACTTGTAAGCCATGAAGTTTTAGACCACTGAGTTATTGCTGTGGTTTCTGTAAGTCCAATTTTTATTAAGAAGTTGAATAATCAATGCAAGAGTCCATTTTAGCTTTTTATTTTTAATTTTGAAGGAAAGCATGATTAGCCATGAGTTAATAGCTATATACATCCCTCACATGATTCATAATATAAATACATGAGGCAAGGATGAGACAAACTCTCAACTACTGCACTTTTCATTAGCAGTTTGGAGTATATGTTTAAAAAAAAAAAAAAATCCAGAAAAAAATATAGGCCCAGACCTCTACCAGAAAATATTGCATGGAAAAGGCTTTTGAAAAGGAACTTTTGAGAGGGGACTGACAAACTAACTGTGATTAGATGGGGCAGGGAAATAAAATCTATGTATATTAATACTGATAAGGTCACTGGTTCAGGACTAAGGCCAATGATTCCACAGCCACACAAGTGGGTAGAACCAACTTCCAAATCCCCCAACCTGCACCATGTAGAGGAACACAATAGTTTCTAGACATGATGAATTTAGCACCCTACCAGAAATCATGAAGAATAATATACAATTAATTGGGAGAATGCTTAATCTATGATTATTAATTAAGACATGGTTGATTAGGAGAAATTCAGCATGGGTTTTTTGAAGATCTATCAACCTGATAGCTCATTACAAAAAAATTACTAGTTTGGTAGATGAGGGGAGAGCAGCGGACGTTGTTTATCTTGACCTCTGCAAGGCTTCAACACTCTCTCCCATAACATCCTCATTGACAATTTGATGAAGTAGGGGCTAGATAAATGGACTGGGGAGTGAACTGAAAATGAGTTGAACTGCCAGGCTCAAAGGGTTGTCATCAGCAGAACAATGCCCAGATGGATGCCAATTATTAGAGGTGTACCCTAAGGGTTGATACTGGGTCCAATACTTCATTATTTATCTGGACTCTAGGACACAGTGCACCCTCAGGAAGTTTACAAGTGACCCAAACTGAGAAAAGTGGCTGACATACAACTGGGTGTGCCACTATTCAGATAGACTTTGGCAGGAGAAATGGTCTGACAGCAATTGCATGAAATTCAACAAAGGAAAGTGCCCACTCCTGCCCATGGGGAAGAATAACCCCGTGCTCCAGTACAGGCTCAGGACCAACCAGCTAAAAAGTAGTTGGGAAGAGAAAGACCTGCAGGATATTGGCTAGTACCATGTTGAACATGAACCAGGAATGCATCCTTACAACAAAGAAGACCAAAGGCATCCTGGGTTGCATTAGGCAGTGTGCTGCCAGTAGGTCGAAGGAAGTGATCCTTCCACTCTGCTCAGTGCTGGTGAGACATAACTGGAGTGCTGGGTCTAGTATTGGGCTCCCCAGAATAAGAGAGACAGGGATGTACTAGAGTGAGTCCAGGAAGGTCCTCAAGGTGACGATGGGACTGGAATATCTCTCCTATTGGAAAAGGCTGAGAAAGCTGGGACTGTCCATCCAGGAACACAGGAGGCTTGGGGAGATCTTATCCATGTGTATAAATATCTGATGGGGGCAGCAAAGAAGATGGAACCAGACTCTCCTCAATGGTGTCCTGAAGCAGGATGAGAGACACTGGGCAGAAAATTAAGTACATGAAATTCCATGTGAACCCAGGAAAACACTTTTTTACTGTGTGGGTGGTAAAACACTGGAACAGGTGTTCTCAAGAGTTCTGGAGTCTTGGAGAGATTCGCTGCATTACTGTTCTAGTTAACCCTATTTACCATGGCAGGAACATCTCACCCTGTTCTGCAACAAGATTCATATATTTTTCTTACACCTGGGGAAATACAACCCCATGCACAAATATATGCTGGAGGCCACCCAGCAGAAAAGCAGCTTAATAGAAAAGGCCCTGAACATGAGTCAGCAATGTGCCCTTGCTGCAAAAAAGGCAAATGGTATCCTGGGCAGCATTAGAAAAAGCATTGACAGAAGGTTGATGAGGTGATCCTTCCACTTTATTCACTGCTGGTGAGGCCACACCTGGAGTGTTGTGTCCAGTTCTGGGATCCTCAGTATAAAAAAAGACATGGACGCACTGGAGAGATTTCAATGAAAGGCACAAGGATGATAAAGGGAATGGAACATCTCTTCTATAAGGAAAGGCTGGGAGAGCTGGGACTGTTCAGCCTGGAGATGAGAAGGCTCAGTGGGATCTTATCAATGTATATAAATACCTGAAGGGAGGGAGGATACAGCTAGGTTCTTTTCAGTGGTGTCCAGTGACAGGACCAGAGACAATGGGCACAAACTGAAACACAGGAGGTTTCATCTGAACATTAGTAAGCACTCTTTTACAGTGAGGGTGACCAAGCACTGGCACAGGTTGCCCAGAGAGGTTGTGGAGTCTCCATCCCTGGCGATATTAAAAAAACATGTAGACGCAGTCCTAGGCAAGTGACTCTAGGTAGGCCTGCTTGACAAGATGACCTCCAGAGGTCCCTTCCAACTTCAATCATTCTGTGATTTTGTGATTAAAGCTACCAAGGAATGTTAGAATGATAGCAGAGTATAAGCAAAATACTGGTAAGAAACTATCCTGAAGGGATTCAGTGACGCTGAATACAAAACATACATACAAAAAGAATGAATTGTAGGTACTTACAAGCATCTACAGTTCACTGAACGAGATGAATAGACAAGCTACCTTTTCATAAATAGGAGTGTGTATGAGATGTGAATGGCAATGTCTTTCTTCCCTTCCTAGAGTAACAATAGGGATATTATATATTCTCCTGAAACAACTGAATACTGATATATGCTCATTGCCAAGGATGCTTTTGGTCTGATTTTGTTCTGTTTCTTCTTGCTGCAGAAAGTCTTTCTTGGGACAAAATGTTCTAGAGAATCAGACAATTGAATGAGTATTTTATACTACCATTTGGCCATATACAGTTTACCCAGAAAAGGGAATGAGGAAGAATTGTTTTGTAACACCTTCTTAAGAACTTAAGAATCTGAAAAGAAAGAGCAGAGGAACTAGGCCAAATGAAAAAGCTTTTTACTAATCTTTATAGTCTTTCTGGTAGATCCTGCAATGCACAGCAAAATAGCCACTGACTGACTGTTCTCACGAGTAACCCAAGTTCTCATCCTAGCAGGCTGGATGCTTACAACTCAGGGAATGGGGGCCAGTTGTCACCTGAGCTATGTTAGCTGCTCAGCTCAGCTCAGCACCATCTATGAGGAATTCTACATTCTTTTTAAGGTTGTTAAAGCACATATTTCAAGTGAGCAGTGAGACATGTAGCAGTGCGATTCATAATGCAGTGCCATATTGGTAGTAAGGTGTCCAAAGCAAAGTAATTCATCTTCCTAAGTTTTCACCATCACTTATCAAAACCTTGCAGAAGCATGACACAACCAAAGGCTTCAATGTGCTCAAATAGACACAGGGGCTTTAACGAGAAGAGTACAAGCAGCTTTTCAGACATGGCAGATCCTGCCCAATTATTTTCATTGGGACTCCTTCAATGTTTCAAGGTCAGGGATTTTCAAGAGTTATGAAGATCATTTAGTTTGATTTCCAGTCTAGCACAGCACCTGAAATATTATGGACCATACATCAAAAGATTAACTGCTTTTCTGCACTAAGGGCTAACTGAAAAATCTACATTGTGTTCCCAGAGTCCAGATATGTTGTATCTTAGTCAACAGTAACAGGATTTTTTTGTCATGCAGGAATATTTGGAGGTAATTAACATGGCATTTGTTTTGCTAATTGCCCTGAAGGAAAAGAAACTTATCTCATTTCCTACTGTAGCTCACTCAGTTTTGCTCTTTTCCTCACCAACAAGGAACACAATAGAATAATCCTAACAACAGGAGTTATTCTCTAGTTCTAGAGGCTTTGATGGTACATCCCTAGTTTCTTGACAAAGCCAACAGACATCAGTGGAGCAGTTGCGTGCATGTACATAGCTCATCTTTGTATGTTTGTGTAGAGTTAGTAAGAACTATGATGTGGAACTCAACCCCTTTGGTTGTTGCCATGTTTGTCATGTTTGGAAAAGAGCAAAGACATGACTAACAATGGTTTGGTCTTCAGCTCTGCTTTTTGGTCAAATCACCTTCTGTGAAGCTAAAAGGCATATCTAGCGTTCAAACATAAAGCAATATAAACCTTTGCTGGATATTACACACACACAATCACACACAACAAATATAGGTGCATGTATATATATGTTTGTACATAAAGAATTTAAAGAGACACAACACATCCTTATTTCATTCTACCTTGGCCCTGTGTCGCTTTGTTTATTCTTCGGTTGCCTGGTGACTGCCAAATTTGAATTAAATCTCTTTCCTTCCCCTGCAACCCTCACTTACTTGAGAAGGGGGCCAACAGGAATACTGGTTTTGTTATTTATGTTTCCAACTCAGAAGCTGTCCCAGTAAAAATAAAGTGCCTTGGCATGGAACGAAAAAACATTGCATTCACAGAAATGGGCAGTGCCACCCTTTCCTTCATTTCCCACCAGGGGTCAATGAAATTCAAATAAATATCATGACTCATTCCTTGCTCAAAGTTTCTTCTTTCAGTAAATCATAGATTGATTTACTGAGTGACGTAGTAAAGAAGGTTCGGAACATAGTGAAATACATATGCAGGTGCACAATGGGAGGCGAGTTTAACTAAAGCTGATTTACTAACATCTTACAATTTATTGGCTACACATTTTTTTCCACAGAAGTGTGTGTTCTTATGTCAATATGTGTTTTTGACACTAGAAGGACTGTAGCCACTAAATTTTTATACATCCTCTGTGTGCCCTTTTCACTTTAAAATCAGGATTTATGAGCTGAAAATGAATTGCATACTTCATCCGTACCTTGTTTTTTATTTTAATTCAATCCCTACAATGTTATCACGGCTTCCTTAGCTTCATCTATGCTTTGTGAGCCTCATTCTCATGGATGCACTCAAACGCATAGCAGTAGTAAGAAGTTGTGTTTTGTGTTTCTATGAGTACATTGCATTTCACTGTATAAGGAAAGTTGAATAGATGAAGGGGTGAATACACTTGCCATCACTTCTTTCATACATCAGATGGCTACTGAAGCATTTGTTACTGGTATATCTTTTGCTGAAACATGGACACAAAAAAAAATAATTAAAAAAAGCTGAATTCCAAATAGTATTTCTGTACTTGTGCTCAGTAATCTACCATAAATATCAGCCCCTCCTGTTTCCAAGGCAGGGGTAGGAGGTGGAGGGTGTATGTCTTCCAGCCTCCATCTGTATTAGGGATCTTCCTGCACCCAACTACATTATTGTCTTATTTCATATCACAAGTGTGCTTTTAAGGAGACTCTCCAGATCATCTTCACTTAATGTGCTTTGGTTTGTATCATGGAGCAGACTCAAGTGCATGAGCAGGATGCCTTTTAGATAACATAAAGCTGAAAAGGCACCTAGTACATTCCAGATGTAGACAGGTATGCAGTACATGCAGTCAGATTTGAGCTAATCCAAACCATAAACCCCTGAAGCGTACACGGTGTGGAACTGCTGCTCCTCAGCAACAGATTTTTCACTTTACAGATGCATTATTTGTGAATGCAGACATAGACCAGCAGTCCAAAATGTAGCTCTGTGGTAGACTGGATGAACATGAATGGAGGAGTAGGATTCTAAAGTTTGACGAGTTCTGCCATTTAGAAACTTTCAAATGGGACAAGAGCTTGAGTGCGTTACACACAGGAAACCCGATATCTTGACATGATTCACCTCTGTAGGTAGAGCCCTGGTCTGTCTTCAGGATCCTGCTCTGCTGATTCACTCTGAATCGGGCAGAAATCAGCTTCAGAAACTTAGATGTCTTTTGATAAAATGCAGCTGAAACCAGTAGATTTCAAAGGAAACTTAATTTTGCAGAAAATGTTACAGCTGGCTTTTCAGGGTTTCTAAAAAAATGGGAGATTTAGGGCTCAGTTCTATAAGAATTTGAATATAGGAACCTTTCTATTCACAGATGTGACTTTGATACCTAAGAAAAGTTTCCTTTCCTTAACGAGTGTTTCAGTCTTGATCTACATTGAGAAGGGGATTTTAGAAAGACTGGGATGTGGACAGGATGATTGTTTTTGTTTTATAACCACTTTATAAATTAAATGAAAATAAACATGCAATCAATCAACAACGTGGCTGGAAAGGCTGAAAAGCCCGCAAGAAAAAAAAACAAAACAAAGAGTAGCTCAGATTAAATCCTCTGTTGGTGTTAGCTGGTGTTCTTCTCAAAGATCTCTCAACACTGAAAGAAATAGAGGAATGGGCATGGAAACACTGAAAATTTGTATTGTTGACTGCCAGAGATCTAAAGGCCCTAGTGGGTTATTGCCCTGATTGGCCTCTCCTGGGACCCCTACCCAGGTCCTCTCTGCTAATAACATGGGAGCTTCATGTAAACTGAGGCCCAGGCACCTAGGCTTGCCCAGTCTTGCCTAGGCTGTTAGGTGGCCTGCTGGGTCTGACTCCTTGGTGAGCTTTGCACCTATGTTGCCTGTGGTCCTGTGTCATTGTGTTTTAAAAAATCTGTTGCCTTGCTCTGTCTGGACTTATGGAAATGGCTGCTGCCACCACCACAGGGCCCTGTGTGGGGTCCCTCCTGGCTTGGTCTCTTTGTGGATCCCTGCTGTCACTGCTCCCTTGCAGCTGACTATGCTAAAATCCATTTTCAGCCTCTCCTTCTTGTTGAAAAACATCTCCCGAACCTCGCCTGTGTTCTTCACTGTCACACTAAAACCTGAATGGCGAGAAAAGGATAGAGGATAGATAGAGTATATGATGGGATTTGCAATGCAGTCAGTCAGAACTGTGGTGTAGAAAATAAAGAATACATACGTCCTTGAGTCATTGAAAATCATGACTCTATGATAACACACTGGAGTTCTGAGGTATATGATGAAATCTGCATTAACAAAGCAGTAGGGAACTTTTAACTTAACAAGCTTATCCCTCGAGGGGAGGGACATGGATGTTTGGCAATACATCCTATTTCCTTGTGCTCTGTATTTCTTCTTTATGAAGAGTGAGGTCTTGGCCTTGATTGTACCTCTGAACTCCTGAAGTTGGGTGAAGACCAGCTGTTCAAATAAAGCAGAAATGATGTCAACTACTGGCAAACAGAAGAAAATACAGTAAAGAATTCTGGGTATGTAGGTACACTTTGAGATTTGACATTTTTATAAGGAAAGCAAATGCACAGGACATCCTAAAATCCTTCATATTAAAAGAATCTTGGTAAGAAATGAAGTACAGTGATAGAAAAGTTTGACTGGGTTTGTACTTTAAAATGAGGTTACCATAACACTTGATTAATGCTGTTTGAGTCATACTGCAATTACAGTACATATACAAACTGTTCTAAGATTTATTGTGCAGTAAAAAAGTCTCATTAGAGAGATGTGAGGATATTCAGTGCCATGTGTGTCTCCTTTTAGCTCCAGGATGGCTTTAAAATCCTATTCTGTACTTTTTTTGGAAAGTTGGAAATCCAAATACTTGCTTCTGACATAATTGAGGACAACTGAATATTAATACTCAATTTAGCATCCTTTCTTGGTTTAAGGAAACAGCATTTTAATGCTCTTACAATTAGAACAAGGAAAAAAAAGCTTTTAGGTTCCTGATTTTTAGTACTTATTCCTGTTCAATTATGTTGTTTGTGAAGTAGGTTTTTTGTGTTCTTTTCTGAAATGTATTTCAGTGAAAATTGGCTATCAGAATTTTTTCACTGCAAAGATGATGGATATATTTTCATCCATTTTTCTTGGGAATTAAAGGGAGATATTCTGTTTCAATATGTATTCTGGTCTGAATATTTTAATCTAAACTTTGCCGGGGGCTAAGGCCAAATTCAGATCACTTGCTAAACAAATTACTTGGAATATTCCATGATTCATTTTTTATAGGAGTATGCAGGTTTCTACATCTTTTGAAGCAGAGCTTGTTGGCAATTTATAAACTTTACACATTATGGTGGATGTCATGTCACATTCTTATTCACACACCTCCTGTGACAAGCCTTCTCCAGTGTCAGATGAGTCCTCATCTTCAAGGAAGCTGGATGAGCTACAACCCTCGTGGACCAATTTGTAACGGAGGTTTGCAATCACCATTTCCTATAAAGCAATCACTCAAATTTAAGACCAAGGGGCTTGCAGATTGGTATAACTTTCTGTACTTTACCATCTTCTCAGAGCAGACAGCATCAGGTACACAAATACACAAGTTAGTGAGCTACACAAAATTATTTCATGACAAACCTGACATTTTGAGTAAGGGGTTCTCAGATTAGTTAGTTTTGAAATCCCCTAATAACTGTCGAAATAGTTTGTTATTGAGGAAAAAATATGTAAATATTTAGCTAACACACAAAGAAAACATGTTGCATCTGATGAGACTATATGGCAAAAAAAACAACCTGTTAGAGCTGATTTAAGAAGAACGAACAAAAAACCCATTGAAATAATTTCTAAAGGAAAAATGAGTTTTTAGGAGCACATTCTTGCCCTGGTCACCTGTGAAAAAAAAGAATTGTGTAAGCTCATGTCTGTTTCCTCTGCTTGAACCACCTTGCTGATTTTTGCTAAATATGTTAGATGAGTGATGTTCACAAAAATAGTTCAAGTCCTAAAAGTTTCTTGAAAACAAGAAGCCAGGCAGAGAACAGTAAAAGGTGAAATATGCTATGGACTATGGATACAAGAGCGTTCACCTGTGTTCTAAATACAGGAAAAATTTTGACTGGACTTCACACGTTCTTGGCTACCAGCCACCAAATTTACATTAATAGGGAAACTTCCTCTTCTTTTATGCATTTACTTGGTGCTGTTTTCCAGGCTTTGTCTCATCTACAAGTAGATCTAATTGCTAAAGAAAACACCTAAATGCTTACAACGCTGTCCTCAGTTTGACCAAGAAAGGAATTATTTCCCTGAATATTTTTGGATCTATGATAGAAGACATTTTCCATGAAGACTTCTTCTTCCTCTTTCCTATCTTTTTTCTCTTCCTCTTTTCTATCTTTTTTATTATAATGTGTCTATTAGAGTAGAAAAAGAGGCCTTTGGAGAGAGATAATTTGGTGAAGTGCAAGGGTCAGGGAAGTTTAACTGAGAGGCATTGATTGGGGGAAGAAAATGGCACAAGGCTAATCTCCACTTTTTCAAGGAAAATAATTTCTCCAAGTTCACTCTGTTACTTGTTCTCTCTAACTCTGGAACCATATATGCAGCTTTCTCCAAGACCTTTCTGTGATGCCTACAAGGTTAATATCAACCAAATGTTGTGCTATATCTATATGACAAATGATGCCTGTTGCTGTCAACAGTAGAGAGTAGTTTGTGCTGGCCTGATATCAGGGACTTTTTGTGAAATATTAACCTCTTCAGACCTAATGGCCTCTGATAAGCAGACATCCTCTTGAAATCAGAGCAGAAGGTGAAGTTTGCATGTCCAAGCTAGCTGCAATATCCTCCCCACCACTTTGTTGGTGTTTACAACTGAACCGAACACATAACTAAAGCAGAAAATCACATTGTTTATTCCTGGAACCAGTATTTCAGTTTCTTGAAGAACAGTCAGAAAAGATGCATTTTTTATTCTCTGTATTAGCTTTACTTAATACAGTGTTACAGCCAACTGTAAAGTGGTTGTAAAAACAAAAAATCCCTAGCCAGTGAGCCTAAAGATGACATTGTGTAGAGTCTCTGGTGTGCTCATCTGCTGCCAGGAACACTTTCCTCTCAGTTTGTTTAGTTACTCCCTCTGGTTTTGTCTGTAGAGTTAATACACATGAAGTGTTTCCTGGAAATAACAATACACTGTCAAGCTTTTTAGTAGTTACAGTATTCTTTTTCTTCTTTTTTTTTCTTTTTACCTTGGCAATAGGTTTTGAGAGTTTTCTGCTTTGAAATGCTGAATAAAACACTTTTCTTTAAATTATATCAATCTAAATCCTGAAGTAATTTATTTTTTTCTAAGTAAAATGAATTAAAATATGTGACTTAAGAGAAAAAAACTACCTTTATCCTGCATGCCTTTCCCCATGCCACACACACCACACTCCCCCATTTACCACAAAAACACATTTTGCTATCTGTATGGGTCATCTTTAAACTTTTTTTCCAACACGTGCTTAGATTTACATGAGAAAATATTTACATACTAATGTCAAGAGAAGTCAGCAATGTCCTGGTAAGTTATTTTTATCGTAGTCCTAGCAGCACTCTAGAACAAACAATACATAAAATATGTTTGTACATAAAATGTGTTACCTTTCACCCTTGCACTCTCCAACCCTAATTTAAAATTAGCTAATTTTTAGAAAACATAAAGCATATGGAATACTCTGTTAAATGCTTCCAGTAGCCATTTGAGCAACAAATCAACAGTCATGTAGACGGAAGTCAAAGCTGAGCTATCTAATAAAACCATTTTATTTGGATGGGTTTTTAATCAACGATGATATTTCTGATTAGGTCTGAAAGGAAAAAAGGAAGGGAAGTCATTGTCCTGATTCAGGAAGAAATTAAGTCCCAAAGACTTTAAATGTCTTAAGGAAGTTCTGTCTTTTGCCTTTATCTGTATAATAGCTATACAAGAGTCTAATCACCTTCTTTATTAAGGAAGAGGACATCTAACAATGGAGCTGGCATTTGCTTTCCTACATCTTGTCTAGAACTTATCCTGATTGAAAGCTGAGAACTGAATCATACCTTAAGTGGCCTTAACTAATGTAGAAAGCTTAAAAATGAGAGTAAAAATTGGCCAAACAATTGGTGTGAAGTGATTGTTACTTTGCTAGAAGCAATAATGGCCACTAGTATGGGAAACTGAAAATGAAAACTGTTGGGGGATACGGTGGGCCCGTAGACCCCTTGACAGAAGAGATAGAGATTGCAGTGTACCCATAAGAAGGCCGCGAGTTGCATCATATAAGGACAATGTAACAAAAAGGAGAAAGAAGAAGATTACTTCAGAGAACAAGGAGAGTTAGGCTGTGAGAAAGCCAGATTTTGAGCAATGTGAACAGGATTTCAATAACCAATCGTATTGTAGCTACGAGCGCGTGTGCTATGTAACCTAACCAATTGAAAACGTAGAAGGAAGGCGTGAACGGAGTGTGAACAAAAAGATTAGATATATAAGAAAACCAAGTTTGTAATAAAGAGAGAGCTTAACTCTTCAAGGAGAGTCTTGTCGTTTGTCCATCCTGGCTGAAACGACAGAAAACATTAGCTTAATTTCATGCTTTTGAAAGATCACAGAATGGTAGGGTTGGAAGGGACCTCTGGAGATCATCTAGTCCAACCCCCTTGCCAGAGCAAGATAAACTATTCAGAAACACTGGAAAGGTATGTAGATCTGGTGTTTACTATATAAAAGCAAGATTGCAGACTACAGAGCAGCATTCATATGTCTTTTCTATATCTTTGGAACAGTGGATTTGTACTTCAATATTGAAATGCTCCAATAATTTAAATTTATAATCATAAGAATATTTGAAGTACTTCTTACAAAGGAAGAGAACTTACTATTATATAATTGGCAGTTTAAACCAAACACAAACAGTGAATTCCCAATTAAGACTGGTGAATTTTAGAGAACTTCCTGGCTACAGTGAAGGTTGTCCATCTGATACCTATAAACATTTTGAATAGATGTTCTTGTGTATCACAATATTGTCTGATAGAAATGTGGCAGTGCTGGTCCAGGTGAAATAACTGAAAATGACTGGATATTCTACAGATTTTGTGACAAATATTGGATGTCCCTTGCCATACCTAAGTCCTTTAATACCAAAAAAGGGCACCAATTATTTTTAGTGCTGACAGGTCCCCTTGTTTCCAAATCTCAGGAATAAGCTGCACTACAAAGTGGCCTTCACAATAGTCATTGCAATAAACTAAGGCTCTGGGAATTTTAGCACACCAGTACAGTTCTCAGTGGTCTTACCTGGTAATGACCAGTGCTAGTGCATAATATGAGACTCATGTGTTAGCATTTTCAGAGGAATTTCCCAGCCTGCCTTGCTGGTATTTACCGTAGTGCTGTGGAGTGGGGCATTGAGGAGGAGGGGGCAGGGGAAAGAGCATTCTACAATTTCCTTTCAGCACATTTACAGCTATTTTTTCAAGCTCAGCATGTGTGTTTTGGAGGCTGGAGAAGTCCAGGGCACTCGGATTGTTGTCTTAAATGAAATTCCAATCAGTCTAAAGGCTGGCTCTCTAGACAGCCGTTAACTTGCAGGTGTGCCGGACTAAAATGTGCAACGCAGTTAAACAAATGAAAGCCAGGCTGTGAATGTGCAGCCTTGAAACGTTTCTTCATATGAGTAGGAAAAAGAAAGGTATCTATGCAAAACATATTTCGATGTACATACATAAAATTAAAAGACAAATAATGAGACTTTTCGCCAAAGCAGTTTTGAATCTGAAATGCCTACTGTACCTAAATGAACATGTATCAGGAGACCTTATTTAGGCAGCAGACTCACAGAAACTTTGCCAATAAAATCCCTGTAAAGTACCATGTTTGCCACTACTCATTCATAACATCCCACCTGTGGAATATTAGTTTACAGCTGATTTCATCTCCTGGCTTTGTTTGTTTGCTAGGCCTAAATTTTAATTATTCTGAAATGATGTTAATTTCTGAGAGCAAAATGAGGGTTCTTGAACCTGTTTAGCATTGCATAGTAAGTGAGCCTGGGTGGCTGACTTTGAGTACAAACTCAACCTCAAAATACCTATGTGCTTTCAAAAGAATGAAGAGATCCATTAAGAGTACAGAAGCTTTTAGTTGTTAGGAGTATGTTTCCCAGCCTAGCATAACATTACTAATCCCAGAGCTGGAGCTCAGCCCTGAGATCTCCTGCAGCAATATGCAACACAGCTGGCCTGCTGCTGAAGATAAGAACAATTTTGCTGGGGTAATACTCATTACAGGATGTCTTTCTCTTTTTTTTTTTTTGCCATCTAGTTACAAATGGTTGTATTTTCTCAATGCACGTGTTATTTCAAATACTTTCCAGAAGAATTCTGATTCTTAGCTTATTGCCATATGTTGCTTCTGTGTGCTATCTCATTAAAAGTCATAAACCAAGCAGTTTGGTTCAGTTTCCATATTAGATGGGATGTCCATAATCAGCACAAGGCTTACAGGAATTTGAGAAGAATTTCTGAAAAACGGAACGTCAACATTCCTGAGAGTAAGCACATTCCACATGGTGATGAGACTAAGATACTGCTTTTTGTCAAGGGGGGTGTGTGTGTGATGCCTACAACCATAAGTGAAGCTATCCTGACAAAATCACAATAAAATGAAAGCGACCTCCGTTTCTCAGATGAAGAAACTGAGATAAATTCTGTGAACTGTACAATTTCTTGCAGGACGTATGCAGCAGAGCCAAGAACCGTACCAGAAACTGGGTTTCAGACAAGTGCCTTAGTCACCAGCACACCCATAATCAGAACAGTCTGTTTTAAAGACCCTTCCTATTTGTTTCTTTCCTTCGCATCAGTCTGCTTGTCATCAAAAATGAACCAAAGAAGGAACTAAAAGCAAAAGGAAATACCGAGGTGGATTTTTTACAGTAAATTCAGATGTCTTTAGTCTGTGATAGATAAAACAGTATAACTACTTACTTGAAGAATTAAATGGTTACATCAAAATGAACTGATTTTAACCTACAGTGTAGCAAGTGGATGTTTTGGTACACTCTTGCCAGTTCTCACGTATTTTGGATGGAAAACAAGGTCAATATGAGGTGTTCTTAAATATCATTTTGTTTTTTACTACACGTCAGCCAACTGACACGGTGGATTTCCTCCCCTACACTACGGTTGACTGGTCTTTTCCCGCAATCAGGAAAAACATTACTTTCCCATCAGACTTTTAAGTAAGCATACATGAGGTTCATATTTACTTTACTAGCTACACAAAGTTGGAACTAAAATGAATATTCTCAGTCTATGTGATAGCTGATAGCAAAAGCTTTTGTGATGGTCTCTTTTTGTTTCCTCCCCAGACAGAAGTTTGGGAAGGCATATTATCCACCCAGGAAATATATTTTTCAAAGCCAGCACTAAAACCTAAATTTATAATTAGCAAGTAGCAGCTGGACATATGATTTTAAAGTAGAGTGTTTATAATCCCTTGATAGTATTCAGTGAAAGTTCAGCCAAATGGAAATTTTTGATTTGGTTCAAACACTGAACCGATGAAACACCTTTTCCAGAAAAAGCGTCTGTGAGTAAGAGACTCTCTGACCTTTTATTGGGATTCAAGTAATTTGCATTTAGACCCGGGCTCTGTGGCCAGACTCTGCCTTCAAACCATCGCATACGTCAAAGAGTGGAAGAGTCCATCATGGAGAAACTTCGCAATAACAGCTGCTGGAGGTCAAAGCCTGAATCTCCTTTCTGTGTACCACCCTTAATCACTGACAGCTGTGCAGTGGGAATGTGCAGCCTCCTTTCTGGCACGCTAAGTCCTCACGCTGGGGGCAGCATTGACCAAAGGTTGGAGCCAGGCTCACACTCTGGCTCTACCTGTTGCTGGCTTTGTGACCTTGAGAAAGTGCTTCCCTTCTGCTTATCTTTCCTTTTCTTCATGTAGTGCTTGTGTTTTCAGATTTTGTTGTGAGATTTATGGGATCAACTTTTGGACAAATCCTAAATAATATCTGGAGTTCTGCTAGTCTTTGGTTTGGTTTGGTTTGGTTTTTGTGGGGTTTTTTTGTTTGTTTTGGGGGGGTTTTTTGGTTGTTTTTTGTTTGTTTGTTTGTTTTAAACAGGAAATAATGACCATCAGTATTAGGATTCCTTTTTTACGGATCACATGGCAGAAACCCAGAGTTTATATTTACTTATCAAAAGCACACCAGTGGTTGCCTGATGAGGCAGAAACTTAATAGAGATCCACATGACCCAATCTAGTTCCTTAGAGAAAATCTTTGAAAAAGAAATATTGCTGGCTTTTGTCTCTTATCTGTTCATCTTCTCTCATCCGACTCCTGTGACATGTTTACTTCACAATCAATTTGTCCTTTTCAATCTCAACAACACTTTGGATGTTGTGGGGCAAGTAGAAGGGGAGCGTAGTTTACTGGTCTGCTTGTCCTACAGCTTTGAGCTACAGGTCTTCCTGCATGTGACAATAGAAATGGAGAGTGGATGGATCTGTGAAGAAAAGAGACTTAAAAGTGTGACCATAATGCATTTTAGTTTTCATGTTTGAACCATTTTTTCTATTTCTTGTCAAATTTTTAATGTAAAACAATTCAAACCATGTAAAGATTGGAAACAGAGAAAAGGTTAGGAGAAAAAGACAATACACACGCTATGTGCGAAAGCCTGTGGAATGTAAGAGAAGGATGAGACTGAGGCATTGTTCTGGTCTTTCCTAGAAATGAGATCCATTGCTGAAAGAGAGCATCAGCAACTTCTTTCTACCTAGGTGTATCTAAACAAGCACTATGAGCGAATAGGCACAAGTTCAAATCTGCAAGACAAAAGGACTAGGTCAAAAGTTTCACTTTTCTTACACAGCTATAACCAGTGAGTGAAAATAAAGAGAGCTCGCAAAAAAAACATAGATGGTAATCTTCCAAAATCAGGATAAAAGAATTCTGATACAGAAGCAATGATTTAGGAAACAGAATATTGAAAAGTCTGCTGGTGTTTGACATCCTGTGCATCTAGGAGCTCTTATTCTGAAATATTTTTCCACTGGGTTTTACTTCAACAACCACATGGCCTCAGCTGGAAACAAACATTTCTCATTGTATTTAGCATAATTTCCCATGAAGTACTTCTTGTTACTCATAGCAATTTTGGTTTCTTAATGTGTTGCTAGAAAATGCTGATCAGCTGTTTTGAAAACTTACGTTAGCTAGATTACTGATCCTCACCCATTTTTTCAAGACACAGTGGACACATGCTTTTTATTTCCCCACAGTAAGTCTAGTGCCATTTCTAAATGGCAGTTCCCATGGCTCTCTGCTTCTCAAGTGTGTTGTTTTGTCCATATCTTTGCATCCAAGTCTTCTGAGTCATTCCAACAGTACAAAACCTTATCATTTTCTAAGTATTTTCTTCTTCTTAAATATTGTCAGGTACTTCATGACAGGTGCTTTCAAGAAAAGTGTATTCTAACAAGGACTTTAAAAATACTTCTTGAAGGTGGAAATGCTAGTTTTGTTTTCCAGAGTGTGAGGGATTTAGACGCCAAAATTTTGATTACTTTCTGATTGTATGTTTCTTCCTGAAATGCAGAAAAATTAGGGTGATGAGTATATTGTTCTCCTGGAGTTCAGTTCCTGAATCTCAATACATTTTCTTGTCACCAGTTGATATTAAAACAATTGCCAGTATTCAAAAAAAGTGTCAGCATGATATTTCTTTCCTATTCAGCTTTCAGTATCAATAAGAAAGGTAGTGTAGTAGAGTGCATTGGCATTACACTTGGACTCAAGATTAATTACTGTTTCGGACCCAGCAAGGCTTTGGAGTGTGAAGCCAGTTAACTCACTTCGTCTGCTTCTGTTCTACCTCCCACTCCATATCTGTCTTATGTCTTTGAATCATAAACTCCCTGAGACATGGGTATTTTCTTACTAACTGTCTGGAGCCTAGTGCAACGTGCCCACATTTCAAATGGAACTCTCCTATCTTTATAGTGGTTCAAATAATAATGCTGGCACAGTTTTTGTTTGGTATTTGACAGGAGCCCAATTGTGACTGTTTATACAATTATTTTGCTTATGTCCACAAATCTTTAGAAAACCATCACATCTGCCTGAACCTAGACTGTTATCTGTCTCTCCCTAGAGAGACTGTTTCCATTCATTCCTCTCTGGTGGACCTATAATAGCTTTGCAGATAGGATCCTGTTTCTGCCCTTCAGAGTTTGCATGACAGTCAAAATAAAGATTTTTGTCATGACCCTTGCAGCTTCCTCTGCTTTCAGGTGCTCTTAATGTTGGATGTTTCCTTGGTGAGGACCATCCAAGGAAGTAGTGCAGAAGCATGTATTGGCCTTGTGATTTGATCACAGGCCCTCCAATTTCAGCTTGAGCTCAGCTCCTTCCAAACTGCTTTGCAAAATAATATTGGAAATTGGAAACAGAGACAAAGGGTGGTGCTCCATATTTGTCCCCTACAGTTCTGTACCGTTTCCTGGTATTAATAGTCCACCTGATGGCAATCTCTAGTGTGAACTCATGCAACTTACTTGCATGAGTTGCATCCATATAGAAGGGTTAGCTCATTCTGTGTAATGTATTCCGTCTTGCAAGTTGTACATCTTGCTTTGTCAGTGGTCTTTTATTGACATTTTTGGAGTTGTTAAAAAATGCTGAAAATTGCCTAGAATTAATAATAGGAAGTATTTAGGGCACTTCTGTGGGGAACATCAGCTCGAGTTGCTGAAGAGAGGTCTATAAACTAGTTAGCTCAGGTAATTAATAGAAGCAAAATAAGTTTGGTGCAGACAATGTTATCTTGTTTCTTAGTAGATGAGCCTACGAAAAGACTGTAGCCATTTCCTCAGTCTCTTGGGTTCAAAATACTATGTCCGCATAAATAATATATTTACTGATGCAGAAAAACACTAATAATATGACCTAGGGAGATTTGGGTTTGAGAGTCTTGCTTTTGCCTTTTCTTGGAGAATTGCACGGGCAACTTGATGTTATACTGGAAACTTTAGGTCATCGAGGTGTGCAGATTTTTATCCTTTACTGTTCTTTCCTTTCTCTTACATTCCAATTCCAAGGGATCTTTCTTTGAACATTGATGCAAAATAATACCAGATAAGAGGAGAGAGAGAGTAATGGGAAAATCATTTCCTACTTGTACCCAGGCAGGACGCAGATTTCTCACAGGTGCCTTCATTGCATACATTAATAACAAGATAGAAAAACAGCAGTAAAGGTTGTGTTTATCTTATTTCCTCCACTTGTGCTGAACAGCCACACTCTATAACACTGAATAAACCAGGAAAGAGATTGCTGGGAAAGTGGTGTAATCTTATATACACATCATTATGGAGCAAGTTAAGATACTGGACTTCAAATCACTTTAGAGCCTAGGGGGAAAATAAACTTTCTCTTTGGGGTTGGCAATTGCATGAAATGTAGCCTTTCTGTGCAGGATCCTCCCCCCTCCCCCCCACCCCAAACAAAAAGGGAAAAGATTTATTCTCTGTTTCCTTTTCATAAATCCCAGATGAAACTTCTAAATCCAAGTTAGTTTGAAGCCACTGAACTTTCATAGGATTTGCTCTAGCAGCTTATTTGCACTGAACACAGAATCTGAGGCAAGAATGACTGCAGACTAGAATGTACCGTAGGTCTACGCCAGAAGCTTTGAACTCAGGTACAAGTGAATCATTTCCAAGTAATCTGGCCCACACAATGGAATATTTCCTGCCTGGATGAATTACATGCTGCCTGGGTGGGCTTGTGAATGGTGAGAAAAAAACCAAAGATTAGAAAATCACTGTTCCACTTAAACCGGGGGGGGGGGCAACCCACTGAGGATGTCTGAAATGCTAAGGACTGCTGTAAATGTTTCAGGTTTGGCTTGCCATGGGTTGATCAAAGCATATGTGAAAGGCTGCAGAGTGTTTTGCTTTAGCAAACACTCTCATTATCTCCTATTTTGTACCAGATATAACTTAGCAATCATTTTGTCTTGTTCTGTCAGTGTCTACATGGTAGATTGAAAAGAAAAAAAAAAGTATATTATTTTAAGGTTTTGCTTTTGAACTGTGTCATTTGATGTCTGCAGCCATTAGGTGGAGGTTGGAGAGGGGAATCAAAAACTCGTGGCGGCTTAAAATCTTCATATTTCTGAAAGTAGGGTAATTGCCACCTGAAGGGAGTTAGAAGTTTCCCTAGACTTGGTTCTCCACGTGCCAGCCCCCGTTGTGTCTGCAATGTTGGGCCTCAACTAGCCACTGTGTTCAGCAGGGCATCCTCTTGCTGTAGAGCAAGAGCTCTGTCATACATCCTGGAATCTTCCATGTGGGAAGAACCATCTAAGTGATTCAGCCCGTTGGGCAGATTTCTGGAAGTATGGCTCCAGGAGGAAAAGCTTTATTTTGCATAAAGGCCAATGAGTGTCCCTTAGTGCTAAAAGTTAATTACTTTTAATGACTCACTTTCAAAGTGTTTGTTCTGGTGAAAAACTGAAGTTTCTCAGCAAACTGTTGCTATCAGAGCAAGACTAGTTTATTCCTAACGCTGTGCAAGCTAATGATGGGTGCCCATCATACCCCACAGCATACATATAAGCACTCAGAAACCTGCACGCCTCATTCAGACAGCTGCTCTATCACCTTCCTGTGATAACTGCTTCCTTCTTCCCCAAAGATCCAGATATGTTTTGGATCACCTTCCCACAGTGGGAACCAGTGTCTACAGTTGGTCAACACAGAGAGAACAGGAACATTCAGTGAAGAGTTCCACTGCACCTTTGTTTCCAAGGGAATAGGTTAAAGTCAATTTTTTTAATTTTTGTGAACCAAGCATAAAGATGAGCTCATGATGCCCTTGAGGAATCAGGCCTCTGGGCCCCAAGGCTCCAAGTCATAATGTTATCCTTCTCCATTTATTATTTTTGAGCTAAAATTTAACGTAACTGAATAGTTTTATCCAAGATTAACGAAAATCAATCCCTCATGTAACTCCATTAAATTCATTGGAGTTGCACCAAGCATGACTTTGTCCCATTATATGTTTTCTCTGAAGATGTGAATCATCTTTAACACAGCTTCACTGATTTAACATGTTGGACAACAGATTGATGCAAGCAATTCTACAAAACCTCAGAAGCCATCCTCAAAAATTTCCATAACCACTTTTTTCAAACCCACATAAATGTCTTGCAATTGGGCAGAATGAAACATCAGGCCACAGAACTTATATAGCGAATTCATAAATACCTGATTTTAAGGCATCACTTAACACTGAAGTTTCTGGCAGTACCTTTCCCCTGAAATAAGAAGGCTGTTGTTCCTATGTCTTACTATTGTGACTTTGAATGTAATCTACCAGGTCCTCTGTCTGAATCATTCTCTTTCTGTATAGTTTTGGTACTGAATGTGATCTACACCGTGAATAGGACCTTGTTTAGTCTGATTTCCCAAAAGCAACATGCTGCAGTTAAAATGTAAAATGTTGTGCCACCACATAAATTCCATTTTCGGGTGATAGAAATCAGCAGTATTTGTGTTCTATCAGTCGGGTTTTCCGAGGCTAAACCAATTTCCAGTTGTTTTCTTACAGCTATGTCAAAATGCTTAAATTCACCTTTCATAGAATCATAGAAAGGTTAAGAGTTGGAAGGGAACTTAAAGATCACATCCTTCCAACCCCCCTGCCGTGGGCAGGGACACCTTCCACTAGACCAGGTTGCTCAAAGCCCCTTCCAACCTGGCCTTGAAGGGATGGAGCCTCCACAACTTCTCTGGCCAACTTGTTCCAATGTCTCACCACCCTCACAATAAAGAATTTCTTCCTAACATCTAATCTAAATCTCCCCGCTTCCAGTTTAAAACCATTACCCGTCATCCTACTGCTACACTCCCTGATAAAGAATCCCTCCCCATCTTTCTTGTAGGCCCTCTTTAGGTACTGGAAGGCCACTATACGGCCTCCCTGGAGTCTTGTCTTCTCCACGCTGAACCATCCCAACTCTCAGCTTGTCTTCATAGGAGAGGTGCTCCAGCCCTCAGGTCATCTTTGTGGCCCTCCTCTGGACCCATTCTAACAGGTCCATGTCATTCCTATGTTGGGGGTCCAGAGCTGGACACAGTATTCCAGGTTGGGTCTCACCAGAGCAGAGTTGAGGGGCAGAATCACCTTCCTCGACCTGCTGGCCATGCTGCTTTTGAGTCAGCCCAGGATATGGTTGGCTTTCTGGGCTGCAAGAGCACATTGCCAGCTCTTGTTGAGCTTCTAACCCCCCGAAGTCCTTCTCCTCAGCGCTGCTCTCAATCCATTCTCCACTGAGCCTGTGTTTGTGCCTGGGATTGCTGTGACCCAGGTGCAGGATGTTGCACTTGTTCTTGTTGAACTTCCTGAGATTCACTTTCATTGCCAGTGACCGCATCGTCAGGTTTTATTCTGATATATGGATGTATATAATAAGGTGGCTGTCTTTATTGTAAATATGTAATTATTACCTAAATTAAAATTACTTTTATTGAATTTGGAAATTTGGAAATTAACCAGGACAGTAACACAGTCCTTGATTTTCTCAGGTTAGGCCTCTCAATGCTGATTCTGAGCTAAAGTTGGAAGGACAATTAGCCACCAAAATCTTGAGAACTTTCTTTTAGTAATGCTGAAATGCATGCCTGTTTCATTATAATTCCCCTCAAATACAGAGGCAACATATTTAATACAAATGCATGTAGTATTCTGTGCTTTTGATTCTAATAACTGTAATTTATCAGATTATCTCACAATTTGGCCAAATTGGTCAATTTCAGCCTTTTTCATTGCAGAATTAATCCATTAAGATTATTCTTTCAAAATTTGGTTGTTGAATGTCTATAAAAGCCATGACACAGACAGGAATAACTTGTTTTGTGTATTTTTCTAAGAAGACAAGCATTTGAAGACTGGAAAGCTGAATCGGTTGCAGTACATAGAATAAATGTTATCACTGGTTGAAAATGTATTAAGATACCTAATTCACAACAATGTCTGGGTTTGAGTCCTGATGAGCTTCCGTCTTCATCTACATAATGTCATTGTAGCTTTTCTCTGCTCTTTTTAGCTGACCTATCTTGATTTCAAGATGTCTATTGCCTGAGATTATTCCTTGTTTTGAAAATGAACAACAGTTAACTTAAATGGGTTTCTAAACATTTCTAGGTAAAAAAAAAAATGTGTATTTGTAAAATTATAACTTAACAAAAGGTACTTATTGGAACTTGAACTCATCAACAAATATGTTAGAGAAGATCTTTAGGCTGAGTTCTGTAACACTGAATGTATTTGGCAGAAGGAGACCTTTTATCTTGGGTATTGGAGTGATGAGCATGACAAATGAATACGAAAACCAAAACCTTTGGCTTGTTTTAGGGCACAGAGAATCTGGGAAACAAATGTTTTAAAACCAAAGAGACCTCCATAGCAAAATGATTTGAAAAATTACATAAATTATTTGGAAAACTACCTGAGGAATTAGAATATTTTTATAGAAAGAACTATTTATCCATGGAGCTGGCTGAAAATTCAGTGTCCTTGGCTCCTTGAAAAGTTAATCCCTTCTTCTTGATATAGCAATGAAAATTATGACAAATAGCTGTATTCACAGAAAAGTATATTTTGTCATGATGAAGGAAAAAAATACCAGGGGATCTTGATTTTCAGACAAAGTTACTATTTGGAGTGGTGGAGGGGCGGGGGGGGGGGAAATGGTAGGCTTATGTCTCCCTTCTTCTTTGATGATTCAGTGAATAAAATACACTTAAAAATGGTATCAGGTTTTCCAATAGCACTACAGCTCTGATGTAAGAAATGGTTACAACAGAGGCATCTGTACAATAATTTACTTTTCCGGTATGGACCGATAGTCAGGAGTTTGTAAACAGATCTAGATGCTTTTTGTCCTTGTGAAACGTACTGTATAAGTAGAAAGTCTAATAAGTTTGTCCTTGTTTCCAAAAGAAAATATCTTTTTTTACCTACACTTAGAGCTGGTCAGTAACGGTTGATTAAATCACAGTTTAGTTATGCAAGGATCATTTCCTTTTTGAAGGAAAGTCCTTTATTTAGAAGAAGGCTGATTCAATGTATGTCCCAGAAACTTCTCTCTACAGGGGACATCTTTATTTCTTAATGTTCATGTATTTGAAAGTACTCTTGTATACTTATCTTTGTTCCTGTAATGAAAGAGGAATTCATTCAGCACTCCTTACTCAGTCTTTCAGTATCTGTGGTGAGTCACAGTTAAAAATATAAAAGAGGATATTTATGAGAAAAGGGTAGTATTGGGAGTATTTGAGATATTCACCATAAATTCAGGATGAATTACAATACATAAAATGTATGTCAGATCCCATTCAGCCACTGAAGGAATTTAATTTAAAAAGATGATTATATAAGGAATCTTGATGTGCTTCTGCAAAATAGGGGGTGAGAAACTGTACCCTTATGTCACAGATGAAATAAATGAGAATTTATATTCGCAGGTGAAATTTGCCCTGTACAGTCTCCTCAGTACTAAAAGTAATTTTAATTTAATTTTTACAAAATTGCTTACAAGACATATGTCATTATATAACCACATCACAGTATAATCATCATCATACACTTTAAAACTTTTATTTTTGTGATTCAAAAGTACTATTGAGGATGGTTGAGGTTTTTGATTGTTCTTTTTTTTCTAGAATAGCCCCCCTCATCTGCATGAAAAAACTCACAGATTTGAAAGTAATAAAACTAATTTGAGCCTGTATTCTGGAGAGCCAGTACTATCCTATGTTTATGTTATCTAATACTGTACTCCGTTTTTTTTTTAAAAAAAAAACCTTTCCCTAAGGTATCCTTTAACATCTACTATATGTTGACATTCCCATTGAATGATGTGCATTAATCTACATACCTTTTTTTAGTCTCATGAAATTCTGTTTAAATTTTGCTGAATTTTAGCAAAAATGTCTCTCACGCTCTTCCTTGGAAGAACACTGTTAACAAACCACAAAAACAATTTGGACACTGAAGTGTCAATCTCATCCAAGACCCATGGTAACAGTCTTTATATTGTACATTGATTATAATATAAAGGGCTTTTTTTAAGCAGTTCATTTTTACCACCTGTCAATATGTCTCATTCGCTGTAAGAAACATAGGCCAAGACATATATTCAGAAATATAGTTGTGTAGAAAGAATAAAACCAGTTTTTATTAAGCTTTAGCCTGCCTGAGTTTAAAGGTTGAGTGCTACTGTTTAGATGTATTATTATTGTTGTTGTTGTTGTTGTTGTTATTCCAAATAGTGTGTTAGTGTTGCAAGTCAAAGATTCAGAATCCAGTAATCGCTAAACCCAAAATGAATTGCATGAGCCTGTTTCACCTTTCCTTCCTTTTCCTATTTCACTTTCCAGTCTCCTTTCCCTTTTCTCGGTATCCTCCTTCCAGGAAAATAAACTCAGGTATCTCCTTACCCCTCCACTTTCTACTCCTTCTTTTGCCTACCAACAAGGTAGCATCTCTAACAGAGGACATTCCTGTTTATGCTCTTAGTTTGTGTATCTGTGGTGTTACAGTGTCTCACAAAGCTGGGGTAAAATTCCAAGATATTCAGAAAAAAAACCACTTAGAAAATGTATCAAACAAATCAGCAAGTTTTTACTAACTTACCTGAGAACAGGTATTTCCTAGGTTTAAAATGTACCAACACCTGGGACAGCCTCTTATGAGAACAACAGCAAGCGTATACGGTGGTGTCATGACCAGTGCCAAGAACTTCCTCCAAATAGTGAAAGAATTGGAGCTCTTGCATAATTTGAAAATTGGAGGTGGTGAAAGGACTGTTATCAAAAGAAGTGTTGGACCATTAATTGTGAGACATTAGTCTCAAAGTACCGTCTACCTCCAATCAGTTAAGGTCTTGTTTTCTAGACCCAGTAAAAATCACAAAAATAGTTCTACCCAGTTTTAGCTGAAGTAAGATGGGGATTATTTAAGTATTTTTAATAAAGCCAGACAGCTAAAAAATCTGTCGTTTTGGTTGGTGTTTGTTAGCCATAACTTATTAGTTATGTATATGATTTTCCTACCTTTTCACCTCACAGTGAAACTCACATACAAGTGTTTCACACATACAAGTATTTCTCTATAGAAGTATATATTTGGTGGAATATAAGACATTGCAGTTTTCTCAGTGTAATTTCTTCAATTAAAGTTTTTAGCAAACTAACTGTTTTTAGCAAATAGCCAGAACAGAACTGCTGCCCCAGTCAGGAAAGACTTTTTTTTTTTTTTGCTGGAATGATGGAATATACTCCCTCTTTTTTAGGTCTTCAGGTCTGCAGAACATGCTTTGAGGGCTATAGCTTCAGATACCCCCTTCCAGCTGCATTCTTTATTCAACAAAGGTTTCTATCTGATGCCTGCACTTCCTTGGCCTGAGACATATGCTGGCCTAGTCTCCAGCTGCCCGGGTGAGCTGAACGCCAAGGTCATGGTGTTATGGTGCCTATTGCCAATCTAGGTGACATCTTGAGGGTCTTCAGAGCTCTTTAAGGAGTCATCACCGACATGAGCCTGCACAGACAAGGAGATTGCACTTGTCATAGTGGTGTTCGTTACACCAGAAGGGTGGGGAGAGAAGCGGGATACACACTTACTCTTTTTGTCTGCTTGCGTTAGCAGAACGGAGCATACTGGCGAGACCACAGTCTTTGCTAGCAGCCAGCGAGTGTTGCTACCACATTAGACATGGAAGGTGGTGGACCTCCTTGAATTATGATTACAGCTACAGCTTTTACTTGTAACAGTTCACAGAAGCCTAGACCCAACCCTCTGTGTAACCTCTCTGGGATGCAAATGTGATGGGAATTTCTGAACTTCAGAAATGCCTCAAAAACACGAAGATAGGTGGTAATGCATAACTGGAGTCCTCTGAGAAACATTTGACTGCTTTTGCTTGATTAAGTGAAAACAGAACTGTCTTGAGGGGCCCATTATAATGATATCCATCAGATGTTAAAGGAATTAGATCAGAAGGGAAGAGGGTGGTAACACTAGCACTCAGTGTTGCCAGTCCAACCAGATCCACAACAGCTGCAAGCTAAACGTTATTCACACCATTCAGGCCTTGAAGCCCTTTTCAGATATGTCAAGTTTTCCAGTCCCTAAAAAGCCAGTTCTTCTGCCATTTGGTTCCTGGTTTACACTGGAGACAGTTTGACTCATCACTAAATTATCTTCAAGATGTAATATTGAAAGGATTATTAATAAATCCCTTTAAAACTATTAATGCCATTACATATTGTGTTATTTCACTTCCTCAAATTTATGTATTTTACTGTTAAAAAAACCATAGATCAGTAGAAAAATGTATATGGATGTCAAAACAGATGTATATTGTACTTATGGCTCCATGGATCTCGTAAGTCAGCATAATTGTAATTAAATTACCTGAGTTAGAACTCACTCCTATTTGACGAGACAGAATGCAGTTTTGGACCTGGCAGAAGCATCTGGATTAATCTTAAATTCCCCTGGCACTGCAATTTTTAACCAATTAATTCTAATATGATAATATTCAGAAAGGAATTTTTCTTTTTCCTCATGCTTCTGCAACTGTGCTGAAGTTTGATAACATTATATGAATAAATTGTATGCTAAAGGAAATATGATCTGGCAGAAGGCTGGGTTTATTTGATCTACTAGGGTTTCAAAATCTTTCAGTAGCTTACAACTTAATGTTATTTTGTACATTGACTAGAAAGTGTGAATTTTGCACAATTGTGTTTACCCAGCCCTTTACACTGAGAGGGTTTTTACAATGCATTTGCAGGTAATTTGCCATCTTAAAAAAATCTGAAACACCTGTCTTGGTAATGAGCTGATTTCAATCTAAAAGAACTATGAAAGCTAAGTTAAAAGAAAGTAATGTACAACAGAACAAAAGACACTTCTTGGAATCACAGAATTTTTCAGAGTTGGAAGGGACCTCTAGAGATCATCTAGTCCAACTTGTTACCAAGCCCGTTACCCCTTGTCCTGTTATTGGGAACCACCGAAAAGAGTCTGGCTCCATCCTCCTTCAACCCACCCTTTAGATACTTGTAAACATTAATAAGGTCCCCCCTCAGCCTTCTCTTCTCCAGGCTAAAGAGTCCCAGCTCTCTCAGCCTTTCCTCATAAGGAAGATGCTCCAATCCCTCAATCATCTTTGTTGCCCTACGCTGGACTCTCTCCAGTAGTTCCCTGTCTCTCTTGAACTGGGGAGCCCAGAACTGGACACAATACTCCAGTTGTGGCCTCACCAGTGCAGAGTAGAGGGGGAGAAAGACTTCCTTTGACCTGCTGGCTACTCTTCCCTATGCAGCCCAGAATTCCATTGGCCTTCTTGGCAACAAGGGCACATTGCTTACTCATGGATAATTTACTGGCTACCAAGACCCCCAGATCCTTTTCTTCAGAACTGCTTTCCAGCAGGTCCACCCCTAACCCATATTGGTGCCTGACATTCTTCCTCCCCAGGTGCAGGACCCTGCACTTGTCCTTGTTGAACCTCATTAGGTTCTTCTCTGCCCAGCTCTCCAGCCTGTCTAGGTCACACTGGATGGCAGCACGGCCCTCTGGGGTGTCAGCCACCCCTCCCAGTTTGGTATCATCAGCGTACTTGCTGAGCACGTACTCTGGCCCCTCGTTCAGGTCATTGATGAATATGTTAAACAATACTGGTCCAAGTATTGACCCCTGAGGGACACCACTGGTTACAGGCCTCCAACTTGACCCTGCGCCATTAATCAGAACCCTCTAAGGCCACTTATGACAATGGTTTTGAAATTTAGTTACATTATTCATTTTGGGTATCCTAAATTATATAATTAATTTTCTGTCTTTTTCCAACACTTCTATACACTGCAACCTTGCTTGTACTTCACAAATATTTATATGGTCAATGGGGGCTTTTGTTGTTTAGGTTTGTTGAACAAAAGCTGTCTGAACAACCCAATTAAAAATTCCCATGACATGAAATAATACTAGGTAGCTAGATCACCTACAAGTAAGTCAAAAGGTCATCAGTCTGGAGCAAGGAAGACTTGCCCTTGATGGAGGAGAATGATGTTAGGAAACACTAAAACAAAACGAACGCACATAAGTCCTTGTGGCCTGACGAGCCGTACCCACAAGTGCTGGGGAGGCTGACTGATGTCACTAGGAGGCCATTCTCAACTGTCTTTGAAAGGTCATGGTAATCAGGAGATGTTCCTAAAGACTAGAAGAATGTAAATATCACCTCTATGTTCAAGAAGCGCCAGAAGGGAGATCCAATGAACCACAGCCTGGGAAGCCTGTACTTAATCCCTAAGAAGGTGATGGACCAAGTAATCCTGGAGCCTGTGTCCATATACATGAAGGACAAGAAGGTGATCAGGAGCAGTGAGGATGGATCTACAGTGGGGAAATCATACTTTTCCAACCTGACAGCATTCTGCAATGAGCTGACTAGCTTGATGGATAAGGGAGAGCACTGGATGTTGTTCACCTTGACTTTAGTAAGGTTTTTGACACTGTTTCTGATACCATCCTTGTAGACCAGCTGACAAAATGTGCATTAGATAAGTGCACATTCCGATGGACTCAGAACTGGCTGAATGGCTGGGCCCAGAGGGTTGTCATCAGTGGCACAAAGACCAGTTGGAGACCACTCATTAGCAGCGCACACTAGGGATCAATACTGTTTAACATTTTCATTAATGACCTAGGGAATGGGACAGAGAGCAGCCTCAGCAATTTTGGTGATGGTATAAAACTGGAAAAAGTGACTGATACACCAGATGGGTATACTGCCATTCAGAGGGACCTCAACAGACTGGAGAACTTACAGCCATCTCATGAAATTCAACAAAGTGAAGTGCCCAGTTTGCACCTGGGGAAGAATAACCCCATGTTCCAGTAAGGGCTCTGGACTCACCATCTGGAAAGCAGTTCTGCAGAGGTGGACCTTGGTGTCCTGACAGACAACAGACTGACAATGAACTAGCAA